>NC_137169.1:20062255-20560478 GCF_951394435.1 Stenella coeruleoalba
CCTTGACGTGCTCTGGCTTCTCACTGCGGTGGCTTCTCTCGTTGCGGAGCACCGGCTCTAGGCGCGCAGACTTCAGTAGTTGTGGCTCGCAGGCTCTAGAGCACAGGCTCAGTAGTTGTGGCACATGGGCTTCGTTGCTCCGCAGCATGTGGGATCTTCCCGGACCAGGGCTCGAAGCCGTGTCCCCTGCATCGGGAGGCGGATTCTTAACCACTGTGCCACCAGGGAAGCCCTATCCCTGCATTTTTAAAAACTAAAACAAACCCCAAAAAGTACAAAGAAGAAAATAACACATATTTCCCATCACCTGGAATAAACCATTGTTTACATTTTGACATTTGTTTCCAGTGTCTTCTTTATGAATATGCAGTTTAAAATTCCTTAATATAGGGCTTCCCTGGTGGCGCAGTGGTTGAGAGTCTGCCTGCCAGTGCAGGGGACACGGGTTCGAGCCCTGGTCTGGGAGGATCCCACGTGCCGCGGAGCAACTGGGCCCGTGAGCCACAATTATTGAGCCTGCGCGTCTGGAGCCTGTGCTCCACAACAAGAGAGGCCGCGATAGTGAGAGGCCCGCGCACCGCGATGAGGAGTGGCCCCCACTTGCCACAACTAGAGGAAGCCCTCGCACAGAAACGAGGACCCAACACAGCCATAAATAAATAAATACATAAAAATTAAAATTCCTTAATATAGGAATGCACTGTCATTTTTTTAAAGAAAAAAATTAGAATTTACAAAGAAAGCTGAGGTTCCTGTTCACCTCCACTCACTATCTCAACTCTCTGCCCCTCTCCCTAGAGAAAGTCACTTTTCAGTCCTTTCATTAAAAAAAAAATTTTCTCTTATTACATATGTTTGAAGATACAGAAAACCCACAGTTCTGTTTGATATGTTGCAAAAACCGTATTATGTTGTATGCATTATTCTACAACTGTTTTTACTTAATAGATTTTGAACTCTATGCATGTCTCTGCATATATAGATCTAATCTATTCCTTCTAACAGCAATATAGTGACTCATTATGAATACGGGCCTTATTTTATTTATACTTTCCCTATTCATGGCCAGTGAGCTGTTTTCAAGGGTTTGTTATTAGATATGGTCGTGCAATGGACAGCCTTCTTGAATACATGTGCAAGTATTTCTCCAGGGTAGAAACCAAGAAGGAGAATTGTCAGGGCACAGGGTATGAATATTTTCGGTTTTACTAGATAAGGACAAATCGAGAGAATCCATTTCCCCACAACCCCACCAATCCTTGACGTTGTCTTATATTATTCCTTCCCTACATTTTTTTAAATGAGACGAATGAGGCCTGGGGCTGTACTGCTTTCTCACAGTCACGGAACAGGCTAAGTTCAGGGTCAAGGCTAGACCCCTCCTCAGCTGGTACCCGAGGCACAATTTTGCACCACGCCGTATTGCCCCTGTTAGCTCTCCCTGGAAAATCCAGGAAAGACCCCAGTGTAAGGCGGGTGGGCGGGGACGGCATGGCTAAAATTCTCCAGCATGGTGATAATACTGTGAGTAGAAATGATTGCAAATCCTCCCAGAAAATGGCTTCGCCCTGCAGATCTTTTCTCCCACCCGAGGCAGTTTCTACCTGCAGTTTTCAGAGCTGCACACAAGGATGGTGATTGGCTCTTCCTCGGCCGACACAGGGTGGGACCAGAAATGGCGTCTCCAGCAGCCTGTTTTTTCAGGGCAGCAGCTCCTCCGGGAGGAGGGGGCGGCCAAGCCTCGCCGGGCTTGTGGAGCCCACAGTGGCCGCCCTGCATCCGGGCAGAGGCTCGCCAAGCCGGACCGCAGCATCCAGCACCAAGCCCTGGCGACACCTCCCTGCCACTTGCAGCACCTCGGAGAGGGTGGGCTGCCTCTGGCGGGGCCTGCAGCCGGCGGCCGAGGGGCTGGAAGGGGGCGAGAGCCGCAGAGAACGGCACACAGGAGATTTCACCGGGACCTCCCAGCCGCGCCCACCGAAGCACGGGCAGCGGCCGTCTGCCGTTCGCTTTGAGGAGCAATGGAAGGCTGGGCCGGCACTTCTCTCTCCCCAGCCTCCGATCAGGGTGTCAGCTCCGCGAAAGGGACCTCCAGGGAGGGCGACGACTAAACTCTGCTTGGGCTCCTCCGAGAGGCATCCGGTGAAGCTGGGTGAGGTCCCGGACCCCAGCCCCTCTTAAGAGCCAGTCCTGGCGTGGGGTGTTTCTCCCCAGGAGCTGGTGGCCAGATTTCCTTTTTCCTCCCCAAGGCAGGAAAGATCAGTGGGATAATTTGAGGGAAAGAACAAAGCTGGCACCGCCCAGGCCACTTAAAGAGGCTGGAAGGCTCCCTTCCCCTCACAGTCGGAATTACTTGGAGGGCTGGAATTTTTTGTTAATTTTCCTTAACAAAAGTTTCTTCTTAGCTACCACCTTTTGAGCCCTTGCTATGTGCCAAGCACTGTACTAGGTGTATTATCTCATTTCCTCCTCATGAAAACTCTAAGACATTACAGGTTCAGAGAGGATGAGTAATTTCCCAGGGTCACACACACAGTGGCAAAACTGGGATTAGGAATTTCTCCCAGATCCTGTTTTTTAATTTATTTTATTTAAAAAAGTATTAAAAAGTAACTATTTGCTTACTTTTGGTAATCCTTTTGAAAAAATAACACTGCAAACATCACCATACTATTTTTACTCAGTGGGAGGAGTGAACAGGACACTGTATTGCTGGTAAGAGTGTAAATAGGTAACACTTTTCTGGAAAGCAGTTTGGCCATTTGAATCAAGAGCTTAAAAAACTGTCCACACCCTTTAATGAGGAAATGGCCACTCTCTGCAGAGATAGCAATAACTATCAATATGTAAAATGCATATTCCCTAGGACCCAGCAATTCTGCTTAAAGGAATCTATTCTACAGATGGATGCACTAACACATGGAGAACATGGTATATACGGAAGGACATTCATTACTGCACTGCTTGAATAGCAACAGATGGGAAACAACCTAAAAATGTACCAATGTACCAATTGATTAACCATTTCCATTTAAGGAAATTCTATGTAGTATTTCTAGAAAATAGGGCAGTTCTCTATTTTACATATGGAACAATCATCAACAAATATTAAGTGAAAAGAGAAAAAAGTATGTATATGATGTGCTACAAGTTTTATATGGAAAGAGGAATATATATATAAAAAATTTTTTTTTCCAGAAGAAAGATACACAGACAGGTAATAGTGTTGCCTTTAAGAAGGAAAACCACAGCCGAGGGACCAATTAGGAGAAAGACATTTTTTTCATTGTGTAATCTTTAGTACCTTTGGAACTTTTACCATGTGTACGTATTAGCAATTCAAAATTCAACTTAAAAAAATAGATTCACTAAAATTCCTACCTCTAGACCCAGTAGTTCTCCTTTCGGGAATGTAGCTTAAGAAAATTATTAGATTTTACACAAAGGTTTATGCAAAAAGATATTCACTGAGGTGTGATCATAGTGAGAAAAATGTAGGCAACTTAAAAGTCCAACAACGGGGGACTTCCCTGGTGGCACAGTGGTTAAGAATCCACCTGCCAATGCAGGGGACACGGGTTCAGTCCCTGTCCGCGAAGATCCCACATGCCGCGGAGCAACTAAGCCCGAGCACCACAACTACTGAGCCTGTGTGCCACAACTACTGAGCCTGCGTGCCTAGAGCCTGTGCTCCTCAACAAGAGAAGCCACCACAATGAGAAGCCCACGCACTGCAACGAGGAGTAGTCCCCCCTCACCGCAACTAGAGAAAGCCCGTGAGTAGCAACCAAGACCCAACGCAGCCAAAAATAAATAAATAGATTTATTTTTTTTAAAAAGTCCAACAACAGAGAAAAGAAAATTATGGTATGTACATATAATACTGTCATAAATTCACAGAAAGGGTGTTTACAAAAATATTTTAGTGACGTAGGAGAATGCTTATAGCATTACGTTTTAAAAAAAACCAGGTGGAAAATTATCTATGCAATATGCTCTGATCACTGTAACAATAGCAGGCATAGACAATAATTGCCGAAAAGTAGACCGTCATAACTGCTGAGTGGAGGGACTGTGAGTGACTTTGTTCCCCCCTATAAAGCTTTGTATACTTACCCACTTTTTTGCAATGGGCATCTATGTCTTAGATAATCTTTAAAAAACCAAATTTAAGAATAAATCCCCACCGTATTTAGAAAAATGAAAGATATACAGACACATTAACCCAACAATTCTACTTCTAGAAATAAACCCTGCATAAATAGATGCACAGGTTTGCAAAGTGTTATTATTAATAACAAAAGATCATAAACAACTCAAGCATCTATCGAAGGAGACCACTTCAATAAGTACAGAACATCCATAATGCAGATTATGAAGCAGCAGTTATGGAGAATGGGGTAGGTAAACCAACATTAAAAAAAATCTGCAGAGTAACATATTATTGTGGCAGGGAAAGCAACTTGGAGAACAATATGGATGTTATGACTGCATTTATGCTGAAGAAAGGAAAGCTGAAACTCTGTGTTTGGACATAAATATATGAAGGACATTAAATTGTTAACAGTAACTGCCTCTGGCGAAGGGAATACACTAAAAGAACACTTTTCCTTTTGACTCTACATTTATCTGTGGTGTTTGCATCTTTTATAAAATGTGTTCTCATAGCATTCGTGTGATTTAAAAAATAATAATAACAGGGGCAAAAGTATAAGCATAGAGAAAGATCTGAAAAGATACACAACAAAATTATCAGTAGTTTCCAGAAGGGATGAGGGATTGGGACTTAAGGTGATGGGCCATTTTCTCAATTTACTTTATATACCTTGGCATTGACATTTTCTTTAATTATGCCCACCCATGAACTACCTCCATAATTAAAACAGCAATATCAAAAGCCCTCCTGGTAGGCAGTAGCCTCTGCATTTCCCCAGCTCTCTGCTGTCCCTCCACACTAGGGCTCTATTCTCAGGTGACCACCCTGCTCACGTGCAATGCCCAGGAGCGCAAAGCCCCAGATGACACCAGGACACCAGCCTCGTTTCTCCTCTGAGGAAACCGAGACGCTGAGACACGACCTCCTAGCCGCTCTGCAGGGAAAGTGGACTTGGGCGATCTGGATCCCAGGCCCCCTCTCTCCTACCTTCAATTTCCAGAAATAACCCATAGGAGGGGAGAGCCAGGACTCTTTCGTCCTGGTTAGGGAGGACAGGGCTTGAAGCCACAAATTAATGATATCAGTGTAGTGTCAAATGAGGGAACAATAAACCCCATCATTTACCGAGTTCCCTCTGGGCTCAGCTTCAAGCTCCTTTCCCAGACAATGGCTGGTCACAGCCCCTGCCAGGTTTTCCAGAGAGACAGCAACAGAGCCCGGGGCCAAACTGGCCTCTGGTGGCGAACACTCTGGGATTCACCTCCAATGACTTATCCCCTCCAAAGAGGGAGCTTGGGGACCCTCCCGGGGCCCAGGAGCTCAGCGCTGGAAGGTCTGTTTGCTCCAAAAGCTGAGCAGGAGGCAACTGTGGGGCAGCGGGAGGGCACTGGCCTGGAAGCAGAAAACTGGGGCTTCAGGAGCCAGCGCTGCCATGTCTCCTTTTGTGACCCTGGCAACTCACTAGATCCTGCGAGTCTGGATGTTGGGGGGCAGACAGGAACCTCTGTATCTGGGGGAGAGAGGGCGGTGCTGAGCCCCTCCCCCACCATGGCTGTCTCAATCCTAGATGTTGGTGAAGCTGCTGGTCCCTCTTCCCGCGCAGCTGCTGCCTGTCTGTCTCCATGGCAACCAGGCCAAAAGACTAATTTGCCAGGGTCCAGGCTCCGGAGCTTACCTTGGAGCTGGGTTTTAGTTTGCCTTTCTGGAAACCAGTCAATTGCCACTCCCTGCCTCTGACAGCATCCTCTAGCCATTGCATGGGCGGCACCCTGGGCCAGCTAGATAAAAACACACTACTTATCCTTTATAAATCTTATCCCCTTGGAGAGAGGAAAGACAGCCTTTACGCCCAATGGCCTTGTAATCACTGGTGATTTGTGTTTCAAAGACCCCATCCCTCTCCCTAGTTGCTCTGGGCTGCTAGTAGCGATTTGCAAAAAGAGATGGCTTAAGGGACAGGTCACTTGCACCCAGGTCCCCAGTCTTACCCCTTTCCATTCCCTCAGGCTCCTCACTGCTCTTTGCTGGCCTATGGCTGGGTCCAGGGGGCCTACTGTCGCCTGTCTGGTTCTCACAAGCCTGAAACATAAAAAATCTTGATGATCACCTTTCTCAGAACATCACGGAGGGTTAGGCAGGTATTCAGAGGTTTACATACCTCTCCCTTGGGCATAGTAAAATTTGCCTAACCTCCTAATTTGCCTGGCTTCCTCCAGGGCCGTTTTTAATTGGACAGCTATCTTTTTCTATCTGTGCTCCGACACCCTGGCTATAAGCTTCCTAGAGGACAGGGATTATATGGCTGCCTCTTGCCAGGATTCAGCACACTGCCTCGTACACAGCAGGTGGGTTCCTGAACACCTCAATAGCACAGAAGTACCTTTATGCACCAACCAAAAAATCTGACTTGAGTCAAGGGACTTGTTCTAGGCCTAGCCCTGCAGTTAACTTGCTGTGCGGCTTTGAGCAAGTCTGTTGCCTTTTCTGGGCCTCACTCTCCCCATCGGTGACGTAAATTGGACTTGTGATCACTAAAGTCTCCACTCTCTCTGTCTCAGGGAGAAATCCACAAAGCTCTCGTAGGGGAAATTGGATCAAAATCAAGATAAATTAAGGAAGAGAAAAAGTCATGAAATGGCAGCTACAGACTGTAATGTCACAACTGAAAAGGGCTCGGAGAATAGACAATGCAGTCTATGCAGATTAAATACCATCCAGGAGGTGAGCTCTGGAAAGCTGAGTACCTGCCCCACGCATAGTACCCCTGAGGAAGGTGTCCTGAGGAGTTCTCTCTGCATAAGGTTGTAGTGGATTATGATTAAAACCAATTCTGCTTGAACCAAGGATGGGATGACCTGATGTATGCCGGGCCCGAGTATGGAAACCAACTCGTACCACGGTGGCTGGGCTCAAAACTCTGCCTGATGGGTCGTTACATCGGTCAGAAGCAAACCAATACAACTGGACCCTCTGTCTCTCAGGAACCACCAACCACCAACACGAGGTGCTCATGGAGAGGGTGGGACCCTGGAGCTCAGGTTGTAATCTGAATAGCTCAGCACTGACTTGGAAGGTTAGGGATCCAGAGCATGTCCAGCTAGTAGCTGAGATTGTTTCCTAAAAATCTCCCCTCTCCCCGTGGAATCTCATGACGAAGTTCCGTCACTGAATTTTATTTACGTGGGCTTCTTCCTGCAGCCAATACACACAGACATACACACCTAAGAGAACCCCAGGGTGATCGCTAGGCTCCATCCCAACAATGAGAAACAGCCACCACACTTCCCTCCGATACCCTGTGCTCCAGCTACACTAAACTATACTCCCCCATGCCATGTGCACATGGTTTCCTCTGCCCTTCCCCCTCCATCCCCACCCCTAGAACCCTCCTTCTCATTCTCCTTATGTGGAACCTTCTCTGGCTCTAATTGTTGCTCACGGTACCACTCTCTAAACTTCATAGCACCTCTGGACACCTCAGTAAAAGGTCTCCCCAGTTGTGGACATCTTTTTAAAAGCCCTCACGTCTATGTGCCAATTATTTGTTTAGATCTGTGTCTCCTCCCTTTGAATTCCTCATAGCCTGGGGATTTTCTTGGGTCCCCAGTACTTAACACAGTATCTAACACAGGGGAAGTATTCAATAAACACTTTTCCAGCATTGAGTGAATGAATGAAAGAAACAATCTGAGGGCCGCCAGCCCTCATTTTTGTGTGAAGATGTTCAGAATCATGCCTTGCACTTGCTAGCATGTTTTTAAGACTCTCAAAGCACTTCTGACATTGTTTGTTACTTTGTTTCTCATCATACCCAAGAGGTAGGCAGGGAGAGGAATATGACTCCCTTTGGTAGACAAGGACTCCAAGATGCTGAGAGGTACAGTGACCTGCTCAAGGTCACAGGAGAGATGGCACAGAGTCATAGGAGAGTTCTGACCTCCTGACTCTGGAGCTGGGGCTCATTCCACTGCCACCACTGGCTTCCTCGTGTCCCACATGAAAAGGGGTGTCAGGAAAGGGAAGAGAGCTTGAGGCTAAGGATCCTTTGGTCCTTTGCGGGGAACCTTTCCTTCTTAGCAAAAGCCCAAATCCATAGCCCAAGGAAGAAGTCATCTGAAACTGTGGAAGCACTGGGCCCAGAGCCAGCAGAGCTGGGCTCCAGTCTTGGGGTTTCCACTTTCTAGCTATTGGATCTTGGGTATGTCATTTACTTTCTCTGAGCCTCAGTTCCTAAGAAGTGGCACGTGTCTTCTTCACAGGGCGATTATAGAATCTGTGGCCATCCAGGGCGTAAAAGAATTTATTCTCTGTTTCATACGCATATGAGGGGAAAGACGAAAGTGACATGGCAAATACAAGGCAAGGTGGACAAGGCCTCAAGTTCAGACCTGTGCCAGGACATGGCCTCGGAGCTCTATGTTTAAGCAGAAGTCACCGGCACAAGCTGCCCTCTGTCATATCATTCCTGCCTTTCCTGTCACTGCCCTATAGCCAGCTGGGGAAAGGGCAGGGTAAAGGGTTTCACTTCAATCTAAACCTGCAAAAAGGCATTTTCCTAAATTCCTTGACCTCGTAAAAATGATCTACTTACTGGTAGGTAACAGATTCACCAGATTCCGGCCAGCAGCCTCTTCCCAGATTACCCTTTGGCCATTTTGCTACTTATTTTCCCCTCTAAGAGGTGGGTGGGAGGTCTGTAACATACCAGTCCCGACGCTGCTGGTCTTCATTGGGGTAGGGGTTGGTAGGCACAGGGCCTTAGGGACAATTACTTTTATTAAGGCTCCAGAAAAGCCACCCTCACCTCTTCAGTTATTCAAATATTATAAGGCCTTGCAGAGCATAAAATGAAATGGCTGACTACCGCGACATTTTATACCCTCTCCCTGGAAATAGCCAGTTGCTACCTGCTATTTTTTTTTTTTTTTATGTTCCCATTATTAAGGTCATGAGTTCAGGCTTTGTTCCCACACAATTAACTTCACCTAGAGACAGGGAGATCTATTCCAAAGCTATAGACAGTGCCGTTCCTATTGTACTGTTTGGTAAATATTTACTTGCCTGTCCTATCCACAAAATAAACTCCTCAGAGGTGAGAAATCTGCTTTATTCAAGTATTTCCAGTAACTGGCACAGTGCCTAGCACATGGTAGACATTTAATAATTATAGCTACCGTTTATTGTATACTGTGCTAGGCACCTTCTTATGTATCATCTCACGTATTCCTTACAACAGCTCTACAAGGTAGAAATATTATCATTCCCATTTTACAGATGTGGAAACTGAGGCTCAGAAAGGCAAAGTAACTTGTCTAGGACAACACAGCTAGGAAATCGCAGAATCAGGATTGCATAGAGGATGACTAGCTTCAGAGTCTGTTTTCCTGCCATTTTTGTAGTTGGCTCAATGCCATCCACCTCCACTGCTGGAACCCTTTCCTGCATAGAGCCACTTCTCCAGCTGAGAGGCAGAGGCTGCCTCTGATCCTCTCTCCTGTATTCCTGACTCTCTCTGGGGCCCTTACCCTTGGCTTTCCCAGTTACCTTCAGTTCTCTCAAAGCAGAATGGGCCACTTACCCTTTTTCCTTTCCTTATACCTGATGTCTGCAATGGTGGGGCAAGGATTTCTTAATACAAGTGCATGGAGCCTGACTGAAAAGGAAAAATTCACACTGATTAAAATGATGAGGCAGTCAAGGGACACTTCAGGATCCTGTCGGTCCTCAGGGAAGCCTCACATCCTAATCTGGACCAAGTCACTGACTCCCTCCCCAGTGGGGCTGATGTGATTGTCTGTTCAAATGATGACAATAATGCTGACCCTTTTCATGGGAAGGAGGAGGAGAGGAAGTATGTGGGAAGAGTTAAAGCTCGGAAGAGAGAAGATCAGAGATGAAAAAACATGAGTTTCAGGCTGAATTTAGAGTATGACATCATTCTTTTTAGAAGTCGTGTCTCTTTTAATTCATGTTTATGAAACTGCTTTTTGGAGTTCCTTGAATTCCTCATTTTGCTAATTTTCTATCTCCTATAACAAGAGTCAAAAAAAGGGGCGGCTTGAGTCCAGCGGGTGCTTAGATTCAAGCCTTTGCAGGAGAAACTAAAGACTCACAAAGCCCTCTTACCCTCACCAAGGAATGAAAGATGGTGACAGCAGGAGGAACTGGTGACAGCTTGGAAGGTGGCTTTGGCTAGCTGCAGGTATAGGAGGATTTTCGGTGGGAGACAAACAGGTCTTAGGAGGGGGTCTCACTCTGAGCTAGGGAGGGGTCCTTCAACACCCGTGTATTCCCTCAGGCCCACGTGTGGGCCGCTAAAGCAGACACTGTCGTCTCAGGGCTTGTGGGCTCAGCACAGATGAAAATGGTATTTAACAGACGAGAGAAAAATGTATTCAACACCCAACCTAGTTATGATTTAGATGCAGCCCGTGGGCAGAATAGCAATGAGCGCTTATTTTAAGCAAGTGGTAGAGAGATGAAAGGAGATCAAGTGTGTTGAATCAACCCAGGTTTTTGCAATCAGTGAACTAGATTGGAGACCACACCCTTCTCAGAGAGAGAGAGAAGAGAGAAATATGAGGAGTCTTTCTTACAAATGAAGAGCTTCTCTTTTCAGAGAGGAGTGTTCATATTGCTGCAGAGTGACTTTCATCTAAATCATCCCTGGAGAAAATTTATACCCCATCTTGGTGCAGAACTCAGGAAGGGAAGGAGACTCCAGCCCCACTCCTTGGTCCTTCAGACCCAAGAGAGACCCTCCAAAAGTAAGAGAACCCTGGACTGAATGGACTCTCGTCATCTAGCAAATGCTATGACAGTGGTTCCCACGTATAGTTTTGGTGCCAGATCCTTTGTATATATTATTTCATTCCAACATCGTGATAAAGTAGGTACTTTTACTTGCATTGCTGTAAATGGACAAACTAAAGCTCAGGGTAAGTGTATAGCCCAAGGTCACACAATAAAAAGGACAGAGCCAAGATCTGAACTTAGGCCTGTCTGACCCCCTAAACCCACATTTTCTCTGCTACACCACAGAGATCTTTGCTCAATTGCCACTTCTCAGTGAGGCCTTCTCTGACCACCCAGAGTAAACCACACACTGCCTCCTTCCTGGGGCTCTCTATGCCCCATCCCTATTTTCTTTCTTTCTTTCAAGGTTTTTTTTGATGTGGACCTTTTTTTTTTTTAAGTCTTTATTGAACCTGTTACAATATTGCTTCTGCTTTATGTTTTCTTGGGTTTTTTGGCCACAAGGCATGTGGGATCTTAGCTCCCCGAGCAGGATTGAACCCGCACGCCCTGCATTGGGAGGTGAAGTCTTAACCACTGGACCACCAGGGAAGTCCCCCTATTTTCTTTCTCTTCTCAGCACTTAAAAGCATCTGGCCTACTGTATCTTTACTTGTTTATTTGCTTACTGTCTGTTTCCTTCCCGTACAACCTCCACTCTGGGAAGGCAAAGATCTTTATCCATATCCCTAGCGCCTTGGAACAGGGTCTGGAAAATGAGTGAATCATTCAGTGAATAAGTGAATGTTGAATAACCTCTTGCCTGACTTTCTGTTGGAAAGTGGGCAGAAATACATTCCACTTTTGATAAAAAGCAACCCAATGGTCCTTTAGAAAACCTGAAGGTTCTAGACTCCGACAGAATAAACAGACAGCGGGCCTGCTTTTTGGAAGAAGGGGCATTTATAGGAGAAATTGGCATCCAAGCTGTCAAAGTGGGTGAGATGCAGATACGAGGTGCTGGTTCACAAGCTAATTTGAGTGCACACAGGGATCTGTGTATAAGAAAATAAAACAGGTAACTAGAGATGCTGGGCGGACAACAGAGCTCAGTCTCTAGGAAGAACCAACAAAGCCATTCCACAGCTTTGGTATGGATCGTGTGTGTGCTTGTTGCCAATAACTTTTTCTTCATTTAGGAAGATAAGGGGGGGGTGGGGTGTGCAGATAAGACTTCCCTGCAGCACAGACACTGACTGTACCAGAGAAGAGATTTATGAAGTCACTTTTATTTATTTATTTTTTTGGCCATGCCACCAGGCTTGCGGGACCTTAGTTCCCCAACCAGGAATCCAACCCAGGCCCCAGCAGTGAAAGCGCCGAGTCCTAACCACCAGACTGTCAGGGAATTCCCACAAAGTCACTTTAAAGCAGTAGTTCTTTAACTTGCCCCAACTGATAACTTGGGGAAGTTTCTTAACCTCAGGGGGGATTAAATGAGATAATGTATGTAAAACCCTCACTACCAGGCCTGGAACCTGGGGACCACATGACATTCACTATTAAATTAATATCCTTTTCTGAAAATCCGATAAACACAACAAACTCTCCAGAAAAATGCACATTTGACCATACACTCAAAATTTTGCATACAATTTCGGAGGGGATCGGAGCCTTCCAGAGGGCCACTGAGCCAGGGGTTAAGGACAAGTGCCTTAAAGAAACAGATGGTTTCCCAGGCCAACAAGATTTGACTATAACTCGCTAGAATATATTCACACAACTAAAGAGACAATGTAGTGTATAGAACAGGGCTTAGTAAACCTTGGGAGCACAGAAGTGGAGAGTTACAGAGGCAAACATAGGATGTCCCCACTCGAGCACTACATACTAAGTGGTTTAGGGCTACTATAGAGACGTGTGTAGCAGGCCTTGGCCTGATATCTTGAACATTTTGATCATGTCACCTAATTCCCCTGGCTCTGACTGCACCCATATCACCAATCGATCTTCTGATTATAACATGGCTCTGCCAGTGGAGGGTCTACGGGGAGAGAAGGGAGAGTCTAGTCCCCTCCACTTACATTTCTCATTGTAAATTAGTACACGGGCATTCAGGGTTTGTAGAACAGTCTGTGAGTATGGCTGATCCCTCCTCCTCTGCTGACATACAGATCAGTTTTCCATGCCCATGAAGCTTCTTGGGTGATAGCCAGTAAACTCAATGTGCTGTGATTGAGAGCTCTTATTTCTACTCAATTTTCTTTTGAGTAATTTCTCTCTTAGGAATCTACCCTAAGGAAATAATTAGGAGTTGAGATGTACACATGTACATACAAAAGATGTCGACCACAGTGGATTTTCAAAAACTTTTTGAGTTAATTTTTAGATTAACATTCAGTTTTACAGAATAATATTGAGAGATTCCATATACCCTTCCCCAGTTTAACCCAGTGGTAACTGTCTTAGTCTGTTTGGGCCACTAGAACAAGAATACCACAGACTTGGTGGTTTAAAAAACAAACCCTTATTTCTCAGAGTTCTGGAGACTGGGAAGTCTAAGACCAAGGCACCAGCAGATTACATGTCTAATGAGAGCCCCTTTCCTGGTTCATAGATGGCTGTCTTCTCACTGTGTCCTCACATAGTAGAAGGGGAGGAGGAACTCTCTGGTGTCCTTTTTATAAGGGCACTAATCCCATTCATGAGGACTCTTCCCTCCTGAATATCCTCCTAATCATCTCCAGAAGGCCCCACCTCCAAACACCATCACAACGGGGATTAGGTTCAACATATGAATTCTGAGGAGACAAAAACATTCAGTCTACGGCAATAATATCTTGTATAATCATAATCAAGGAATTACCATTCAAACAATCGACAGATTTCACTATTTTGTGTGCACTCATTTGTGTTTATTTAGTTCTATGCAATTTTATCACATGTAGATTTGTGGGATCACCACCATAGTCAAGACATAGAATAGTTCCATCACAAGAAATGACGTTAATTTTTACAGTAAAAAAGTAAAAACAACTTCAGCATCCAGCATTAGGAGATTGCTTACATAAATTATAGTATAGTTACAGAGTAAAATATTATTCACTCATTTAAAATGGTGAATACATAAATATTATAAAATGTAAAGATTGTTTAGTATGGGAAAATGTTTATAAGACACAAAGTTTTATGTATAATATATATATTTTAAAGTAAGTGTTGGGACTTCCCTGGTGGTCTAGTGCAGGGGTCCCCAACCCCCAGGCCTCGGACTGGTACAGGTCCGAGGCCTGTTAGGAACCGGGCCGCACAGCAGGAGGTGAGCAGGGGTCAAGCTAGAGAAGCTTCATCTGCCGCTCCCCATCACTCCCCATCGCTCCCCATTGCTCCCCGTCGCTCCCCATCACTCCCCGTCACTCCCTATTGCTCGCATTACCGCCTGAACCACCCCACCCCACCATGCATCCATGGAAAAATTGTCTTCCACAGAACTGGTCCCTGGTGCCAAAAAGGTTGGGGACTGCTGGTCTAGTGAGTAAGAGTCTGCACTCCCAATACAGGGGGCCCAGTTTCGATCCCTAGTCAGGGAACTAGATCCCACATGCATGCCGCAATTAAGAAGTCCACATGCCACAGCTAAGAAGTCCACATGCCACAACTAAAAGATCTTGTGTGCCTCAACTAAAGATCCAGCATGCCACAACTAAGACCCAGCACAGCCAAAATAAATACATAAAATAAATTAAATAAATATTTTTTAAATATAAATTTATTTTTTATTTTATATATTTATTTTTGGTTGTGTTGGGTATTCATTGCTGCATGCGGGCGTTCTCTAGTTGCAGCGAGTGGGGGCTACTCTTCGTTGCGGTGCATGTGCTTCTCATTGCAGTGGCTTCTCATTGCGGAGCACAGGCTCTAGGTGCACGAGCTTCAGTAGTTGTGGCACGCAGGCTCAGTAGTTGTGGTGCACAGGCTTAGTTGCTCCGCAGCATGTGAGATCTTCCCAGACCAGGGCTCAAACCCATGTCCCCTGCATCAGCAGGCGGACTCTTAACCACTGCGCCACGAAGGAAGCCAATAAATAGTTTTAAAAAATAAAAAATAGGGCTTCCCTGGTGGCGCAGTGGTTGAGAGTCCGCCTGCCGATGCAAGGGACACGGGTTCGTGCCCCGGTCCAGGAAGATCCCACATGCCGCGGAGTGGCTGGGCCCATGAGCCATGGCCGCTGAGCCTGCGCATACGGAGCCTGTGCTCCACAACGGGAGAGGCCACAACAGTGAGAGGCCCGCATACCGCAAATAAATAAATAAATAAATAAAATAAAAAATAATGTAAGTGTTGAGGAATACTTGAAGGAAATATGCTAGAAGTTTCTAACACTATCTTTTGATGGTAGAGTATGTTGTGCCTTTCCTCTGTTTTATTTTTGTATATTTTTCAAAATTTTCTATAATAAGCATCTATTATGGACTGAGTGTTTGTATCTTCCCCCCAAATGTTGAAGCCCTAACTCCCAATGTGATAGTATTTGGAAGTGGTGCCTTTGGGAGGGTTATCAGGTATAGACAGGATCATGAGTGTGGAGTCCTCACGGTAGAATTAATGATTTTATAGGAAGAGAGAGAGAGATTGCTCTCTCTCTCTGCCATGTGAGGACACAGAGAGAAGGCAGCTGTCTGCAAGCCAGGAAGGGCCTCACCCAGAAGCAAATCAGCTGGCACCTTCATCTTGGACTTCCAGCCTCCACAACTGTGAGAAATAAATGTCTGTTATTTAAGCCTCTCACCCTACAGTACTTTGTTATGGCAGCCTGAACTGACTAAGACAGCATCTTTTAATCAAGAATGGGGTTGCTGGGCAGGGGGAGGTGTGGGAAAATACATGGGTGGGGGGGAAAGGGGAAATCAAAACAAAAAACATAACTAAATAAAAATAGCGATTCAAGGCTAAAACCCTAAAGTGAAGAGGGACTGCTCTCTGGGCAGGCAATTGTTCTGTTTACACCTGGGCTCCAGCCCCGGGATCCAGGGGCTGTGGCCTCTTTTCCCAGCCACCCAAAGAAGTTTAGAGGAAGTCTTACCGGCTCTGCAGCTCCCAAGCTTAAACTGGGTGCAGCAGGAAAGTGAGGGCATCCTCTGGGCCTCAGCTTTATTTATCAAAAACAAGGAGGCTAGAGAGACTGAGTGGCAGGGTCTGGGGCTGGGGGCTGGGAGTGGAAGCAGCCAGGTAGCTCACCCTTGCCTGTTCCACACTCACCTTCCAGATCTGCAACCCAGGAGGGAGAGGAAGGGGGTGTGGGGAGTGAGACAAAGGATGGGTGGAGCGTCTGCTCAGGCCAACTGCTCAGGCAGTGACCTGTGGGAGACAAATGAGGGCAGAGTCTGGGCCTGGAATCTGTCCTGCCCCGGCATAAGCCTAATCTGCCAGGAGACCGTGCCCTATCTGATAAGAGTATTGGCCTGAGAGTCAGGCATCTGAGTTTCAGTCTAACTGTGCTTCAAAGCAGGGCAGTGTGGCTAAGCCAACTGATATGGTGGACATTTTGACATGGGAGACATTTTGATAGAATTGAGTCAAAATATAAAATTACCATTTAAATACTATCAAGTCGTATCCAACCCTTACTTTCCATCTGATGCTCACCCTACCCCTGACTTTCATTCCATCATTAACCTTGACTCCATTCCTGACTTCTACCATGTCTCTGAGCCCCTCTCCGTCCTTGATTTCCAAAGGTGAGAGCTGGCATTGCCTGGGGCTCAGAGTGCAATTGAGGATGTCTGCTTAACATGTGTCACTTGACAGTAAAAAATATATACAAATTTAATGATTTGGTTTTTAGGGTAAATTTCCTCAGATGAATAGTGCTACTTCCATGCATCCATGGTTGAATGGCTGCTTTAAAATCTGCTAAAGGTATTGGAAGTACTTTCTAAACAAAGTGAGAGATCTTAGGGAGGATTCCCAAGTGAAAAAGCCAGAGGTCCCAGAAGAGAAAGAAACAACTCCATCTGGGAATGAAATACCCTAGAATCCCTATGAGGATATGGGTGTCCATCTGCCTGGAATTCTGCCCTTTGGGAGGTTGCCTGCCCTTTTGCCATCCCATGGTTCTGTGAACAGTCAGTCACAGTGCCATGCCTGCCCCAGGCATCAGAGGTGGGCCACGGCTCAGGCCTGGCCAATTTCAGTACCTAACTCCTGTCCACAGTGACTGGTCCAAGAGGAGGGTACAGAATCCAAGCAGAGTCAGCCTCCTTCCGTGGCGTCTAACAATATGGTCCCTGGAGAGAACATCTTCAGGATCTTCCTCCAGTATCATGGATCGTAAGGATGAAGGGAATCTGGGGCTGCTGGCAGCCATGTTGCCACCATGCAGTCAGCAACCCCACTTCAAACTTCCTAAGCCGATAAATTCTTTTTGCTTAAACTGGATCAAGTCTGTTTTCTGTCAGTTGCAACGAACAGACCCCTAACACATTATTCCACTCTTTATTTTGGCACTTACGGAGATCCCAAGACTGCCTAAAGAGAAGCCTCTTACTGACAGGCCCTGCCCGCTTGTCAGAGCCCACGGTCAGACCTCCCACTCAGGAAAGAGATCCTCTGTGAAAGGAAAACTTACATGCTTCAGAGGAAACCTAAACCGGCTATCTGTGTATACCAATCAACCAAGTCCTTTATTCATAAATGTCTTTCGATCAAAAAGAGATGCATAACTAGGCACATACTGGTGAAGTTTCTGACCTTTGAGGATAAAGGTCAGCCTCCAAAGTTTCTGGAAATAAAGGACCAAGACTTAGATTGGCATCAGACCTCTTACCTACAATACTGTATGCTGGAAGACAAAAAAGTGAGGTCTTCAAAGTTCTGAGGGAAACAATGAATTTGAACCTAGAATTCTTTCCCCAGCCAAATGAGCATACACAAGATTGAGGTCCTACAAGTTTCCCTCTCATGCTTCATTTCAAAAAAGTACACATAGTCTGGCAAAATGGAAAAGGAATCCCAGCACGAAATGGACCTGAATGGGAGACAGGAACGAGAGAAACTCACCTTAGAGACTTATGAAGGTGGCATTTCATAAACTGAAGAAGAATGAGAACAGCCTCCGTATTATTAAATCCAGGTGGTGGATTTAAAGGTGTTCCTTGTATTTTTATTTTAGCTTTTCTCTGTTTGAATTTTTTCATAATTTAAAGTTGGAAAAAATAGAAGCATAGAATCAGAGAGAAAAAAAATAACAACACGTATCTATTATGTCAACAGGAAAAAAGAGGCAGTTAAATGCTAAGGTGAATGAAAATATTGGCCATTTAATGTTTTGTTAATAACGTAGGTATTTCCTAATTTACTAGGTTCTACCATCTAGATATTTAAACATATGCACATTAAAAAACGTGATTTGGGGTTGCACAACAACCTGAATGTACTTAATACCACAAAACTGTACACTTAAAAATGGTTAAAATGGTAAATTTTATGTTATATCTATTTTACCACAATAAAACATTTAATGAAGTGTGATTTTTAAAAATTCAGTATTTTCATTATTTGTAAAAACTCTAGCTGGAGCTTTCTGGGAAGCAATAACTTTTGTTATGAAGAAACATTTATATGCTGCAAGAACCATTTTTGTATGTGTTTCCTTGTACACGGGTATGTGTGAGCAAGAATTTCTTTAGACATATACCACTTGCTGATTGGAGGATATGAGCATCTTCGACTCTATATTTCCAGGGTGGTTGTCCCACCAGAAGGGTAGGCGTGGTCCAATGCTCCACATTTTTGCCAGCACTCATGTTTTCAGACTTGCACGTTTTGGGTGTGAAATCTGAGTCTCGCTTTTGTGGAGCAGGGGTGAGCAGTATATGATTTGTCAGCCTGGCTTCAAGGGTCAGGACAGCACCCAGCACCTGGTCCAGCAGTGACACAAGCAAGTATGATGTTGGTTGCATTGCATTGGCCAGGGACGTTTGTCCCGTGGGAAGTGCTTTGTGTTAAGGGGGAACCAGAGTGCACCACGAGGACCTGGATAGGAGATACATACAAAGAAAAATAAAACTAACAAACCTGAGGAATAGATCCACAGCTGACAGCAGACAGGAGAGAGAAGATGCTGGGGCAGCTGGTATGAGGCTTACAGAGTAGGATTCTTAGAGGAGGAGAGTTAGCAGCAATGCTGGAAAGAGTAGAGGAAAAGAACTCGGTGAAGAGAAGGGGGTGACATTTAAGAGACTATAGCCTGAGGACTTCCTTGGAGGCACAGTGGTTACAAATCTGCCTGCCAAGCAGGCAACACGGGTTTGATCCCTGGTCTGGGAAGATCCCACATGCCAGGGAGCGACTAAGCCCGTGTGCCACAACTACTGAAGCCCGTGCGCCCTAGAGCCCACGTGCCGCAACTACCGAGCTGCGTGCTGCAACTACTGAAGCCCACGTGCCTAGAGCCTTGCTCCACAACAATGTGAAGCCTGCACGCCGCAACGAAGAGTAGCCTCCACTTGCCGCAACTAGAGCAACGAAGACCCAACGCAGCTTAAAGTAAATAAAATTTAAAAAAGAGAGAGAGAAAGAGAGAGAGAGAGAGAGACTATAGCCTGTTCCAAAGCTCAAAGGCAGGAGAAAATTCTTAGGCACTGAGGGAGAGAAGAGGGGTGTGTTTGGCAGAAAAGAATTCAAACTAGAGATTAATCAGAAAATAAATTGATTCATGCCTCAGTATCTTCATTCATAAAATCAGAATATTGATGTTACCTATCTCAAAAAATTGTTGGGAAAGTTACATGAGATAATATCTCTAAGGCACTTGGCATAATGCCTGGAAAAAGGAAACTCAGTAAGTACTAGCTCTTGTTAACGCAAGATCTCCTTAAACCAAGTTGTCCAAGACCACGTAGCTGATAAGTGGGTGTCTAGGATTTGAATAGTTTCTCTGATTCCAAAGCCCAAGCTCTAAATCCTAATACCTAATAACTACTGTGCTGTACCTAATAACTACCATTTGCTGAACACAGTGCTCCATTCTCTACATTCATTATCTCATTTAACCCTTGTAACATCCTCAAGCTGGGTATCGCCATTTTACAGAAAAGGAACTTGAGCATTGTTTTAACTCACTTGCCCAAGTTCACACAGTTGGGACTCACACTCCGGCCTGCCTGGCTCCAGTGCCCTCTCCCCAACACCACACTGGAAGTCAGGAGGCTCGGGTTCCAGTCCCAGATCTGCTACTGATCAACCTGTATCGCTGAGCCTCAGTTTCTTCACTTTTTAAAATAACAGGGGCTGGGATAGAGAATGGTCTCTCTGGTCCCTTTAAACTCTACTGTTCTGAGAAGGTGGGTTTGGTGAAGTCAGACAGCAGTCCAGGTAGGAGGGAGGGGTATGTCTGAATCAGACAGGATCCCCATCCCCATCTGACGGCACAACATCAACCAACAGAGATCCAGAAGGGCCGAGAGATGAGTCCGGGTCTCCAAAGCATTAGTCATCGTCTGCTCCCACTCCCCAGGGGATGAGCAGAGACGCTGCTCCAATTATACTGGGATGATGAGGGACCTCTAAGATGATGAAAGGGTGGGAGAGGAGGTGTCAGAGGATACAATGGGACATCTGACTCATTCAGCCTGGAGAAGAGAAGTCAAGAAGGGCCAGGCTTCAAGTCTCCAGTGAGTATGGGGGCTGGGTGGCAGGGTAGAAAGAACAAACAGTTAAGACTCAGGGTGTCTGGGACCTGGTCCCTAGTCCTAGCTCTGCCACTAAAAAGCAGTATGACCTTTGTTTGACAAGTTACTTTACCTCTCCAATCTTCAGATTCCACACCTAATAAGTTAGGGAAATAACTTTAAAAAAAAACACCCCACCAACTTCTACAAAGAAATGTATAATATTATAGCTAAAAACAACTAGAAATGGCTCAAATACCCTGGCAACGGAGAGAACTGCTAAGCAGACTCGGGGAGGGGGAGGGGAGGCGGGGGAGAGTTGATGCAACAGAGTGTTAAGACGCCATTTGGAATGCTGAATAATAACAAACATTTATTAAACACTAACTACATGCCAGGCACGAGGCAGAGGTCTTGACACACATGATCTCATTTAACATCCTCAAGTATCTTTTGAGGTAGGCGTTATCACCATCTTTCAGATGCGTTAACTGAAGCCTGGAGAGGCTAAGTCACCCAACAAGTGGATAAGTGATGTCCTCAGGACTCAAACCCAGAGGTCCATCCGACTCGGAGGGCCGTGCCCCTAACCTTTACACGCTACTGCCTCAGACTGTTGGATGTGAGGACCACGCAGAAATGCATATATGACACAATGTTAAGTGGGGAGAAAAAAAACCCCTCTAGAGTGCTTATGTTAATCTAAGAACATTGGCATCAACATTAGGTTTGGAAGTTTATAAATAACAGGCAATTTAGGATGCCGAGAACTTACTCGGGGCTGCTAAAGTTTAGATATTTCTGCTTACTTGTTGGTAGAGATGATGAAACGTACAATACCTGAGTGAGGGGGTGAGTACTGATGACAGGGCCTTTCTAGTTCTTTCTAGTTCTTTCTAGTTTCTTTTCCTAGGTGAGCAGAGGTTGCACTGCTTCTCAACCTTGGCTGCATATTGGAATCAAGTGAGAAACTTTAAAAACTGCTGGTGTCCAGGTCCACTCCCAGAGATTCTTATTTAATTGATACGGGTGCAGCTTTGGCATTGGAAGTTTTAAAATTTCCTCACGTGATTCCAATATGCAGAAACATTTGAAAACCACTGGTCTACCTGATAAAGGCCTAACTCCTTCACTTGGCATAGAAGGCCTTCTTTGATTTCTTCAGTAAGCGCCCCTATATCCCTATTTCTCACCTGTTTTCTCCAAGCCAATTACAATGTCCTGACCATGCTCTGCTCTAATGTTTACATTTCTGTGCCTTTACATGTTATTTCCTCTGCCTGGAAGGCCTTTCTTCTCCCTCATCTATCTGGAAAACTCCATTCGTCTTCAACAACAAGGCAGCCAGCCTCCAAGATGGCCCCCAATAATCCCCACCTGGTTGTATTCATGCCCTTGTGTGGTCCCCTCCCACACTGAATAGGCCTGACCTGTGTGGATATGATGGAGTATGACTTCCAAGGATAGGTCATAAAAGACATTGCAGCTTCCACCTTATCCTCTCTTGGATCACTTGCTCTGGGAGAAGCCAGCTGCCATGTCTTCGGCGGCCCTATGGAGAGCTTCACGTGGTAAGGAACTGAGGCCTCCTGCCAACAGCCATGTGAGTGAGCCAGCTTGGAAGTGGATCCTCCAATCCTAGTCAAGCCTTCAGACGACAGAAATCCCAGCTGACATCTTGACTGCAACCTCATGAGAGATCTTAAGCCAGAACCACTCAGCTAAGCCATTCTAGAATTCCTGAGCCATAAAGTGTGAGATAATGTTTGCTGTTCTAAGCTGCTAAATTTGGGGGTAATTTATTATACAGCAATAGATAACTAATACAAATGACAAGTTCAAGTATATGATACTCTGTGAAGACTTTTTAGCCTCTCCTCTGCTGAAGTTGAATCGAACACCGTGTGCCACTTCTGAGCCTGATACACTCCCTATTATAGCACTCATCACATGGGGCCCTCCTATGACTTGCCTTTCTTGCCCTCTAGATCCAGTTCCAGGAGGACAGGGCCAGCCATAATGCAGGCTTCAGTAAGCACTTATAGAATGAATGAACACATATGAGAACGGCCATTTGAGTCTAGTCCAGGCTCCTTCCCTACAAAAACTCCAAGGTTTGGTGGCTGGAAATCATGGATGCCATGGTGAATGGGTCCTGAGGATTTTCTTAATAATTCGACAAAACCCTGTTACCCATGGATGTATCTAAAGCACTAGACAGGAGTCAAAAGATCTGGATTTTAAAGTCTGGCAACTACCTGATGAATTTTTCTGAGATTTGGTTTCCTCTTGGACCAAAAGATGTAAGGGTTCTTCCAATTCTAAAATTTAATGATTCTATATTTCCAGCTAGCGATTACTCCTGATCCATAAATGAAGGTAAAATAGGCTAATAGTGTTCAACCATAGCAAGGGTTTTCAAAACCCTTGCGTATCAGAAATACCCCTGGAGTTTATCTCACACACACACACACACACACACACACACACACACACACCCCTGGTCCCCACATTATTCCTTCTGAATGAGCTTCTCTGAGTCTCTGGAGACATGGCCAGGGCATCTGTACTTTTATATAGTTCCAAAGTGATTCTGATGTGCATCTAGAGCTGAAAATCATGAATCTACAATATGTGGGTTAGAGACTTAAAATTTTTTTTCTGCCAGCTGTTGGCTCCATTGTTTATAGAGTACAGTACTAATAGATATGTTACCTGAACTGTTAACTTTATATGAGTAGATGGATGGATGGATGGAACCAGGCTACCTCTACTGCTAGAAAAGCAACTCAAGGTATACTGTTAGGACTCAGTCAGGTCTTCAACAGGAATGACTCTTTGCATGACCCAACTGCTTAGGACATTTACTGGAGATCAAACTGTGGGGTAATTTAGCTTCCATAGGGTAAAGAACTGCTTTCTTTTTGTTAGATAGGAATGAACAGGAATTAAGAGCACTGCTTTTGGAACCCAAAAGTTTAGGTTCCTGGCTCCAGCACTTACATACATGCCCAGTGACTATGGCTGGACTAGCAAATCTTTGCGAACCTCACTCTCCTGATCTGTTGTATGGGCAACATGCACTTCTTTCCAGGAATGTTGTTAGGGTTAAATGCCACAAGGTAGGTAAAACACTTAGCACAGTATCTGGCACAGAACAAGTGCTTATTAAGTAGTAGCACGCTATGGCAAAAACAAAATATGGCCCTTTTATTATGAACAGCAACATATACTTGTCTAGTGCTTTGTCAATTACAAAGCGCTCTTACATTTTATATTGAAACCCTTTCCCCCCAAAAAATCCCAAGGTGGGCAAGGCAGACCCTAGTGACCCCATTTTACAGAAAAAGAAAGAAAGGCTCAGAAGGGTTCACTGGCTCTAGATCAAATGGCAAAAGAAAGTGTCAGTGTCTGAATTCAGACCTGGGTGTGATTCCATGAAAATGAATAATTATACATGCACACTTGGCAGGCTGAGCATCTAGGGACCATCTGGTTTAGCAGGCTGAGGACTGTATTTCTGAGCAGCTTCTTTTTTTAGATGAAAGCAAGATGGGAAAAATAAGCTGGCAAACTACTTTCCTTCGTTCAACACTGGTGGGATTTGTGCTCAGTTTTGCCCTCTTTTTAACTCTCAAATGCTACATGTCCATGGATCTCAGTTTACTCCACCTGCCCTTGGCCGCTCTGTCACGGGCTCTGCCCTGGGCCCCACAGCTGGGATCTGGGAAAACCAAAAAAAAAAAAAGGAAGCAGGAGCAGCTGGAGACATCTGAGGGCTGGACGAACACCAGCTGCTCCCAAGTCTGGCTGGGGAACAAGAAGCCTGCTGATGGGGGCATGTGGGGAGGGGACAGCAATCTCTGCTCCCCATGTCAGTCAACAAGAGGATGCTTTTCCCATCCAACAGATGGGTCCTGCTCCTGGAATAATGTAATAAAGTGAAATACTAAATATGGCACAGAATCTATGTCTCTTGGGGAGCAGGAGGCCAAGAGATCAAATGTTAGCTGAATCCAATCAAGAAGGCTCTCGTAGATGAGGTGGAACTCGAAATGGGCCTAAACGAATCGTGGTGTTTGGATGCACAGAAACAAGGCTGGGAGGCCCCGCAAGCATAAAAACATCACGAGAAAGGGCATGCATGTTTGTTTGGGGGATGGGTGGGCATATTAAGGGGAAAAAGAAAAATGCATGGTAAAGAAGCAGAGGACAGGAGAGGTGAGGCGAGAACAGACAGCAAGGGGCACAGATGCAATTCTACAGAGGAAAGGGAATCTTGTAGATTCTTGACAACTCGGTGACGGAGACTCGACCACCACCCCATATCCCAGCTGGCAGATAGGGAAGCTGAAGTCATGAGACGAAAGCATACACACACGTCACAGAGTGAGGGACAGGGAGAGAGTCAAGACAAGAACCCGGGGTGCCAGACAACTAGTTTGGTCATCTTTCTGTTAGACCACACTTCCAGCCCGGTATTTTGTTATAAAAATGGTGTGTCGGGCTTCCCTGGTGGTGCAGTGGTTGAGAGTCCGCCTGCCGATGCAGGGGACGTGGGTTCGTGCCCTGGTCCGGGAAGATCCTACATGCCGCAGAGCGGCTGGGCCCGTGAGCCATGGCCGCTGAGCCTGCATGTCCGGAGCCTGTGCTCCGCAACGTGAGAGGGCACAACAGTGAGAGGCCCACGTACCGCAAAAAAAAAAAAAAAAAAAAAAATGGTGTGTCAAGCAGATCTGGCGGCGGAATGCAAGGGAAAAGAGAGGTTCGAGTCCAGGAGGCTGTAAAAATTATTCCAGGGTGAGTTGATGGAGGGACTAAACTCAAGTGAAATGGAAAGGATGGCTGGGCGTGAGCACCATGGCGAGGGAAGAAACAAGAGGACTTCACAGGAATCGGATATGGCAGCGAGGGAGAGAGCTGTGCAGAGGTCATTCACAGGCCATTCTCAGGCCTGGGAGTTTCTCCTGAGGAGGTCACGGGGCACTTTAACCCCCTGACCTCAGACTCAAAGGCAGCAGACAAAAGTTCATAAACTAGCCTCTACAACAAACTCCCTATCCCCAGGTCCTCGTCCCTTTGGCCAACTTCTACACAGACCTTCTCTGAGTCTCCCACTCAACATTTCAGGACCTTCGGTTTACATCTGGTGCTTAGGTGTGTGTGTTCGGATGATAGGGTGTGAAATTAAAACCCAAACCAGAACCTAGGAGTGTAGCCTCTCCCTGGTGGTGAAGAGAACTTGCACAGCTAGAACTGTGGTGTGGATTTTGATTTTTTGATGTGAGGAGCAGGGAGATCAGAGCGAAAAGAATGGAAAAACGGTCTCTCTCCATCTAGCTCCACCTTCCCACGACAGTAGTAGCTGAGTGGCAGTTAGCAAGCTTCATGTGAGGAAGCTCACTGAAACTGGAGAAGCTGGAATAGGAATTAGACCGAGACCATTTGGGGCCATTCAGCACAAGGGCAGATTATACCTAACCTTATGGGTATGTAAGGAGGACCAAATAAAACAATACTAGTGGGGCTTCCCTGGTGGCGCAGTGGTTGAGAGTCCGCCTGCCGATGCAGGGGACACGGGTTCGTGCCCCGGTCCGGGAAGATCCCACATGCCGTGGAGCAGCTGGGCCCGTGAGGAAAAAAAAAAAAAAAAAAAACAATACTAGTGATGGCTAATTATTAAGCCCTTAATATAGACACTGTGCTAAGCGCTTAACATGAATTATTTCATTCAATTATTACAACAACCCTAAGAGGTAAATACTACCAGAATTCCCATTTTACACATGAGGAAGTTGAAGCTCATAAAAATGAACAAATTAGCATAGAGTCACAGGGCTAATAGCGGTGGAGTTGTCTGATTTCTGACCATGTTCTTCATCCCTGAACTGTTTTCCTCATCTGGCAAATCAGCAGAGCACCTGGCCCACAGTCCTCGGCAAAGCTCAGTTCTCTCCCCCAAACCCACCTCTCAGTAGCACTAAGGATATTGCTGAATCTCAATACAAGTCATACAGAAATTGCTGGAGAGTTTGACCTTCTTGATTCAATCTCATGAAATTACACTCCTCAGAACTTAACAGTTTATTTTTTCTGTAAATTTATTTATTTATCTATATTTAATTTTGGTTGCATTGGGTCTTCGTTGCTGCATGCAGGCTTTCTCTAGTTGCGGCGAGCGGGGGCTACTCTTCGTTGTGGTGCGTGGACTTCTCATTGCGATGGCTTCTTTTGTTGCGGAACATGGGCTCTAGGTGTGCGGGCTTCAGTAGTGGTGGCATGCAGGCTCAGTAGTTGTGGCTTGCCGGCTCTAAAGTGCAGGCTCAGTAATTGTGGCACACGGGTTTAGTTGCTCCGCGGCATGTGGGATCTTCCCAGACCAGGGCTCCAACCCGTGTCCCTTGCATTGGCAGGCAGATTCTTAACCACTGCACCAACAGGGAAGTCCAGAACCTGACAGTTTAAAGAGATGGGGAAGGTGCAAAACCAAGTGTATCTATTAGGCCATATGGCCCAGTGATTAAGAGCTTGGATTTTGATGCCTAAATTCCAGTTTTGCCAAATTCCTTCTGGTGAGAGCTTGATCAAATCACTTCTCTATGGCTCTGTTTCCTCATACATAAAATGAGGCTAATACCACCTGACCTCATGGGCTTACTGTGAACAGCAAATGAGATGATGCATGTAAAGCTCTGAGCACAGTCTGGGACACACAGTAAGGGCCCAATAAATGTTGGCTATTACGATGATGATAACACCGTTTTCCATGCAGCTATGGCCAGGGACATTTCGCCTCTGCATCTGGCTGTGATGGGACAGAAGTGAGCTTCCTACTGACTTCCTACATCCCATGTACAGAGTATGGGCCTCTCCTGTCCCTCTGTCACTTTGCAGGCCCAGGGGTAAGTGGTGACCCAGAAGAAAAAGGGGGCAGACGAAGGTTCCCCACAAGGCCAAGACATAGAGTTGGAATCCATCAATTGACATTTCAAGAGCCCAGTAGTCTTCTTGAAGAAGGGCAAGCAGGGGAGCTGTATCAGGACACATGCTGGCAAGGGGCTTGGGGAGTGCTGAGAGCATAAGAAGAACCCAATCAGTCTTAGCCTGACACGTCCAGGAAGTGGGAGGGATGAGGAATTTCATCCCGTCCTGTATTTACTTACCATCCTTCCTAACTGACACACCACTCTGTGCACAGAAACTTCACAATATACCTATACAATTAGGATGCCTCCACAGGTACGGTCCTATAACAGGATGGGGAACAAGAAGATGCAAAAGAAACCCAAGACATCTTCTTTGCTTTCGGAAAGGATTCACTAGAATGCAATTTATCAGCACATGTCAATTAATATGCAGGATTACCTTGCTTATTTAAAAGGCCATTTAACTGGTGCCCTTTGATTCCCTGGAAGCTAACAAAAAACTGGACAAAAGACCAAAGGCCTGTGATACCCCCTCTGAGCAGTCAAAGGAAGGATTACAAAGTCTAAGCACTAAAGGCAGTGCATTCTAGTTGCAGGAACATCCCTAAAGCCCTCTCTCAGTGACTATTTAGTTTTACTTGAGACAGTTGTAAATAACATGGCTGATCAGAAGTATAAATTTGAAGTGAACAGGGAGAGCTGCTGGGGGGTGGCACAGTCAAGGCAGTGAAGAGTAATGGCTGGCAGGCTGACCACAAGGGAGACAACACAAACTATGAAAAGCAATGAGAAGAACTAAGAGGCCAGCAGCTGGGAGCCACGCAGCGTAGGTGCAAACAGCTCTCCATATCTTCACAGATCACAGGGCGCCACTGCGCTGGCATGAGACCTGGTCACAGGTGTTTTTGTTCTCTGGGGATGGTATGGAATGTTAGGTACGGCCAGATGATTAGCTCTGGCCAATGAAATGTGAATGGAAATAATGAGGGTCACTTCTGGGCAGGAGCTTTAAGGGCTAAGTGGGTGCTTCACCATGTTCTCTTCCCGTTCCACCATGACCAATGGCAACATTTCCAGATAATGGCAGCTCTGCCAGCCTGGTTCCCCAAGTGAGGATAAAAATGATGCAGAGGATGGGCTTCCCTGGTGGCGCGGTGGTTGAGAGTCCGCCTGCCTTTGCGGGGGACGCGGGTTCGTGCCCCAATCCAGGAGGATCCCACATGCCGCGGAGTGGCTGGGCCCGTGGGCCGTGGCCGCTGGGCCTGCGCGTCTGGAGCCTGTGCTCCGCAGCGGGTGAGGCCACAGCAGTGAGAGGCCCGCGTACCGCAAAAAAAAAAAAAAAAAATGATGCAGAGGAGAGTCTCGAGCTGACCCACAGAGGACAAGAAGCACAGGCAAGAAATAAACTTTTATTGCTTTTGGGGATTGTTTGTTACTACTGTATAATTGAACCTATCCTGATTGAAACAGTCTAAAAAGTTAAATGAGGTCAGATCACATTAAGAAGTGTGTGCATTATCTTTTTGGTAAATTACCCTTCAATATTATAGTCAATATAATATTGTGTGACTTAAAGGATAATTTTCAGTGAGGAAAATTCACCTACTCCAATGACATCAGATAAATGAGTCATTACCAGAACATGAACTGAATAGAGGAGATGGATCCAGTTTCCGAACAACTTCTTTCTCTAGGAAGGGTCCAGGTCTTCACAAAATATACCTGCATTATTTATGGGTCTAAGGTAGAAGTTGGGTCTCACGCTCTAATGCTGTCAGAACTGACTTCTCAGCGTCTGCAGAACCAGCCCCAGGCACAAGGGATGGCTTCTACTGGTTCTGTGATTGCTGAGGGGCTCTGGTCCCTGTCTAGGGGTTAAAAGGCCCTCCAATATATCTGTATGTGCTCTCATAGATGGAAATCCATAAGGTGTTCTTGAGTAAAAACAGCGAG
Source organism: Stenella coeruleoalba (assembly GCF_951394435.1). Classification (NCBI taxonomy): domain Eukaryota; kingdom Metazoa; phylum Chordata; class Mammalia; order Artiodactyla; family Delphinidae; genus Stenella; species Stenella coeruleoalba. The sequence continues at coordinate 20,091,697 of NC_137169.1, forward strand.
GCAACAACTTGAGAATGTACAGCCTTATGAAGTATACATGGAACATTTACAAAATTGACCTCACACTGAGGCAACAAGCAAGTCTCAGGATGAAAACCACGTGGGTCATTTTCTCTGACCAAAAGCAGTTAAGCTAGAAAACAACAGCCATAGGGTAACTAGGAAGATCTCACATGTTTGGAAAGTAGGAATCATACTTTTAAATAATCCATGGGTTATACATCTTTTCACTTAATCCTCCTAACTATTCAGAATGCAGATCCTCATTTTAGAAATGCAGGAACTGAGACTAAAAAGAGAACATAATTTGCTCAAATTTACCCAGCTAGCAGTGGTGAAGCCTGGACTCAAAACCACGCCATAGAACTCTAGAGCCAGGGCTTTAACGATATTCTCCTTATGCTATGTCTCACTGGAACCCACAGATCCTCCCCAGGTAGGTCCACAGCCTCAATGGATCTGGTGTTTCACCTCTGAGAAAGAATAGCTGTTGAGAGACGGGAGACAGTCCCAGCTTGCTTTGGTGACACTGACCTTGGCCCTGTTGCATAGAGACACATTTCCTCTTGCTCTTGCTTCCTCTGGGGTGCCCTACTTGGGCCAAGGTGAGAGGTCTAGAGTAGTGGAGAGGGGTGTTTCAGGTTGATGTTCCCAGACAGCTTTGAACTAGATCACTAGGAAGACTTCCTTTCCTTTCGAAGTTTTTTTCCGCATGGGTACAAGTGGTAAGCAATCAAAGAAAGACAGAAGGAAAAGTTACTTCCAGATGGCTCCCCATCTTGCTGCAATGCAGTTTAAATACAGAAAATATTCTAGGCAAACATATCATTAGGCAAACATGAGTATTAATATCATTCATATTAAAAATGGAACAGAATGGAAACTCAACCTATATCTTGACTTAAATTTGAGACTAAGGCCTCAGAGCCAGAAGACAACTACAGCACCCTGATTCTGAGCAAGTTGGAGGCTCACGATACCTGAGGTAAGAGGCAAGACCAAAGTGTTCCTAAGACTTCTCTCTAGGGAAGGCTTCCTGAATTCGAACCGACCAAACTCCCTCACTTTTGTGGTGAAGGCCCGATCAAATGGCTACTTAACAACGTTATTCTCCCTTCTCCACCCCAACCTACGTCTGTTGTTTCCTGTCAAGCTACATTTTCAGCAAAACTCTAAGACATTCAGAGCTTCTGAGGTACCCGTTGTCCCTCAGCCTCTCTCCTTATGCTATCAGGACAATGCTGTCTGCCCCTTCCACGGGCTCACAAGTATAACTTCATCCTGACTAAATGCCTGAGACTATGTTTCATGCAGTGAGAAGGCTTGAAAATAAACAGAAAATCTGATGGTGGTCCATATCCTAGAAAGCTACCTAAAGTGTTTAGAACTCACCAAGCAACACTGGGGAGGGAGAAGGGGGAGGGGGAGGAAGAAATAGCAGCAGGTTGGGCTAGAGGTCCAGACAGTGGGAATTTTCCCTCCATCCTTTGGCTCCATTTCTTCCACTGCAGAAGCCACACTGGCCCAAGATGAGGGAGTCAGCTGGCTGGGTTAACAGCGTTCACAGTGCTCAGCCTGGGGCTTGGGTCCTCCCTTGCCCCGTCCCACTGCTTGTTCCCCACACCATCAGGGCTCAGTCCCCAGAAAGTCAGTTTGCCAATCAGTGAGTGACCCAAGTCCCAACATGAGTTTACGATCAACAAGTCCAAGATCCAAGTACCCAGTTATCCAATCAGCAGTGTGATTACATCCTCTCAATCTGTGCAGAAGGGTCATGATGACCACCTCCTGGTAGGAGGACACGGGTGTCCCTGGGCAGGCCCCCAATGGGAACTCAGCTCAGTGACCTTTCACAAATGACCCGTTGTGCCTACAGGCTGGACAGATGCTGTGGGGCCCCTGGGGTTAGTGATGGTCCAATGCCTTCAATGAGGTTGTTCCATTGGTCATAGTCCTCGTTCAGGTCTGAATGAGAAAAAATCCAGGTTAGGTAAACGGTTGTAAGGTTAGATCAAAGAGTAGCTAGCATGGGTTTAGTGGGTCATACTAGAGAGAGGAGCACCTGGGATACTAAAAGGACTGGTTACGGTGGCTGTGATGGTGGAAGAAATAATGACAACTACTATTCATACAGGTGCTTCATAAATGACTTGCTTAACCCATAATAACTCAGTAACGATAATAATAACAGAAGGTAGCATTTATTGAAGGATAACTCATTCCAGGAACTTTGCTAAACATGCATTGTTTCATTTAATTTTCATAATATCCCTATGTGTTAAGTACCATATTGGCCCTATTTCACAGTTGAGGAAACTGAGCCTCGGTGAAGCTACCTGATTTGTCCAAAGCCATTACAGATGGTGAGTGGTAGAGACAGAATTCAAACCCCGGTCAGAAAGGGTGAGAAAGTGGAAAGCCCACTTCCAAGCCCATGGATATTGCTGAGCAAGAACAGATCCTTCACGCGCCAACCAGTGAATGTGGAAGCGGGGCCATGTCAGTGAAGGGCATAGGACAGCAACATCATGAAGCAGCATAACACCGGGTACAATTCAAGAGAGGGCCCTGGGACCACGGGCAGATGGATCTAATGACTTGGCGAGAACAGTCAGAAAGGGTCCAAGGCCGCAGGCTGAGGGAGTAGGACACAGCTGAGCAGGCAAATGGTGTTTTTGTTCAAAACAAACAAAAAACCTGGGACAGAAGGCAGCGACCACTCTCCTTCAGCTTCAGATCCCCAGGGCCCTGCCAAGAACCTGGCATGGAACAGGTCCTCGGCAAACAGAGCGACATATTCATTAATACAAAAATTACCGAGCACACCACTATGTGCCACGGTTTGTTCTTGGTGCCAAAAATACAGCCACAGACAAATAGAAACGCTCATCCTCTCAGAGCTCACAGTCTAGGAGGCAGAGATAACAACAAACAAAACAACCTACACAGGATATGAAAAGGTGAGCTGCGCTGTGGCAAAAATGAGAGCCAGACAGAAGCAGTGCTGGTGGCTGGGAGATGGGGCTGACAGGAGGAAGGGACAGTACAATGGTTTTTTGGGTTGTTTTTTGTGTTTTTTAATAAATTTATTTATTTATTTATTTTTGGCTGTGTTGGGTCTTCATTGCTGCGCGTGGGCTTTCTCTAGTTGCGGCGAGCGGGGGCTACTCTTCATTGTGGTGTGTGGGCTTCTCATTGAAGTGGCTTCTCTTGTTGCAGAGCATGGGCTCTAGGTGTGTGGGCTTCAGTAGTTGCGGCACGTGGGCTCAGTGGTTGTGGCACACGGGTTTGGTTGCTCCGCGGCATGTGGGATCTTCCCGGACCAGGGCTCAAACCCGTGTCCCTTTCATTGGCAGGCAGATTCTTAACCACTGTGCCACCAGGGAAGTCCCAGTACAATATTTTAAAGAGGGATGTCAACATGAGTCTCACTAGGAAGGTGAGATTTGAGCAAAAATGGGGAGGTGGGAGTGAGCCATGAGACTACACGGGAAGAACATTTGAGGCAGCAGGAACAGCAGTGCAAAGGTGTGAAGCGGGAGTGTGCCTGGGGTGTGGAGGCTTGTGCAGCGACAGTGAAGTAGGCCCGGGGAGCAGCCGCAGGAGGGACGCTGGGTGTTGGCTTTGTCTCTCAGAGAAATGGGAGCCACTGGAGGATCCTGAACAGCGGAGTGACAAGATGTGGCTTCCTTTCTGAAATGATCACTCTGGCTGCTTCATTGAGAAAGGACTGTGTAGGGTGGCGGTAGGGAGATCAGTTAGGAAACTCTTAGAGTGATTTAAGTGAGAGAAGAGTTGGACAGGATGGTAATTGGGGTGGTGACCAGTGATTACTTTCTTTTTTTAAAATAAATTTATTTATTCATTTTTGGCTGCATTGGGTCTTCATTGCTGCGCGTGGGCTTTCTCTAGCTGTGGCGAGTGGGGGCTACTCTTCATTGTGGTGCGCGGGCTTCTCATTGCGGTGGCTTCTCTTGTTGCGGAGCACGGGCTCTAGGCACGCAGGCTTCAGTAGTTGTGGCACGTGGGCTCAGTAGTTGTGGCTCGCGGGTGCTAGAGCACAGGCTCAGTAGTTGTGGCTCACAGGCTCTAGATCACAGGTTCAGTAGTTGCGGCGTGCAGGCTTAGTTGCTCTGCGGCATGTGGGATCTTCCCGGACCGGGGCTCAAACCCGTGTCCCCTGCATTGACAGGCAGATTCTTAACCACTGCGCCACCAGGGAAGTCCCAAGTGATTACTTTCCGTTTGTATTTTGAAGGTAGAGCCAATAGGATTCTCTGAGGGATTAGATGGGAGGTGTAAGAGAAAAGAATGGGGACTTTGGTTTGAGTAACTAGAAGGATGGAGTTACTATTAACTGAGGAGGGAAAGACTGCAGTTGAAAGCTGTTCTTGTGTGTGATGTCCCTAAGAAGTCGAGATGTTGAGTAGTGGGTTATATAAATCTGATGTTCATGGGCGAGATCAAACTGGAGACATAAACTGGAGAGTTGTCAGCACAGACATGGCATTTAAAGCCATGAGACTAGATGACATGAGGAGATACAGAGAAGCGGTCCAAGCCCTGAGTCCTAGAAGCAGCAAAGCAGATGGAGGAGGAGCAGACACTGAGAGGGGAGGAAATCACAGGGGGACGTCTTGGAAGTAAAGACAGGGCTTCACAGAGGAGGGCGTCACCAACTCTGTCAGCAGCTGCTGAGGTTCCAGTGAGGTGAGGAATGAGAAGTGACCGCTGGATTTAGTGCTGTGAAGGTCACCGGTGACCTTGACAAAGGCAGTTTTCATGGAGGACTGGGAATGCAAAAGGCTGACTGGAGTAGGTTCGAGAGAGAATGGGGGGCTTCCCTGGTGGTGCAGTGGTTGGGAATCTGCCTGCTAATGCAGGGGACACAGGTTCGAGCCCTGGTCTGGGAAGATTCCACATGCCGCAGAGCAATTAGGCCCATAAGCCACAACCACTGAGCCTGCGCGTCTGGAGCCTGTGCTCCGCAACAAGAGAGGCTGCGACAGTGAGAGGCCCGCGCACCGCGATGAAGAGTGGCCCCCGCTTGCCACAACTAGAGAAAGCCCTCGTGCAGAAACGAAGACCCAACACAGCAAAAATAAATTAATTAATTAATAAACTCCTACCCCAAACATCTTCTTAAAAAAAAAAGTCTCCAAGCCAAAATTTATTTTAAAAAAAGGGAACGGGAGGAGAAGAATCAGAGAAAGTGAAGACATTCTTGTGAGGAGTTTGCTTTCATGAGGAACAGGGAAACAGAGTGGTAACTGGGGGGCAAAGTGTGGGTCAAGACAGATTCTTTTCAAGAGAAATTTCAGCATGAAATAAACCAGCAGAGGCGAAAAATTGATGATCTAAGGTAAAGAGGAAAAAATTGCTGGCACAATCATCCTGAGCAGACCAAAGAGGGTGGCATCCACCGTGCAGGTGGAGGGGGTGGCCCAGTTAGACAACTTGAGTAGGAACCTCTAGGAACCAGACGGAAAGCTGAGTATGTGCAAGAAGAAGGTAGGTAGATGCAGCGTTGGGATTTGAGGAGGTACTGACTGCCTCCATTTTCTTAGTGAAGTGGGAGCCAAAGTTAAGCAGCTGAGAGACGGGATGGGGGGAGAAGGTGTTAGAGCTTTGAAGAGAAAGAAGAAGGTGTGAAATGGTCTTCCAGGAGAGTGGGAGGGAGGATGAGTAGCTGGAGACAGGAGCTGCATGTAGTTCATATGAAAGAAACACCAATCTTCTTAACAGAAGGTAACAATCCCTGTGTCAGCGGAACATGTGCTCTCAGAGGTATTTTTTAGAAGTGGTGAGAAGTTCACCTGAGCCACCTACAATCTATTTTAGTTTCCCACGTGACAATGTACTCTGGGAAATGGTCACCAAAAAGCTTTTCTCTCTTTGCAAAACTAATTACCCCAAGCTGAGAGCCTTTGCCTTTTTTCACTGTCTTATCTCTTAATCACTTGGATACTGCAAGAGCCTCCTAGCTGGGCTCTTTGCTGGGCAGCTCTCAACCTGCCCCATTTCACCCATCCTCCATGATGCACCCGGACTACAAACACAAGTCTAATCATGACAATCCCTTGCTTATAACCCACCAAGGACACTCACAGCCCAATTCAAACTTAGGGGACTTCCCTGGTGGTGCAGTGGTTAAGAATCCGCCTGCCAATGTAGGGGACATGGGTTCGATCCCTGGTCCGGGAAGATCCCACATGCCATGGAGCAACTAAGCCTGTGCACCACAACTACTGAGCCTGCACTCTAGAGCCCGCGAGCCACAACTATTGAAGCCCATGCACCTAGAGCCCGTGCTCCACAACAAGAAAAGCCACTGCAATGAGAAGCACGTGCACCGCAACGAAGAGTAGCTCCCCCTCGTCACAACTAGAGGAAGCCCGCACGCAACAACGAAGACCCAATGCAGCCAAAAATAAATAAAAAATAAATTAAATAAATTTTTTAAAAATTCAAACTTATTTCAGCAAATACATGGGCTTCTAGATCTGGTTTCTGCCCACTTCCCTACCTTTATCTTCCAACAATTCACTATCCTGAACTCCAGATACACTAAACACAGCTTCTCAAAACTGACCAAGCCCACACCAGTCTTTGTGCCTCTGTCTAGAAGAGCCTTGGCCCCTCCCTGCCTAGTGAGCGTTACTCATCTCTAACATTAAAGACAAGCATCGTTTTGTCTAGGGAGCCTCCTTTCCTAGCTGTCCTTTCCCTTCCATCTGAGTTAGGGCCTGTCCTCTGTGTCTCCCGAAGACTCAGTGCATCCCTGGGTCAGCAGAGCCACTGCCAGAACAGTGCAGCAATGAAGCACCTGGGCTTTCGAATCAGACAGCCTAGGGGGCATTCGGGTTTTGCCACTTACTCAGCAGATAACCTTGGATGAATTACTTAAATTTTCTAAGCTTTAGTATCCTCGTCTGTAGAATGGAGTTAATAATAAAAGCACCCATCAGGAAGGGCCATCTGCAGGATTATACATGCTAACGTAACCAAAGTACTTAGCAGAAGGCCTGGCATAAAGCACGTCCTCAACAATCTTCCTACAATCTAAGACTCTCCTAATCTTCTGTTGGTCTCCAATAGTGAGTACCTTAGCTCGATGGACATTGCTACTCAAGGGAGAGCAATCATGCCATGGTGGGCTCCCCTGTCATCTTTAGCTCTTCCCTAATGATATGATGCCTAAGAGGAAACAGGGAAAGTGGGCTGAGCACCGTGTAATCAGGACCCGTTAAAGTCTTGAGACATGGATCCATTCCTCTCCTACCAAGTGCTAAGAATGATGCTCTAGGGCTTCCCTGGTGGCGCAGTGGTTGAGAGTCCGCCTGCCGGTGCAGGGGACACGGGTTCGTGCCCCGGTCCAGGAATATCCCACATGCTGCGGAGCGGCTGGGCCCGTGAGCCATGGCCGCTGAGCCTGCACGTCCGGAGCCTGTGCTCCGCAACGGGAGAGACCACAACAGTGAGAGGCCCACGTACCGCAAAAAAAAAAAAAAAAAAAAAGAATGATGCTCTAAGGTCTCTATTAACCCTAAAGGCTCTAAACCCATGCTGGCACAATGGCTCATGATGAGCAAGATGAAATGAACAGGCATAAATATTAAAATGTAAATTTAGGTTCAAAAAGTCAATATATTCGAAATAGGACAGATACATTTTAAAAGCAAAGTCAATCCAAATCAGATTTGTTGGCACTTGGTGGAAAGGTTAATATACTCAGGCCATCCAACGAGAAGTCTAGGGTCCAGAGCTCAGAGGTGACAGTCCTGCTGTACCAGGCACTGGCCACACCACATCTGGCATGTCGTGTTCAAGTCAGGGCAGCACATGTTAAAAGGCACACCAACAAACAGCACATCCAAAGGGGGAAATAAATGGCCCCATGGGAAACTGCACAGGGAACAGGTAGAGGTACCAGGCACATTTAGCTTAATGAACAGAAAACTCAGAGAGGACACCACAGGTGACTTCAAATATCTAAAGAGCTGCCATGTACAGGGGTCTGAGGCTTCTCGGGGTAGCTCTTGAGGGCATACCCAGGGCAAGTGGGGAGGAGTTACAAAGACTCAGATCTTGGTCTTAGGTTAGAGTTAGGTCAAACCTAACTTCCCTTCTGAAGGAAGCTGCCTTACCGCCCAGCACCTGCTGAGGGATCAGCCTTGCACAGATAATGGTAGCCTACTCCATTCTGACTGGATCAGAAAGGGACCTCTGATCAAGAGAGCTCTGGGCCCGTGTTGGGCAGTGGCCTACAATGTGTTTTGGCCCGTAAAGATGAGCTGGTACCACCCAGTTGTTTCTCTTGGCAATCTGGTCTAAGAAATCCCAGAAGTATGGCGGTGAACAGAGGGAGCGGAAGACGAGAGGATGCCACGAGGGGAGAGGACAAGCCACAAGGGGTTCAAGCCAACCGAAGTGATAAGGAAGCAGAAACAGTGAATATGCGGATGCTCTCAGCAAGAGTAAAAGTACAGAGCAGAAAGAGGAAAAATGCAGACCGGAGCAAAGAGAAACGAGATGTCAGGAGAGGAAGAGACAGAGAGACTGAGCCCAAGAGAGAGACAGAGAGGAGTCAGTCCTACAAGCTACCTCGGTTCCTGTTAACTTTTCCCTTCCCTGCCTGGCCAGGTGTACTCTCATAAACAAACTCTCCTTCCTTCTTGAGGTAAATTAGTGGATCTCTAGTCCTTGTAACCAAAAAAAGCCTAACTAGAATATCAATTCTTAAAACTACTGAAGTTTCCTGTGACGGAGAGGGCTGACCCTCAGAGCAGCGCACTCCCCATGCTGCGTGACCTCACAGCAGGGAAGAGATGAGAGGATGTCTTCTCTGGGTGGGAGGCTGGACCAAAGACCTCTACAGGTCTGGCCATTTGCTGGCCTGTACCTTATGACATTAGTCATCATCCTTCTATGCTTTTTCTTTTTTTAAATAGCACTTCCACAATTTAGCCCATCTTCTATCGTCATAACCTCCTCCATAACACAGATAAGGTGAGTGCTAATGAGTTAGAACAGAGGTAGTGGAGTAGAGAGAGGTGAATGTTCCATTTACAATGAGGAAACCAAGGCTCAGAAAAGTTAAATGACTAGGCCAAGGTCATTCAGGTGGTAGAGACAGAATCAGGATCTCCAAACTTTCAGCTATGTGTTCTTTCTAGAATTCTATGTAACTCTCTCCTTCATTCACATTTTGCCATAAATCTCACTGATCCAAGACATGTCAGTATAGACCACTGTGCAGGGAAATCTAAGAGACCCCCCCCCCACCAGCTGCCCCATGAGCCCCAGTTCTCTCCTTACCAAGGTGCTTCTGCAGGAAGGCCAACATGGCCTGCACCACCGTCTCCTGACATTTATAGGGGTCCAAGCTCCCATGGGTTTGAGTGGAGAAGAATTTAGCAATCCAGTTACCAGCCATAAAAGCAAAGTCAGTTTGACTCCAATGAACAGAACCACTAAAAGAAAAGAAAAACAAGTATCTGGTAGGGCTCTGGAGGCTAGGGCACATAAATATTTAAGCACCTACAATGTGCAAGGTGCTTTACATGCATTATCTCACTTAATTTTCACAACAATCTTGCAAGGGAAGTATTTTCCTCTTTGACAGACCAGAGGAGAGAAATGATCTGCCCAAGTTCACACAGCTAGTAAGGGATGGAGCTAGGATTTGAAAGGAGGTATACCTGGCTTCAAAGCTGCTTCAACTCCTAGACCATAAGGCCGGACTATGCAGGGAAAAGGCAGAGTCAGCTGGACAGCGGATGGGGCATTGAGGCGAGGTCTGCAGCACCTGCCATTCCCACGTTATTATAAACTGTCACCCCATGGTTTTTACCCAGTGACTTCTGAACATTCACAAAACTTATCAGCTCCATCTTTAGCTCAGAACTGTACACAAAGTAAACAGGAAAAAGAAATAACTTGCCTTTAAGTAATCAGAAAAGTTAGGGCAAGTGCTTGTAAAAGAGTGTTTCTGGATCAGAATTTAAGTCCTTTGACATCAAATGCACTTAATTTGAAGGTGAAATTCTCACTAGGTTCATTTCTAGCTAAATTACTCATAACTAAATTTACTAGTCAATTCAATGAGGGAAGGAAGATTTAAATGTTAAACTCTATTTGATACCATGCAGAAAAACTGACTTTAAAAGGGATTATCTAAGGTACATGAGAAAGTATAAAGAAAAATATAATGGATACTTGCGTATCCAGCACTCAGTTTAAGAAATAATATATCGTCATGAGTTAAATCCAGGGACTTCCCTGGTGGCGCAGTGGTTAAGAATCCACCTGCCAATGCGGGGGACATGGGTTCGATCCCTGGTCTCGGAAGATCCCACATGCCACGGAGCAACTAAGCCCATGAGCCACAACTACTGACCCTGCGCTACAGAGCCTGTGAGCCATAACTACTGAGCCCACGTGCCACAACTACTGAAGTCCGCATGCCTAGAGCCTGTACTCCACAACAAGAGAAGCCACCGCAACGTGAAGCACGTGCACTGCAGCGAAGAATAGTCCCCACTCTCCACAACTAGAGAAAGCCTGTGTGCAGCAACAAAGACCCAATGCAGCCAAAAATAAATAAATAAAATAAATTTATTAAAATTAAAAAAACAGAGCTAAATCCGCAGTTTTTGTGTACCCCTTCCCAAATGCTCTCCCTCCTCTCCAGAGGTCACAGTTATCCTGGATCTGAATGGCTTAGGGAAACTGTCAAGCAGTCCTCTGCTGCCAAGAAATCAAAATGAAAGGAGAGGGGCTGGCCCCAAGGAAGACAGCCTGGGCCAAGATGGGCAAGGGAAGAAGCCATGGCCTACTGAGCAGACCCCTAGCGGTCCGGGCTTTGGATCTGGCATTTCAACCACCTGAATGAGTCCATAGGGCCATGACATGTAGTTACTTGTCATTTCGCTGAAATAGGACCTGGGATCCTTGAATCATGTGGGCTATTTGGCTCAAGTACAGGGCAGGACCAAGTCAGAGACTTGTCAGTGAGACTTTAGTCCTGCACCTGTAGCTCTAAGCCACTTCCTATGTAAAGTTCATTCTTTCTTTAAATAAATTTATTTATTTTATTTTATTTATTTTATTTTTGGCTGTATTGGGTCTTCGTTGCTGCATGTGGGCTTTTCTCTGGTTGTGGCGAACAGGGGCTACTCTTTGTTGCAGTGTGCAGGCTTCTCACTGCGGTGGCTTCTTTTGTTGTGGAGCACGGGCTCTAGGCGTGTGGGCTTCAGTAGTTGTGGCACATGGGCTCAGTAGTTGTGGCCCACAGGCTCTAGGTGCAGGCTCAGTAGGTGTGGTGCACGGGCTTAGTCGCTCCACGGCATGTGGGATCTTCCTGGACCAGGGCTTGAACCCGTGTCCCCTGCATTGGCAGGTGGATTCTTAACCACTGCACCACCAGCGAAGCCCTAAAGTTCATTTCTTAAAGTCACTCAAAATCTTCTCTCTGTGAAAAATGCCTCCTAAAATCAAACCATCTGACAGTGTTGATGATGGAAGTGAAGAGAATATGGTTTCTCTCAGGCAGAGAATAGATGGTTCATGGAAGATACCTGAATTTAGGTATTCATGAAGGTCTCTAAAAATCCATCCTGTGAGTGTCAAAGGTCTACTATATCCATACTCTTCAAAAGACTCAGTAAAATTCCCAAATGAGATTAGAGATTCCTGGAGTCCACCCAGACCCACAACTCTTCCTCTCTAACACATAATCCCATAACACCCTGTCATAAAGTCATATAAGCTAGTGAATAAATCACTGTAGGTAGAGCTAAGTGTTAAATTAAAGAAGGACAGATATGAAATTCCAAAGGAATTAAGATTTTGAAATTCAGGAGGTATTTATGTATTCTATCCATGGGTAGAACTTCTGGATAATTTAGAGGAAATTACGGGAGCCACAGCTGAGCAGAAAATGGAGAGGCCACTGGGGATCGTGATCTTGGAGTTTACTCACAGGACAGTTATGATCCTGGATTGATCATGCTGGGCACAAATCTTCTTCATCAGGTTGACACTCTCCATTGTCTGGAATTTCTCAGCATTGATGAAAAATATAGGGCCTCGGGCCGTGGGGTAAAAGTCACGTTCCAGAGGAAACATCCAAGCATCCAGAGCCACAGCACACCTGCAATAGGACCAGACACGTGGAACTGCACGTAGAAACTCAAGCAAGAACAATCAGGGTAGTTCTCCCTTTGGTGGGGTAAAAAGCTCAGAAAGCCAGGAAGGGGAACCAGGGCCCATACCCTTCAGTTAGGATTTTGGATAGAGATCACTTTTACCTGTCACCAAAAATCCTTCTAGATTTTTAAACTCTCTGAAAACAAGGATCAGACCTCCTCCTTCTCTTGGATCTACTCTCAGGCAGCTGACCTGAGTCACACAGAATGGCACTTCATTCATTTACTCACTCATTCATTCACCTCATCAAGTACCTACTATGCGCTTAGCCTTGGGCTGTGGATCTAGAGATAAATGACACAGTTGTTGCTCTCCTGGAGCTCCCAGAATAGCAGTGGAGATAGAACCACACAAGGTAGCAAAATACAATTTAGTGTCCTGATTGCACAAGCTGCTAAGTAAGCCCAGAGCATACGTGGCAGGAACGTCAGGGAAAGCCTCCTTGTTGCCACAACTCAAAGTCATGGCCAGTTTGTCCAGCAGAAATCTCTGTCACCAAGGGCAAAACTAAGGCCCTAAGATTAGCATCCTACTATCCCCCACCCCCAATGCTCCTCCAGTCTCCTCCATCTCAATAAAGGACAATCATCTTCCACTCAAATGATGCGCACACAGATGAAAAACCTTGATTCCTCTCTTTCCTTCACCTAAGTCCTGAAAATTCTAAAACCCATCCTGACTCCCTTCACTTCTCTCCATCCCACTACCTCCATCCTAAAGCAAATCCCTCATCTCTCACCTTGACTCTGAAATAGCCTCCTTCTACTTAGCCTCCTTGTTTCCAGTCTTATCCTGCTACAACCCACTCTTTTTAAATGTAAATAAGATTTTTCTATACTTAAAATCTTTCAGTGGTTTCCTGTCATACTCAGAATAAAATCTAACTTCCTTACTCTGGCCAGAAGGCCCCATGAGCGGGCCGCTGTTTATCTCCCTGATTACACCTTGAATCGCTTCCCCCTCGCTCACTATGGTCCTCCCACACTGAAACAGCAAGCTTCTTTCCACCTCAGGGCCTTTAGCTGTTCCCTCTGCCTAGAATGATCTTCTCCTAGACCTTTATGTGGTTGGCTTCTTTGCCTTTGAGTCTAGCTTATGTCACTTTCTCCAGGAAGCGTCCACATACGCCAGCTTATTAGCCTATTTTACTTTCTTTGTTGCACTTGGGTGCCAGGGATTTGATTACTTGTTTGCTAGTCTCCTCCCACAGCAACATAATTCCATGAAATCAGAGACCTTGCTTTCTTCTTCACCACTGAATCCCCACCTCCCAAAACAGTACCTAGCACAAAATACATGCTGAATGAATGCATGGTGTGTGGAGCTAACAGCAGCATCACTGGGAAACTCACCGAAATCGGGTCTCCTTGGCCAAAGCCAGAATAGCTGTGGCCCCTCCAAATGAATGTCCCATTACAGCCACGCGGCTCACGTCAATGCTGCCCTGAGAAAGGTCAGAAACACAGGGGTGCATTTTTAGGAACTCTTCAAGGGCAAGAGGAAGAAACAGTGAGACAATGATGCAGAAACACAATACAGTGGGCGAGACCTCCAAAACCACGGTATTAAGCGTCTCTTGCCCACTGGAGAGCAACGGGTCAGGCCATCCCTGGACTGAACAGCCTTCTGTAGGCACGAATTCTGAAAACCACATTTCTCATCTTTATTTTAATAATCTTGCCACCTATAATATCTGGACGAGGTAGATATTCAAATATCTATGAATAAACAGAAATTATATGACCTATCAGTATAAGAGCACGTTAAGAATAAGAACTCTCAGGAATTCCCTGGAGGTTCAGTGATCAGGACTCAGCGCTTTCACTGTGGTGGCCAGGGCTTGATTCCTGGTCAGGAAACTAAAATCCCGCAAGCCGCATGGTGCGGCCAAAAAAAAAAAAGAATAAGAATTCACTTTATTTAGATCCTTGCCTTATAACCAATCCAACCAGAGGGATGGATGACACGTGCTCCAAGTCAAGTACAGAATGGGGGCGCTCCTACTGCCCCTCCACTTTGCTCTGAAGCAAGGACTGCTTGTACCAAAACCAATTCAGGTTCTACTTCCTCTGACATCTGTCCTGACTTTTATCTAGCAAAGTGAGCCTGCTCGCTCTAACGTGCTCTGCAAGCATCTATTTCTGGTTGTCCCCAGAAGCCTTCAGGACATGGTTATATAAAAAACCACTGCAGCTGCCTCCTAAGGGGCTCAAAAAATCTCTCCAGGATTTGCTGCCCAGCCTCTGCCCTGAACCCATGTTGTCCTTTGCTCTTCCCAACTTCTATCCCAAGTTTTTGTATCTAAATTCTCCCCTCTTTGCTCAGTACCTTTGGATTGGTCAAGGTTTCTTCAGCTTTTTTAATAAGTTAATATACCTACATAACTCTAAAATCAGGAGTATATAGAGAAGTCTCCTACCTACCCTATTCCCTGTCCACACAGGTGCCCACTCCCTACCCAGACAGGTAAGTTGCTTGCGTCTTTGCAGAGCTTACTTATGCCTACACAGGTAAACATGAATATATACTTCCCCCCTTTTACACGAGTGATATTGTAACTTACTTTTTTTACATAATAATATTAGTACATAAAGAGCTTCCTTATTCTTTTTTACAGCTACATTTGATTTCACCACGGTACAGACAGCTAGTGATCACCAAAACTGTTCTTCTTCCTGGACACACAGCTAGACTCTATTTCCCAGCAGTTAGATGTGGCCTTGTGACTTGATGTGAGCGATAGTGGTCTTGTGATAGAATATGAAAGTGATTATCTCCATTTACAGGCATGGTCTATAAAAACTCTTCCATGCAAACCTCCATGCTCTTTCCCACTCCTGGCTTAACGTACATGGTGAAGTTGGGTTTCACAGGTGGAAGAGGGTGGAGCGATTAGAAGAAGGGAGCCTGGATCATATGGGAGAGAAATAAATTTCTCTTTGTTAAGCCACTGAGATTTGGGGCTTACGTGTTATAGCAATTAGTATTATCCAAAATAATACATCCATTGTTCCATAATCTATTAAACCAGCTGTGGTCACTTATGGGTGAACATTTAGGATACTATCAATCTTTCGTTATTACAAACAACACTGGGACGAATAACCTTGTACATACATCATGTTACATGTGTGCAGGGATGTGTAAAATAAATTCCCAGAATTGGACATTGCCGGGTCAAACACTAAGTGCATTCGTGCTGTTGAGAGCTATTGCCAAACTGCCCTGCATGGGGCAACCTGCACTCACACGGGCAACGGAGCAGAGGCTACTTCCCCACAGCTTTGCCGACAGGGTGAGTAATCAATTTCTGGATCTTGCTCAATCTGATAGATGAAAATTCACTTAGCTGTTTTCATTCTGTGTTTCTCCAAAAGGCTGCCTCTTAACTAATCCAACTACACATAGCCCGCCATCCCCCGATGTCTGTCTCAGGCCCACAGGACCACAGGCCTGAACTGTGGTGCCTGGCCCTGTTTATCCGGTGGGGACCGATGACATACACCATATAGCGGGCAAAGCTCTCTAGATTTCAGGTCCTGCCTTACCTCTTGGCCATTCAGGCTGATGCTTCTTCCTGGAAGACTTTTCCAGAGCCTTTAAAAGATATTTTCTAAAGAGGCTTTGGGGCACACTGCATAGGCAAAAAGCCCCAAATTAAAGTTTCACTCTACCACTTGCTTAGCTGTGTAACCTTGGGCAGATACTTACCCTCTTAGATCCTTGGTTTCTTTCTATGTAAAGAGATAACAATGCATATGTTTGTGAAAAGAGCTCTTATCATAGGAAGTCCTCATAAAGGAGTAATTATTATATATTTATATATATATGTATATACCATTCTCACTCATACAATGGAATAGTACATGGCTATTAAAAATCATGCCATAGGGGCTTCCCTGGTGGCACAGTGGTTGAGAATCTGCCTGCTAATGCAGGGGACACGGGTTCGAGCCCTGGTCTGGGAGGATCCCACATGCCGCAGAGCAACTAGGCCCATGAGCCACAACTACTGAGCCTGCGCGTCTGGAGCCTGTGCTCCACAACAAGAGAGGCCGCGATAGTGAGAGGTCCGCGCACCACGATGAAGAGTGGCCCCCGCTTGCCACAACTAGAGAAAGCCCTCGCACAGAAACGAAGACCCAACACAGCAAAAATTAATTAATTAATAAACTCCTAAAAAAAAAATCATGCCATAGAAAAATATTAACTGGAATAAGAAGACATGTGACATTCATACTGGTTTTTGTTTGTTTGTTTTGTTTTTGTTTATTTGGCTGCGTCAGGTCTTAGTTGTGTCGTGCAGGCTTAGTTGCTCTGCGGCATGTGGGATCCTAAGTTCCCTGACCAGGGCTCGAACCCACGTGCCCTGCATTGGAAGGCGGATTGCCAACCACTGGACCACCAGGGAAGGCCCCCATACTGTTTTGCTAAATGAAGAATAGGGCCACAAAACAGCTTGTATTAAATAGTAACATTATTGTTCTTTTGCTTTTTTTGCGGTACGCGGGCCTCTCACTGTTGTGGCCTCTCCCGTTGCGGAGCACAGGCTCCGGACGCGCAGGCTCAGCGGCCATGGCTCACGGGCCCAGCCGCTCCGCGGCATGTGGGATCTTCCCAGACTGGGGCACGAACCCGTGTCCCCTGCATCGGCAGGTGGACTCTCAACCACTGCGCCACCAGGGAAGCCCAACATTATTGTTTTTTAAAAAATGCATCTTAAAAGAACTGGAAGTACAAACATCAAAATATCCAAAAATTCCGTTTCTTTTTCCTTCATGCTTTTGTGTGATTTCTTGGTCCTCTAAATAAAGCCTGAGCTACTTTTGAAATTACAGAGGAAAGGACTGGATAGGGGAGGAAAATGTGCCTTCATAGGCACCAAATTCCATGTGGGGGACAGTTTCTCTCCTCCTGGGGGATTCTTGGGATTCCTTTAAAGGCAGGAATGAGCCTGCAGTAGACAACACACGTTGTATGCGGCTCCATAGCTCTTCCTTTGCGGAACAAACCATCACTCCCTCACCCATGCGGCCCCATGGGGCTGTCAGTCCTGGTGCTCAAGTTCCCCTGACCCGGAAGTGGGTGTATAACGTAGGCAGGCCAACCAGAATACCCTATCCCTCTGGCACAGTGACTGGCCCAGAAGGGGCATGTGACCCAAGCAGGCCATGGCCTTTCCAGATTGCTGAAAGCTACCAGAGTTTCTTTTCCTTTTAGGTCTGGAGCTGAGTTGAGATGCAGGCTTGGAATATGCCAGCAACCACCTTTCTTGCCTAATGGAGAGAGTCTGGTGAGAATGAAGCCCATATACACAGAGTGCAGTTGAGCCAGGAGAAGGGAGAGAATGCCAGAACTTTGATGACAATGTTTGAGACCCTGGATCTAGCCATACTGGCCTGAAGCCAATCTGCTTTTGGTCTTCCTACTTAGTTGGGCCAATAAATTCTCTTTTGGTTTAAGCTAGTGAGTTAGGCTTCTGTTATTTGCAAGCAAGAAAGTCTTGATGAATAAAATGTGCTCCAGGTCATACCAACTGCTGCCATACCTTCAAGGTCATCAGATCCAACCCGCCAGGCACGGTGTTGAGGACAGTCTGCCCAGCAGCGGCCTCTTGCAGGACAGTTAACACCCTCAGGCACTCGCTTACCCTCTGATGCACCTGCAAGAGACAGTGCCAGTGGGAGCTGGAATACTGCACAACCATCCAGCGGGGATCTCGCTCCCCTACAGTGCCGAGGAAGAACGCAGAGATGACGTGCCCACGCACATCTCATCCAGCACTGTGGTCCCCACACCCTGAGAAAGGCTTAGCTCCCTCACAGCCACACATGTAAGCACCACCTAAGAGCACAACGAAGTCAGCCCTGCTGTTCAGACTCTACCTACCTACCCGTGGTACACAGGGCTATAATATGGGTATACAGTGTGCCAGATGAAAGCACTCTGACAACAAAAGGACACAAAAGCGTTCCTATCATCAACCCAGTACTGGATTCCACTTGCCCACTTATAGCACATGTCTATTGTTTTTGTCTGCCTAGCACTCACCTGCCCTTACTTCTCCTGTTAACCCTGACTTTTGAGGATTGCCCCTCTCCCCAAAAATTTAGCAATGTATTTCGGATGGGAACTTTGCATTTTGGTACTTCTCCCCAGCCTCGGAGTCTCTATCCAGGATTTTTCATCTTGCACCTTGGGGTAGAAGCTGGGGACACCCCCAAAACAGCCCTATTCCCTCAGATGGTGAGGGCAAACATGTGCAACCTCATAAGGTAAGCCAGTTAGCAGATGAGACCAACCAGCAGAGGGACAGAGATAAGAGTGAAAAACAAGTCCCAATGGCATTTGGGACTAGCAGTCTTGCCCTTCCCTTGTCTGCTTATATAAGCCAACCAATTCTCTTTTTTGCCTAACAAGCTTAAGTTGGGTTTCTGTCACTTGCAATTGTAAGAGTCTTGATTAATACCTCATTTCTCTGATGTGACAAGCTCAGAACCACTATGACCAAGATTTCAAGAGAGGTTAGTTCAAAGTCTTCTTAGTGAGTGTTTTATAGGGAGGACAGGCTTAGTTACTCTCCCTCCCCACTGGCATAAGCCTACCTGGCAATTCCGAACATGGAATTCCTTCTCCCCTTCCTCAATTTGACGGTGGGGGATCCATTCCTCCTCCAGTGACTCGCTGTTGGGCTGGTTCGCCTCTGGGGGCTGCTTGCAGAAACAGGTTGCTGCAGCTGACCCATCCCTGCAATACATGTGCCACCAGAGAGAAACCAGAAGACACTTGGACTTATTTCTCCCCTTTACCAAATCCTCCTTTTCAGCCAAGACATTCTAGTTTATCCTTTAGCTAATAGGGAAAAAGATCGGGGGCACACATAGGAGTAGAAAAAAATGTGGACTTTGGAGACTGACCTGGGTTTGAACCCCAATTCAGCTATGTCACTTTCAGCAAGTTATTCAACATCTTTGAACCTTGGTTTCCTCACCTTTAAAATGAATATAACCCCTACCTTGCATAGTGTTGTGAGGACTAGAAATAATATATCTATAGGGAACTAGCCTGTACCCTAGCCCACTGCAGGCACCCAACCCATGATGGTTCACTGTGACTGTCATCCCTCACCTGTGCTCTGGTACAGCAACCACAAAGCCATGGGAGGCCAGCTCCATGCAGAAGGCTGAATACAGTGTCCTAAAGATCCAGGAAGGAACCGAGAGAAGTGATCAAAAGAATGGCCTACCCTTAGCCCCTAGTCCAACCATGCTCTGCTAGTAGCCATCTCAACAAATGGAATGGAGGAAGTTTCATTTGCAGCAGCCCTGGCCCAGCAGCTTTTTCCAGCCAGCATACCCCTGCTCTCACCAAGGCTCCAGTGTCCTCCTCCAGGGAGCATGTGCAAGTCAATCCACCGTGGTTTTCAACCCCATACACTGACGCATCTCCTCCACCCCCAAGCCCAATAGTTTGGCTACTTCAAACAATTGCATTCTTATTGTCTATATATTGTATGTCTCCCAACTTAGTTGGTAAGCTCCTTGAGGACAGGGACTCTGGCTATTTCTTTAATATGCAAATATGCATCTGAGATTTAACATGTGGGTTTTTTTGGTCTGTCCTCCAACTTTCCAGAAAAAATATGGCAGACACTGCTAATTGCCTACTCCAAACACCTATTTTTCCCTTCCTCCTTAATAATAGAATCTAATTTTCAGCTGAAGACATTGTCATGCAAAAAAATATGACATTTCCCAGCCTCTCTGCAGCCAGGTTTGTCTGTGTGATTAAGTTCTAGCCCAGTAATAGAAATATAATGCTATCCTCCCAAGTAATTTAAAACTTTCTAGTAGATATATTTTAAAAAGTAAAAAGAAAGAGGTAGAATTAATTTTAATAATATATATTATTTAACCCAATATAGCCAAAACATCATTTGAACATATAATCAAAATTTTTAAATTAATGAAATATTTTATTACATTCTCTTTTTTTTTTCATATGAAGTCTTTGCAATCCAATGTGTGTTTTATACTTATAGCACATCTCAGTTTGGACCAGCCATATTTCAAATGTTCAATATACACATGTGGTTAGAAGCTACCAATAACGGACAGAGCAGCTCTAGTCAATGGGATGTAAGCAGTTGTGTTACATAGAACTTTCAGAAGAGTTCTCCCTTCCTATTGAATAGACTGCGGATGTAATGGTTAGACCTAAAGCAGCCTGGGTCATGAGATACCCTTAGAAATAGAAGCTACACGTCTAGTTTTCTGACAGCTTTGTAGAACTATCATATCAGCTCTGTCTACCTCTAGCTTTCTTTTTATCTCAGCAAAAAATAAATTTTATGTTATTTAGGTCACTACTGCTTGGGGTTTTTCTGTGAAATACAACTTACTCAGATCCTACCTGATGCGGAAAGTCAGTGTCTTAAGTTTCTTTTCACCTTCTCACTTCTCTCAGGGAGGCAAAGAACTGGACTTGAGAGCCAGAGATTTCTGATCCCTTCCCAGTTTAAACTGTAACTTTGGACAAGTCTGCCTTTCAGAGCCTATTTGCTCATCTGTAATATGCATCCCCCTCCCCACGTACCTCACAGGACTGTGTGGGAACCAAAGGAGACAGAGGCACATTAAAAATGGCGAGGTAGTGTTTAAATATATATACTCCTCCCTGGGATGGGAAGCCAGAGGTCTGTGACTCACGCGAAGGATTTCAGATCCTGAATTAACCACAGATGCAACAAGAGGAAACCATGTCCCTTTACCTCCCTGCCCCTTTTCTTGGAATTTCCCTATGGTTAATGAAGAGTATTTATAACTGATTCACCCCAGTTTATTGAGATCTGAGGCCTCAATACAGACTCTTAGTCCAAAAAGACCACTCTAAAGTCATGTGTTCACCTGCTCTCTCTATAAAATACCTGTCAGCTTAGGAAATAATATTTCTTAGCTTCTTTTCCCCACTAGACTACAATCTGAAAGCAGGGTCTCTATTTTGTTCACTCCTGCATACCCAACCCCAGCATAGCACATAGCAGGTACTAAATTTACTGAATAAGAAAACTTCTTGGACTTCCCTGGTGGTGCAGTCGTTAAGAATCTGCCTGCCAAGGCAGGGGTCATGGGTTCAAGCCCTGGTCTGGGAAGATCCCACATGCCGCGTAGCAACTAAGTCCATGTGCCACAACTACTGAGCCTGCGCTCTAGAGCCTGCAAGCCACAACTGCTGAGCCCATGTGCCACAACTACTGAAGCCCATGCACCTAGAGCCCGTGCTCCGCAACAAGAGAAGCCACCGCAATGAGAAGCCCGCTCGCCGCGATTAGAAAAAGCCCACGTGCAGCCATGAAGACCCAACGCAGCCAAAAATAAAAAGTAATTAATAAAAAAATGAAAACCATCTTGCTGCCTTTCTAGCCTCATCTCCACACCTGCTCTCCACTTCCTGCCATGTGCTACAGTTATGTGAATCCATATTCAGTCTCCTCTAGTGGATGCAAATTCCTTGATTTGTTTATCTTTATATGTCCCACCTTCTTTTCATGCCAAGGAGCTGGCACAGAGCAGGTGCTCAACAGATACCTGCTGAATGTACGGAACCTAGCAAAACATAAATATTCATTGGGAAACTACTATTTTCCAGGTAATGCCCTAGGCACTGGGAAAGATAGAAGACAGACATTGTCTCTGCCTTTGTGGAGCTTACAATCTAGTTAAAAAGACAAACATTAAAGAATAATCACATAAGTAATTAATTCATTACAAGTATGTTAAGTATTGAGAGGTACTTATGAAAGCACACCACGGGAAAACTTAACCTAATATAATATAGGGGTCAGGACAGGTGTCCCTAAGAAAGTGACACCCAAACTAAGACGCTGAAGGTAATTTGGAATTAGCCAGGCAAAAGATGAAGAGGAGGAAGAGGAAGAGAGGAGAACAGCAAGTATTCCAGGCAAAGGGAACAGCCACAAAGCACAGCACAAATGAAATCCCTGAGGCAGAAAGTAACATAGTGCCTTTAGGGCTGTTTGTCTGGAGAGCTGGAGTAGGGCAAGTAGCAAGCAACAAGGCTGGAAGCTTTGTCCTGGACCTGCATTCAGGTAAGCCAATGACAACAGCTGAATTAAGTTCAAAGGGCCATTAAAAAGATCTAGATAGGGTCTTCCCTGGTGACGCAGTGGTTGAGAGTCCGCCTTCCGATGCAGGGGACACTGGTTCATGCCCCGGTCCAGGAAGATCCCACATGCTGCAGAGCGGCTGGGCCCGTGAGCCATGGCTGCTGAGCCTGCACGTCCGGAGCCTGTGCTCCACAACGGGAGAGGCCAGAACAGTGAGAGGTCCGTGTAATGCAAAACAAACAAACAAAAAAATCTAGATAGCGGACTTCCCTGGTGGCAGAAGTGGTTAAGAATCTGCCTGCCAATGCAGGGGACACGGGTTCAAGCCCTGGTCCGGGAAGATCCCACATGCCGCGGAGCAACTAAGCCCGTGCGCCACAACTACAGAGCCTGTGCTCTAGAGCCTGCGAGCCACAACTATTGAGCCTGCGTGCCACAACTACTGAAGCCCGTGTGCCTAGAGCCCGTGCTGTGCAACAAGAGAAGCCACTGCAACGAGAAGCCCATGCACCACAACGAAGAGTAGCCCCCGCTCACCACAACTAGAGAAAGCCCGCGCGCAGCAACGAAGACCCAATGCAGCCAAAAATAAATAAATTTATTTTTTTAAAAAAAAAAAAGATCTAGATAGGGAAGTGACATTCATTCATTCATTCAACAAATATTTATCGCGCATCTACAATATGCCAGGCACTGTTCTAGGTGCTGGAATGACAAGATCATATCTGGTTTTAAAATAGATCTGCCTGGCTACAGTGTGGACAATGGTTTGGGTGGGGGTGGGAGGTGTGAAAAGGCAAAAATAGATGCCTTTGTGTAACACTCTGGGACATAAACTAGACTCATACGTTGATGAATGAACATACAGAGAGAATATTCACAAGCTTAAATAAGAACGCATGTACCACAGTTATTAAGCTATGTATATAACACACCAAGGTGTAAAAACCAGAATTCATGGGGAGAATTCTGAATGGATACTGACTTGTAAAACTTGGATCAGTGTTTCCCGAAATCTGGAGAAAGAGATCTTACAGTTCATCACCCCACGATCCTCCACGTAGAGAGACAGAGAGGAAAACTGGCAGGCGTGTGCACCTACTAGGTGCCTGTCTGAGTCCTCATAACCCACACTGTGGGAGCAGCATTCCATTTGACAGATGAGGAAATGTAGGCTCAGAGAGTTCTACCACAGCCCCGAGCTCACAGAGTGCAGTGGTATGGCTGAGATTTACAGCTGAGGCTGCAAGCTCCACGGGAGCGGGAACGAGTCTGTCTTCCTCGTCACTATGCCAGTGCCCCAGGCTGAGGTGCCCTCAGTGTAGGAATAAATGACTCTCTGACCACAAAGCTCAAGCCCCTTCTAGTACTTCTCGGCTGTTATAGAGGAAGAAAGCTAAAAGCAAGTATTTATATAAATGCTGGAACATGAGAAGCCAAGGATATAAAAGGCTCCACCGGGTGAAAGGGGCCTGGGGGAAGGCCTTCTAGAGAAGGGGGACCCAGTGCCTTGAGATGAAGCACATGGTAGATAAGAAAACTGACAAATGGAAACACGCGTTTCCCTGCCCTTTGAGAATAAGCTGAGACTCAGCAGCTGCAACCAGGCAAGGAATATGACAAGGTCTGGGGCAGAGCAGCTCTTACCTGAAGGCTCCCAGGCCATGGGAGAAGATGATCAAGGGGTATCCAGAGTCCTTTGTCTTAAAGGGGCCATTCCAGCTAACAGGCAGGCGACAAGATCCTAGCAGAGACAAGGGCTATAGAATCTCCGGCTGAATGCGAAGGGCAGCCTGGGCACAGGTGTGATGAGGACATGTGGCCCTCCTCTCAGGAGAACCACCTTTTGCCCAAGCAGCCCAGGACAATCAATCACCTACTCTTTCCCCTTTTCTCCCCTAGGGAGCATAAACACAACAGAAAATGGGCAGATAAATCCAAAGGGGAGGTACTGAACAACTTACAGACTAAGTCCCTGAGATGCCAAGGCAGTGGGTAGAGTTCCTAACAGTGGGGCCTTTGGGGAAAGGGGATGATTCAATGTCATCTGACCCAGAAGAGGGAGGAGCTAGAGAGGCAACTGCAGGAGACAGTATGCTCCTTGGCAGTTAAGAATGTTTCTTTGATCTACACTATAGCTGGCACAGAGTGAAATTAATACGTGCTGGATAAATGAGTAATAGCCACCATCCATGGAACACATTCTATATCCCAAGCACTGCACTAGAGTACATGTTTTACATACGTCCCACACTATAACCCTGCAAAAGTATCAGATATTCAGACACAATTTAAGTAACTTGCCCAAGCCCCACAGTAAATGATAAAGTCTGGATTCGAATCCAAGACAGTCTAATTCTATAACCAAAGCTCTTATGTACATAATTCTCTCCACCTCTCCATACCACACTGGCTAATGGATGCCCCATTACAAAGGGGCTGGATAATGCAAACTGTAATGTACTGTGTCTGCCTTGGGATCTCCTAGGAACATAATCAAGCAGCTGGGAGAGGATCTTACCCACAACCATGTTGAACAGCAAACCTCCCCAGCGCTTATTAAACTTCAGGTAATCAGCCAGGCCAGTGCAGTACTCATAGCGGGGAATCCACAGGGGCTGCTCTGTGGTCTCTTCTGCCTCTTGGCAGGGGTAGAAGAGTCGAAAGAAGCTCCCCTGGAAGGAAGGAAAGAGAGCAGCAGCTCAGAGCAAGAAGCCCAAGCATGGCTAGATGTCCCAACAGACACATTTAGCAGGTGTTTGGGGCACCAGCAAAGCACCAAAACAGGGAAACTTTACCTTCAATTCATACACCTGAATTTTGTATTCAGAAAATCCAGAAAGAAGCGATTTTATGTTTAGCATACATGTAAGGCTTATGTCATTTCAAACAGCCAACTGTATTTTGAATTACATCTGAGGGGTACTACAATATTCCCAATGCTTGAGATATCAAAAGATTTAAATCTGGCCCTGAGCCCAGGCCTGGAGGAGTCCCAGGAGCGAGGGATTAGCCCTCATGCTGAATGGGGTGGCATTGGTGTGTCACCCAGGACAATCCTCCAGGCTGACCCCTGGGAAGCAACAGCAGCACACTCATTTTACATGGGAGTAGGTGAGAGGTTACCAGGAAGTATGTGCCTCTCACAAGGGAGGGGGGAGTTCAAGGGCCAGCAGAGAATAACCTAGGAACCGATGGAGGGAAAGTCCCGAACCAAAGTACCAGAGGGAAATAGACGAAGGCAGGTGAGGAGAAAAAGGAGACTATCTTCCTACCCGGGTCAGGGAGTCAAAGGTCAATGGCACATGGTCCACTGCTCTTCCTCTCATACACTCAGATTAAGATGAGATCCAAAACCTTTCCAGGATCAGGCATCTGCTCTCAAGACATCTGAGAGCTACCTTTGAAGCTAGAGGCCCCATTTCCTCTGAGCCAGAAAAAGAACCCATTATCTCTTGTCTATTGAGATGCTTCTAATTGGAAAGAGGAAGAAAAAGGTCAGGGAAAAGAGACCTAGGGGCTCTACACCCAAATCCAGACCAGCTCTAACTCAGCTTCCCCCCACCTGGAATTGCAGCATCAGACTCACTATCGATAAGTCCCGTGCAGACAGAAGCAGCGGAGACGTGCTGGAGACACTTACCTGGAGACTCTGACCCTCCATCACATCCCCACAGCCTACGAGGTGGGATCCCGTGACAGGTGGAAAGCCCACGGATTGGTTGACCCCCATTTCACCACCAGTTGAACTGAACAACGACTTGGGCCGTGGCTGAACTTGATGGCTGGAGGGTGGAACACAGAACAGCCTCTTGCTGGTTTCCTCTCAGCTTCCTGTTGCTTATTCATGTCATCTGCCACCCCTATCCACCCCTCCTTCCTGCCGGTGACTCAGTCCATCTTCCACATCATCCACTTTGCTACACTGCCTTTACTAAGGTTTAGGGGCTGCTTTTTCTGTTGTTGGTGGTAGAGAGGTAAGGAGATGGTCATGAAAAGGAAAGAGAACCTCCATACTCTTCAAAACCCACTAACAAGTGTTTATCTGATTATGTGCCCAGCACAGCAGTTACTGCTGCATGGACTATAACACAGACCTTGTCCTCATGAAGCTAAGAATAACAATTACTACCATCAATTATTTACTCTGTGTCAGCACTGAACTAAGCTTTTTACATACATTGCGTCATTTCATTCTCTCAATAACTGAGGGTTAGACCCTGTTTTACAGATGAGGAAACTAAGGCATGAAGAGGTTGAATAACTTCCCCAAGTCACACTGCTTCTAGGTGGCAAACTCGGGTCTGTCTAATCCAGACCTGAGCTCCTAACCCTCACTGATCCTGTTCATGGGGAGACTCAGTTACATATATACAAAATCACTGACCGAAACTATTAACTATAAAAGCACTTATGCTGGGCCTTGAAATATAAGGAAGATTTTAGAGGCAGGGGAGAAGGAAAGCATTTCTAGAAAGGACATAATGTAAGAGCAGAAAGGGGTAGAGATACAGAAGAGTATAATGTGGGCAGAAAATCAAACAGGAGCCTTCAACATGGCAGGTGTGCATGCTCTGACTAGAAAACATTCCTGTAACTTGGCTGCTTCTTAAATTGGGGTTAATGCCACTGCTCTCCGTCCCTCTTCAATCACATCATCACAGCAGCATCACGCTTACTCTGTGCCAGGAACTACACCAAGTGCTTTACATACATATATTATTTAATTAAATCCTTACAACAATCCTCTGGGATATGTATTGTTATCCCATCTTACAGATAAGGAAACTGATGCTTAATAAAGTTAGGTAATTTACCCAAGAACATATAGCTAGCAAAGCCAGAATTTGATCACGGGCAGTGTGGCTGTGACAGTGGAGAATGCGATCAAACTTCCTGATATCCACTCTACCCTGCCCTCCTACACAGAAGCCTACACAGAAGTGATTTGGGTGGGGCTGATACCTCACTAACTTCTAGAGTTGGGCCAATCATCCCTTGGCATCCCCATCAGTATCCGGATGAAGAGTGGGCTCATGACATAAGTTGGTCCAACCAGAGTAAAGCCCAGGACTTTGGTTTGATGGTTGAGGGTGGAAAAGTTCTTTCTTGTTTTGAGCTAGAGTGATGTGTGGATATGAAGCCTTGAACTGTTGCAGCCACTCTGCTACCTTGTGGATGAAGCTACTTGTGGAGGATGGCAGAGCTGAGAGAATCATAAAGAAATACAGTCATATTTGTGAAGACTGTAAGAATCTCTGGATTAGATTGTACCTGAAACCTGACCCAGTCCTAGACCTTCTAGTTACAAGAGCCAATAAATCCCCTTTTTTATTTAAACCAACTGGGTTTAGATTCTATTGCTTGAACCAAAAGCACCTAAACAGATACACTGAGTCCTGAGCCACATGTTCAGTCATTACATTATTCTGCTTTCTTTAAGATGCTCTGGGATGGATCAGAAAGTTCAGGTCAAAGCATGCCTGGGCAAGAAGAGAACTTAGAGATCATTTCTCCTCACAGTCATCCTCTGCACCACCACCCCCTCAGCCCAGTATATAAATGAGCTTTACTGATGAAGAAATCAAGGTTAAGAGGTTAAGCGAGCTGCTCAAGGTCACCAGAACTATTATAACACATAGATCTCCTCACTGCCAACTTCCAATTGTCTGATCTAATGGAAAACCCCTGACAAGCAATAATACTAATGTCATTCTATTTAACTTTGGAAGATAATAAGTGATATTCTTTCTACTACAGACTTCTTCATTTTGTTTCTCTGAAGCAAATTTAAAAATAAACCTAATTCATTTTAAAAAGAAGCTAAGCCCCTGAGGCAGTCAGTGGACTATCCAGCCAAAAGGAAGCTGAACGTGTGCTGCTTAGTCTCAGACCCTGACCTTTTCCCCTTGAAGGCAAATGTACAGAGGACCCACGGCGGGTTGGGAGGGGGCACAGGACACGACACCCACGTGACAATGAAGCAGCGGCAAGTTCTCACTGCCATAAAAGTGGGTCAGACAAAATACTGTGGGAGTTCCAAGAAGAAAGAGAGCTCCTTTAGCTTGGAAGTGGAGGGCAGGGGAAGATGGGAAGATTGACTTTCGAGTAGAAGAATGTGTGAGCAAAGGCACAGAGGTGAGAAAGCACACTTGAGAAACCTCGAGAAGTCTGTGATGGATGCAAGGTGAGAAAGGACGATGTGACCAGATTTGGAGGGTAGCAGTCCCTCAAGTGCTAGGCTAAGGAGTTGGAATCTACTCTGGAAATGAGGTCGTGGACATGGGAGATATAAAGTCTGAAAGACCCAAGTTTGAGGCCCAGCTCCTTCGCTGCCTAGCATTCTTACCTTGGGCAAGTTACCTGATCACTCTAAGCCTGATTCCCCATCTGTACAATGGGGATGCTACCCATCCTCATAAGGTTGCTATGGAGATAAAATGAAATAATGCATTTAAAGCACCTAGTGTAGTACCTGGCTCTTAGGAAGTATCCAGGAAATATTTGTTGATTGTGTGAAAAGTAGAAACAATAGGATCTGGCAACTAAGTGGATCTGGGGAGTTATGGGAGAGGGAAGAGCCAAAGATGAGTCAGGTTTCAACACTGCGTGACCAGAATGATAGTAGCTTCTTACAGGAAGAGATGTTGGTCTTAATCAGAACAGAGAACACTACGTGAGATAGGAATCAGGATGAGAGCACTTGAGAACAACCAAACAGAAGGGAAGCACAACTCTCTGGCAGTCCTGGAAAGTTTCTGGGAAGGTCATCAACTAAATTAAAGTTGGAAATAAATAAAAACTAAAGAAGCTAATTGGCCAGAGTGAGGCTAACATGAAAATGAATCTGCATTCCCTGGGCTCATACTGACTGATGCACAAGTAGAATGGGAAGATGGGAAAATCCAATCTGACTTGCAAATTTTGCCTAAGAAACATCCACACCGAGCATCCAGAGTTATTTCTAATAAATGCCATGGAATTCTCCAAGGAAATCAGCCCAGGTGTCTCTACCTTCTTTGGCTCACCTTATCTAAACAATTTGCGGTGGTGCCTGCCTAAAGGCCTCTCTACCCATCCAAACCTGTCCCAACCATCAAAGCCCAGTGAAATCTCTGGTCCTCTGTGAAGCTTTCCAAGTCCTTCCAACCTTCCCTCCTCTCAACTCTGAGTACTGTCTGCCTCCCTCACCTGATAACCGATCACAGGCTGCCTCAGGACAGCTCTTGAATTAGTACGTATTCTAGCAGTTTTCAATCAGTAACTTGCCTCCAATAAGTGGTCCACATAGAATCTAGATCAGAAGTTCCTGAAACTATTATCACAATCAACTGGAAAACTTTTCAAAACTATAGGTTTTAGGGCCCCCATTGCCAGAGGTCAATTAGTTTATAAAGCTTCCCAAGCTTTCTGATCCCCAAGGGTCAAGTACCTCTGGTCCAGATGGTACCCAGGATTTTTCTTTTATTCAGACGTGTGCATGCAGCAAGTATTTACTGAGTGTATATGGTATTCCAGCCCACCATTTTCATATTAATGAAATGATAATGACTGTGATACCACTTGGTTTAACCCCCATGGCCACCTAGAAGCATGTTCCTGCCAGTTACTAGGCTTAATGCAGTGCCCTCCATATAACTGGTCTCAACAGTCAGTTTATCCAATGAATGCTACTTAATTTTTTACACATGTATGCCTTATCTCTTCAGATATACTACAGAGGTAGACTGTGTTTTACATTTCTTTGGAGTCCAAACCATCTATCCTCATGCTTTCTCCACATAGTAGGGACCCCAAAAATGCTTGCTTTATTTGGCTTTGATTTAAACCCTCTCAATTCTTTAATCTCTGTCTTTTTGATCTAAAAATTAGGCTATATGGTATAGTGGGGGAAAAAAAGGCTTTGGTGACAGTCTGAACTCCACCTCCATCACTTAACTGGCTGTGTGACCTTGAGCAAGGGCCTTCAATTCTAAGCCTCTGATAACTTCTCCACATGGTAGAAATAATAAATCACTCATGAAGCTGCTGATGAGGATTGAATGAATGTATGTAAAGCACCTGACATATAGAAGGTACTATAACCATAACAAACTACATGACCTCTCTCAGCCTAAGTTCCCTATAAGTAAAATGAGGACATTTCATAAGTGAAAATTAATAAGAAAAGTGATATTGCCTAGGGCCTGGTACATTTTAAGTGCTCATAAAATGCTAGGAGTTAATTAACAATGCTATGTCTCTCTCTCCTCATACCCAGGTAAGCTTTTTTTTTTTCCGGGATTTTTGTGGTTTTCTGGATTAAACCCTTTGACAAAATGGTTTCTTTCCTCCTGGCCTTTTCGAGTCTGAGACATCCCTCCCAAAACCAGCGTCTACTAAACAGGCCCAGAAGAGCCCAGAGGGAACGGATAGGGCTTACACTGCAGCTGTCCATCTCCTGCTGGGGCCCCGTTTCCAGTGTTCAGGGACCACCCTTCGGCCAGCTGTGTGGACTTTTCATCACTGGCTATTTCAGGACAGAGTCCAAGACAAGCACTTCTCTGGGGCTTCCTTCCAGACAAAGCTCTCTGGAGTCTTAGAGCTCATTAGTCTGTGGTCTCTGGGGAAGTGAGGAACTAACACCCTGCTCTCAGAGAATGGAGACACCAAGTGCTCAGGGGCAGGTTTGAGCAACAAGGGGACAGAGCTATAAAAGGAGCCAAGATAAGAGTTTTTCAGAGCATTAATAATTATAGTAAAAATAATCTCTCGCTTGTGGAGGCTTTACAGTTTATAAAACACTTTCACACGTATTAGCTTATTGGCTCCACAACACTGCCTCAAGCTAAGACGGAGAGAGCAACTGTCATCTCCATTTCGTATTATGGGTTGACTTCCAGTCCTGGGCACTTGCGTGGATTGTGAAAGAAGGAATGGCGACCCTTCTTTCACTAGTATGAAAACCAGGAAACTGAGGGTAAGAGTGAAGCACATAAAAAGTGTGGAGCACAAAGAAGGCCACGTTTCAGAGAGGTGATGCCGTGGGCTCGAGGTGGGGCTGTGGGCTCCGAACGAGAGAGCTCACCGTGGGATTCCAGGGGCGCCGGGAGTGAAAGAGCAAGATGATAGTGGGAGAATAAAGGGTGAGGGCGGATATTGGAGGTGTTTCAGTAGGAAACTGAAAAGATAAAGGACTAATGTGGATTAGTCTGGGATTAAGACGAGAAAGCCCCCCAAACCGACCTGGAATATGAGCAAGTCTTTAAACCCCTCAGTCCAGAATAGAACCTTTCTCCAATCAAACTTACCCAGTCAAGTTGACCTCTCAGAAGCAACCCAAACGGTCAACTCGACGGAAACGAGAAACTGCCCAGGAGCCAGTGGCCCTTTGGTAGTTGTAGTTTCTAGACTCGAAATTAGCGCTTAAAACCATTTCCCGCCTCTCTGTCCGGAACTATAACTTCCGAGGTGCACCGCGCAAGGTTGCACATTACGACCCGCCCCCCAGGACTACGATTCCCAGAGGTCTACACGGCCCCTCGTCTTGGTGTGAAACCGCCCAAGGGCCGGAATGCGGTGTGATTCCTCCCCCTGGTGGTCGAGGAGCCGCCACCACGATTACAAAGCCCGAGCGGAGGGTTACTGCTTATAGTCCCGGTTAGTAACCCTCCGCCTCACCGTTCCTCAAATAATTCCTGGGCGTGCCTGGAGATAACCTGGGCTTTGCTTTATTCTCAGGGCCGTGAGGAGGAGGTCTGGGCTTGTTTGGGTTTTTTTTTTGTTTGGGGTTTTTTTTTTTTTTTTTTTTTTTGCGGTACGCGGGCTTCTCACTGTTGTGGCCTCTCCCGTTGCGGAGCAGAGGCTCCGGCCGCGCAGGCTCAGCGGCCATGGCTCACGGGCCCAGCCGTTCCGCAGCATGTGGGATCTTCCCGGACCAGGGCACGAACCCGTGTCCCCTGTATCAGCAGGCGGACTCTCAACCACTGCGCCAGCAGGAAAGCCCGTGAGCTTGTTTTGTGTTCTCCACATTGTGCTTCCAGTGAGAGTATAAGACTGATCATTCAAATTAAGGGCGCATTTCCCACCAACCTTACTATCTGTTCACACTTGTGGTATTCCATTGTCCTTCTTCAGAAACTCATGGCCAAGAACTGAGAGGAACCTGAGAGATTCCTCCCCGCCCCTCCGGCCCCAGCCGCTCCATCCATCCTCACTTTGCTGACACTATGCTGATTCTTAGGGACACACTGGTGAACAAGTTACTGTCGCTAACCTTGAAAGAATTCACAGTCCAGCGGAGGATTCCGACAAATGAAGAATTACACGGTGATACGAGCTCTAATGGGGAAGACGCGAGGGGTTATAGGAACCTTCTTGAAAGGCAGCACCTGCCCAGGCTTGGGAGAAATGGGATGGTGTCTTCAAGGTTTCTTGGAGATCTTAGAGAAATGTTAAAATTGAGAACTGAAGGAATAGGACTTAGCCAAGAGTACGGGGAGTATGAAGAATGTTTTACACTCTGGCTGGAGCACAGAGTGTGAGGGATGGGATAGAGAGGCACACCTGAGGAGGGAGGCAGGACCACATCCTCAGGAGTCTTGTAAACTTCCATAAGAAAACTGGATCATCCTGGCAGCTCAAAAACTTTCAAAAGGGCTTCCCTGGTGGCGCAGTGGTTGAGAGTCCACCTGCCGATGCAGGGGACACGGGTTCGTGTCCCTGTCTGGGAAGATCCCACATGCCGCGCAGAGGCTGGGCCCGTGAGCCATGGCCGCTGAGCCTGCGCGTCCGGAGCCTGTGCTCCGCAACGGGAGAGGCCACAACAGTGAGAGGCCCGCGTACCACAAAAAAAAAAAAAAAAACTTTCAAAGGCTTCCTACTACCTGCTGAATAAGGTCCCAACTTCTCAGCTTGGCATTCAAGATCCTCCCCAAACTGCACCCCCCCACCCATCACCACGATGTGCTCTGAAGTGTCGCTCCTGGCGTCCTCTGACAGGAATCGCCTTTCTTCGGCCCTGCCCCGCCCCCAGCTACGGTCACCTCCTCACCAGTCTCAAGATGTAGCAGGTTCTCATTGTTACCTCCACACTTCTTTTTTTTTTTTTTTTGCAGTACACAGGCCTCTCACTGTTGTGGCCTCTCCCGTTGCGGAGCACAGGCTCCGGATGCGCAGGCTCAGCGGCCATGGCTCACGGGCCCAGCCGCTCCGCGGCATGTGGGATCCTCCCGGACCGGGGCACAAATCCGTATCCCCTGCATCGGCAGGCGGACTCTCAACCACTGCGCCACCAGGGAAGCCCATGCTTCAGGCTTCTTTAGACTCTCCTCTCCTCCTGACACTGTCACCACCACCATCCTTCCAGGAACCAAGATAAAGTCATCAGGAGATAGTGATGGCAGCACCGCGTGTGGTAATCAAGCCCCAAATTTAATTAAAGCTGTGGTTGGTGGTGGTGACGGCAGAACAGATTAGAGATGGTTAGTGCAGATCAGAGATGGTTCTCTGGCTTATTAATCAGTGCTCTGCAGCTGGCCCAGATTACCCAGGACTAACTAGAGTCCCTGGTCCTGAGAGGGACAGCTGGAGTTTGTTTCTCTGTCTCCTACTCCCAGACTAGGCCATACTGGGGATGTTTGCTGGCCAGCTAAGTTTTAAACTTCCCAGGGACAGGGATGTCACAGCCTCCTTTACCTCCTTTGTCACTGTTAGGAAGATCTACCTTGGGCCCAGACTCCTGTTGCAAAATAAAATACTTGAGTTCAATTGCATTCCATTCCAATCTAGTCTTTTGGGGGATAAACAACCCAAACGCTTTAAGTTTTCAGCAAGTGGTTGATTTTCCAGGCTTTCATTATAGATCCCATCCTCCAACAGTTCAAGGATCTCTTCTGGTTGGCTACCATCCCACTCCAGCATTTACCTTGTTGCTAAGTTACTTTAAGTTGGCATATGAGTGACCAGCTTTGGATTTCCTTTTCTCCCCACTACATGCTGAAGTTGCTGGACGACACTTTTTAAAATCAGACTATAATATGCATACAACAAAGTGTGTGAAGTGCACTAATACTAACTGTCCAGCTCAACCTTTTAAAAAAAAAAACATTTGATATAGCCATCACCTAGTTTGAAATGTAGAACATTTCCAATGCTCCCAAAAGTTTGTCTCATGCCTCTTCTCTGTTTTCAATCACTCACCCCCCCAGAGGGAGCCACTGTTTTTTGTTTCCTGTCATCTCATTGGGACCCAGTTGGAGTCTGGGTGAATCCTCTTTTAACATCCTGTTAGCAGGTAGAGTGTATATGCTTAATAAAGATCAAGAACAATAACTGTCCTACTCTAGTATTGTTACTATAATAACAGTAATAAGCACTAGAAATCAAGCAGTGAATAGAGAGATTAATTCCCTACCCACATGGTGCTTTCATTCTGTTGAGGGGAGACGGATAATAAGCGAGCATATAACCAAGATAATTGCATACCATTAAGTGCTCTAAAGGAAATAAGATGCTTTGATGGAGAATAAAAGGAGTGAGCTACTCTCAGTAGGATGGCCAGGGAAGGATTCTCTGAGGAGCTGGCATCTGAGCTGAGCCCAACCTACCACTGGGCTCAGCTGCCCTAATACCTCCCATTTCTTGATTATCTACTATGTGTCAGACATGTCATTAGCAACTTCCAAATCCTTTACCTCATTTAGTCCTCCTGGGAAGTACGTCATATTCTTTCTATTTTTCAGACAAGAAAACAGAGGCTCAAAGAGGTAGTAGCAGACAATGTGGATACCAGCCTCATAGCCCTCATCCCTTCTCTGAGCCCCCGTGTGTGGTGGTTTCCAGCAGCTGAGAGCCTCTGCACTCAAAGTCCCACTTGTGTCTGCTTCCTTGCCCGAGGGCTGTCTTAGGCATCTATGAACCAGGAAGGGAGAGGCATGTGCTACCCACCCCAAGGGCAACCTTCGGCCATGATGGAAGCTGATGACTCCCCATCCTTAGATAGGATGATTCTGAGGTGCATTTCACACTGTCTCTTGAGTTTCCATGGGGAGCTGAGCCCAGCGGCTCACAGCACTAAGCTGCACATTAGTGCTCCCCTGCCTGTGTCTTCTCCATGCTCTAACTTCTGCTTCTTGAAATCACCTCCCAAATAGACTACGAGCACCCAAGTCTCAGGGTCTGCTTTTGGGGGAACTCAAGCCACCCCCTTGCTCCAAGCACAGAAAAGTGCTTGGGGACATAACATTCTCGAACTGTGCCACGCCCTGTCACCCTCTATGCCTTTGCAAGTGCTGTCTCCTCTGCCGAAACATGTGTTGAATCCGTTGTGGTCCATCCAATGTCCATGACACTCCATCCCTGCCACCCTCCACCTGAAGAACTCCAGCTGCTAGTGTCCAGCACTGGTAAGAATCATGTTTGTGCCAAGTGCTTGGCAAACCCTATCTCGTTCAGTTGACACAGAGATTCTGAGACATCGGTAGTACCATTCCCGATTTGCAGGTCAGGAAACAGATTCACAGAGGCCAGGAGACCTACCCAGGTTTTATAGTTAAAGACTGGCAAAGCCAGGACAAAGGGAATTCCATGGAGGTCAAGTGGTTAGGACTCCGTGCTTCCACTGCAGGGGGCACAGGTTCGATCCCTGGCTGGGGAGCTAGGATCCCACAAGCCACGCAGCATGGCCGAAAAATTAATAAACAAAAATTTAAACCAGGACCAAAATGCAGATCTACATATTCTACTGCCTTAGCCCTTGGCTGGAGAGAAAGGATAGGAATCAGGGTCTCTAGAGTTGTTCCAGCATTTCCCCTCTCAGAGAGGGGCCTAAATAAATAGCTGAGGGATGCCACCCCACCCCGACCCCGAGGTAGTCACCAGAGCCTCAGCTGGGAGGAGCAGAGACTATGGAGCCCAGAGGAAGGAGGCCAGGTTGAGGGGGCTTCCTACAAACAAAGAGGCTAGACATTCTGCCCACCCACCCCTGGGAGGGGAAAACTGGTGAAGGCATTACCCTTTCTATTTTCTGGCTCCTTCCATGGCTTTGGGAGTTTACTTGGCCTTGGCAATGGCCTGCTTCTCAGAATCTCTCATCAAAAATGATTCTCGGAGGCTAGGCCAGTTCTGGGACACCAAGAAGCCAAGGGAGGCCTGAATTCCCACTCTTAATCTTCTCTTCCAGGCCCTCAGTCTTGTTATCAACAAGCCCATCAAATGCCTGGTAAAGGCCCACCAGCCTGCAGAACACAAGCTGGCTAGGTGGGTACCAAGTTCTCAAGGGAGGTTGGGGAAAATGGGGGTGTGGTGGGGTGGAACGCTTATCAACAATGCCATGTCATTCCCTGCTTAAAATCCTCCTCGGACTGCTGTCAGGCTCCATAACAAAAGCTGCAGTCCTTCCAGAAGTGCAGAAGACCTTCAAGGTCTGGACCAACTTCCTTCAGCCTGTCAGATTCACTCCTCCTTCTCATCCAAAGTGACAAGCTCGTCCCTAGACAGCCATGCACTCAGCCACCTCCATGCATTTGTTTGTGCTTTTTCCATTTTGCTTGTGCTGCGTCTTCCTGGTCTGCTCTCTGTCTAATCTTTCAAACCCAGCAGAGATGTCACTTTCTTTGGGAAATCCTTCCTGGCTGAATCCCCCTGTGCTTCCCTAACACTCACTGGCGTCCCCGTAACAGCACACATAACAATGCAGTGAAGTGACCTGTGTGCCTGTCCCCTCTGAACAGGACCATGGCTCCTTGAGGGCATGGATGCCATCTTATTCATCACTGTGGGCCTAGCACAGCATCTGCCACAGTGGGTGTTGGTTAAAAGAATGAGCGAATAAGAGGCACCCAGAGCGGAGGCTGCAAACATGAATGCCTTCAGGGTCCAAGCAAGTCAGGTAAATTGGTGTAAGACAGTAGGGAGCAGGAGGGACTGTGGCAAACTTGACAGTGATTGGCTTGCCCAAAGGAATTCAAATTTGATTAAAGAACACAGGTGGGTAAAACCTGGCCTCTATTCAAAACAATAGTAATAATAATAGTTATTGTAAACTTACTCTGCAGCAGGAGATAAGGTGCAGTGGTTCAGAGTATAGGCTCTGAAAATGGGCTGCTGGATCTGAATCCCAGCTCTCCTGCCTGTTAGCTGTGAGACTTTGGTCATGTCCCTGAACTCTCTGAGCCTCAGTTTCCTCACTTGCAAAATGGAAATAATAATAATACCTACCTTATAGGGTTGTTGTGAGGATTCAAAGAGTGAATACATGAAAAGGACATAAAATGGTGCCTGGCACATAGAAAACACCCAAGAAGTGCTAGCTATCACTCTTCCCTGATGGTGAGTGCTCAGAGGAGGCCTCCCTGAGGAGGTGACATGTAAACTGAGCCCTGCATGTCAATAAGGAGCCACCCATGATGAGCTCTGAGAGAAGAATGATCCAGGCAGAGGGGACAGCCAGGTGAAAGGTCCTAAGGGGGAAATGGCTTTGCTGGGTCTGGAGCACAGTGTCTGGGGAGGGGGGCAGGAGACAGTGTCTTGAGGGCAGGCAGGGCCCAGATCTTGGAGGGCCTTCTAAGCTGTGGAAAGAAGCCTGGATTTTGTTCTTGTGTGATGGAAGCCACTGGGGGAGTTTGTTTCAAAATATAGGTTTTATTATTATTTAGGTACAGTGAGGCCAACAGACCAGGAGACAACTGCCATTGGAAAGACAGTTCATTATACTCACAGAACCCAAGAGGAGGAGGCACACCATGCCACTGGGGCAGGGCGGGGCGGGGGGGGGCACATGGGGAAGCACCGGGGTTGGTCAGGAGGCAGAGGGAGGGAGGGGAAAACACAGGCAAGGGTCTTGATTGTGGTTTCCACGGGAGGAGTGCGTGAGGCCACAAGCAGTCTTAGAATTGGCTGGATTAATAATTTCAGTGGGCTCTGGGCATGAGGCTGTCTCCAGTTGCCTGGTACCTGACCCTGTGATGCATAAATCAGGAGAGTAGTGGCCCTGAGTGTGAGAACCCAGTAGAGGAGGTGATGGGGTATAGGCTCTGGACTGGGTAGTTTGCATTTGAAAGGCAAGCTCAAGGGTGAGTTTTTACTATCTATAGGAATTGGCTACCCTGGGAGGGACAGTCCCTCCAGGGTCAGCAAGGCCCTGGTGCGAAACATCAAAACACAGAAACTAAAAAGACATGGCTAATACAGAGTTACAGCCAAGGGGAGATGGGGTTTACATTTTAACAGGTCCTCTGGCTGCTGTGAGGAGACAGTGTTTTAGTGAGACAAGAGGAAAGCAGAGACCAGAGGCCGATGCAATGACCCAGGTGCAAAAGGATGGTGGCCTGGACTTTGGAGGGTGCAGGGGAGTGGGAGCCCGCTAACATCAGGGTCTGTATGGAGGCGGGGCTGCAGGACCTGATAGACAACCAATGAGGATGCCTTTAGGTTACAAGAGGCAATCGTAGCCCATCCTGATTTTATTTCTGGGGTTCACGCCTGTGTTTCCTTCCCCACTTATGAACTGTACTATCTCACTCTTTTGATGTTAATGGCACAGTAAAGGGATTCTAGGAGATACTTCTGGATTAGAGATTGAAACAAAGTGTCCAACATAGTGCCTGGCACATAGTAAGTTCTCAACAAATTGATAGCCTTTTCTTCCTTGAGGGAAAGCAGAAAGCCCAGCAGATCTGATGTCAAACAGACTGCAGTTTGGTCCCAGCTCTATCACTCACTAGCTGGGTGGCCCTAGACAACTGATTTCACCTCTGCATCCCCCTTGCCTAGTCTGGAAGCAGAGATAAGAGTCCCTTGATCTTCTGGTGCTTGTAAGAATTAAATGAGGCGATGTATGTCAGGGGCTCCATCAATTACAGCAATAATTATCACATATTATGGAATGCCAGTCTAAGCCAGACTCCCGAGGTGGGGCCCAGACTCCAGAAAAATGGGTCTGAGGCCCCTTCAACGCCTCCTCGGGGCCCACCTCTGGGCCTGATCCCTGCCCCCAGCTCCCACCCCTCTGCTGAGCATCGCCTCAAAGAGCCAGCTGAAAGCTGTTTACTCCGCCAAGCAGCATCCCTGGGGAGGAAGGAGAGGACAAATAAATCTTCCTGCCTTGGCTTTGGAAAGCAGGCTGTCAATTACCTGGGGTTCCAAGCAGCCTGCCTGCTAGGTAAACATTTGCCAAGCTGGCCCCAATGATTAACCACTTGGCACCCAGGGCTGAGGTGGACGTGTCCAGGTATGGGCAGCTCTGGGAGGCTCCAGAAACTAGGGGAGACTGGGCATGGCTTCTGGAGCCTTCAGAGAGGGTCTAATTCAGGTGAAATATTCAGAAGGATGGCACAGAATGACTTCAGAACTAGGGTTAGAAATCGACTTTACTTGGCCTGTCCAAATCTGCTGTCCCCTAGCCCCTACCCTGAACCCTTGGCCCAGGAATACAGGCCCCAAAGGAACAGCCAGAGCTCAGAGCTCAGCCTGTGGTTTCCAGCAGGTGTCCTGTTTGTGAGGGGCTGGACCAGAGATGCCTGCTCACCTCAGTCTCCTCTGACTTTCTCCGGATAACAGAAACCCACCCTGCGGGGAGGAGAGGCCTGCTTCCCAGGGGAGGGGAGACCAGACCCTGGGCCAGGTCTAGGTGTGGCTGGTTAGAAGATAGCCTAGGGGTGGCTATAATTATTCACATGTGTGCATACCTGTAGAGTTTGCCAAGCACTTTCCCACCTGTTGTCTCATTCAAGGAGCTCCACAATAAACCTGTGAAGCAGGAAACAGCGTGCCCCTCCAACCTGTGATGCATTGGTTCAAATCCAGGTTCTGTTACTCCCTGGCTGTGAAGGCTTGGAGCAATCACTTCACCTCTCTGAACCTCATTAACCTCACAGGGGGTGAATAGCTGCCCTGGCAGTTTTGCTGTGAGGCTTAAATGAAATCATGGATATAAAGAGCTCAACAGGGACTTCCCTGGTGGCACAGTGGTTAAGAATCCACCTGCCAACGCAGGGGACACGGGTTCGATCCCTGGTCCGGGAAGATCTCACATGCCTCAGAGCAACTAAACCCGTGCACCACAACTACTGAGCCCATGCACCACAACTACTGATCCCATGCACCACAACTACTGAAGCTCGCGCACCTAGAGCCCATGCTCTGCAACAAGAGAAGCTACTGCAATGAGAAGCCTGCGCACCACAAGGAAGAGTAGCCCCCGTTCGCCACAACTACAGAAAGCCCCCCGGCGCAGCAACAAAGACCCAACGCAGCCAAAAATAAATAAATAAAGAGCTCAACAGTGCCTGGCACGTGGTCAGCAAATCTGTAAGCCGCTCCCTCGAATTCCTCATTTTACAGAAGAGGAAAATGAGGCCCAGTGAGCTGTCAACTCTTAGTCTTCTAAATATTAAAAAAAAAAAAAAAAATTATTCTACAAATGCGTAGTGAGCACCTGTCAAAGTTGTACTTCACTCATTCATGAGGAGACTCTCAGGATGACAAAGCTGGTTCAGAGGACTCATTGATAATAGTCAGCAAAGCACAGAGAAGGCTGAAATAAGACTGCTAGTCAGATTCCCAACTGGCAAATGCCCTATAGTGCATGCCTGTAATCTTCAGGGTGATCTCTACTGGTCAGAAATCATTTGTATCACTACTGGACAAAAATCCTTTGTATCTTATCTGTTTTCTACAAGTTAGCATCTTAGTTCTCAGGCTTATAAAATACCTGGATCCTAATACATAGGGAGTCACATGACCCCCGGGGGCTTGCTAGAAGATGCCCCAATGGACAGACGAAGGTCAAGCAGTTGCCCCATTGCCTCACTTCCAAGTTCGTATACTTTTCCTTAACAAAGTCAAGTCTTGACAGGATGGGAAAGGGAAGGATTGACCTGCAACCTATATCAGGATTACTTCTGAGTAAGAATTCCAGACCTTTTTGCTCTGGAAAGCCTAGTCCTGCTACCATGTTAGGTTGAGAGTGAGAAATGGAAGGCCCAGAAAAAAGGATGTGACTTGTCCAAGGTCACAAGCTGTGCCTGGGGGAGAAGCAGAGGCCAGACCTGCTTTCCCCAACTCCCCTCCCCGGGTCCCCTGGGCTGCTCCTCTGGCCCTCCCCAAGCTGGGGTCCAGGTGTGAGTTGGCGCTATGGGCAGACAACTGCATCCTGCATCTGTCCGCTCTGCATGCTGGTGGTGCCTAGAGGGGCAGACTCACTTTAGCTGGAGCTGGACCGATATTGCAGGGCCCTGTGGGGATTCACCACAGTTTGGGGTTATCTGTGCTCCAGCAAGTGAGAGCTGAAACCCCAGAGTCTCCCGCAGCCTCCAGCCCCCGCTCTTGCTAATTCTGTAGTGAGACACCCAGATGGCTCAGAGAGGGAGGAAAAAACAGCAGCAGATAAGACGAAGCAGATGGGTTTCCACGGTGATTGCGTCCTGGAGCTCCGAGTGTGTTCTTTCTTCCAGAACAGAGATGGGGATGCAGCAGGAAGAACACAGGCACAGCAAGGAAAACCCAAGTCCTGGTCCCAATCTACCCAGATGGACAGCTTGATGCCCCTTGTGCAAGTCATCTCACTGCCCTGGGGCCTGAGGGGGGAGAAAGGACATCATTTGTTAGGTGTCTGAGGGTCAGGCATGGTGTTTTTTGTTTGTTAGTGTGTTTTTTAATTTATCTTATTTATTTTTGGCTGCACTGGGTCTTCGTTGCTGTGCACAGGCTTTCTCTAGTTGCAGCGTGCGGGGGCTACTCTTCGTTGAGG
Organism: Stenella coeruleoalba; assembly: GCF_951394435.1. Classification (NCBI taxonomy): domain Eukaryota; kingdom Metazoa; phylum Chordata; class Mammalia; order Artiodactyla; family Delphinidae; genus Stenella; species Stenella coeruleoalba. Next base: position 20,133,762 of record NC_137169.1, read on the forward strand.
TGCACAGGCTTCTCATTGCGGTGGCTTCTCTTGTTGCAGAGCACGGGCTCTAGGCACGCGGGCTTCAGTAGTTGTGGCTCGCGGGCTCTAGGCACGCCGGCTCAGTAGCTGTGACAAAGGGGCTTAGTTGCTCCGCAGCATGTGGGATCTTCCCGAACCAGGGCTCGAACCCATGTCCCCTGCATTGGCAGGTGGATTCTCAACCACTGCGCCACCAGGGAAGTCACCCAGGCATGGTGTTTTGAATGCCAAACGTTCACCATCTCACGTAATCCTCTTCCCAGCGAGCCTTTGAGGAAGGAGCTATTACCACCATTTACAGATGAAGAAGCAGAAGCACAGAGAGGTAAAGTCGCTTGCACGGGAACACAAGCTTGCTAAGTGCTCTTAACCACAGCACTATACAGGGCTCCAGGCCCCTTCCTCCTGGGAGACTAGATATAGTCCTTCTGGAGATTTCAGGCCAAACCCAGAGGAGGAAGGCCAGGAGGGAGGCAGACTCAGGGTGCAAAGAGGGAACACTTCAGATCAAACAGTGATGCTAGCGCCCATTTTCTACCTGGGCACCTTGGCCTGCATGACACCTGGCACTTCAGGCAGGAAGAAACCCCACGCTCAGGCAGCCCCGAGGCAGCGTGATGCCACCATAGCAATGAAACAAACACCGTAGTGCTCAGAGCTCCGGGATGCCGTCCAGAGCACCTCCTTATCCTCAAATCCACATAAAGGCCTTCTTCAACCTTGCCCTGCAGGAAGCAAGGCTTCTGCCTCATCCCAGAAGCCTCTGAACCAGGCGCCAGGCCTTCTCTTCCTCCTCCTCCTATTCACGGCTGTCCTCTCCTTCCTGCCCTTCCCGCTCCCCTCTCCCCAAAGTGTTGGCTTCTGTCCCATTGATCAGAGCCCAAGTATGGGACGGGAACTCCTGGAGGCTTTGATGAGCCCTAAAGAGCCCGATGGAGGCCCTGGAGCCCTTGGCAGAGCCCAGAGATGTACTTTTAGGATGACCCCAGTGCAGTCCTGCCTGCCAGGATGCCCTGCCTCTTATTCCTCCATCCAAGGCCCAGGGCAACTCTGTGACTCACTTTTGGACAAGCCTAGGCCCCGGCTGGCCCCCTGCAGACATGAAAGTAGGAGAGGTCTTGTGTAGAGATGCAAGTGTGGGTGTGCGCACGAGCCAGCCAGAGTGTTCAGGGCCAGCGGTGGGAGAGCTGGAACAGTATCAGGGTCCCCGCAAGCCCCTCACCAGCTGGCCTTGGCCTCCTACCCTCCCAACTTTGTCCATCATCCATTTATTCACTCATTCAACAAGCATTTCTTGGCCATTTATTATATGAATGCTGGAATTAAAAGTATGAATGGGGGCTTCCCTGGTGGCACAGTGGTTAAGAATACGCCTGCCAATGCAGGGGACACGGGTTCAAGCCCTGGTCCGCGAAGATCCCACATGCCGTGGAGCAACTAAGCCCGTGCGCCACAACAACTGAGCCCGCGCTCTAGAGCCCGTGAGCCACATCTACTGAAGCCCGCGTGCCTAGAGCCTGTGCTCCGCAACAAGAAGCCACCACAGTGAGAAGGCGCGCACCGCAGCAGAGTAACCCCTGCTCGCCGCAACTGGAGAAAGCCCGTGTGCAGCAACGAAGACCCAATGCAGCCAAAAATTAATTAATTAATTAATTAATTAATTTTAAAAAAGGAAAAGATGAATGGAACACAACTCCTAGCCTAGAACCGAAGTCCTGACCTTCCTCCCCAAATTGGCTCCCCGCTCAGTTCATCTCAGTTGACGGGAGCTCCATCTTGCCTGTGGCTCACGCCCAACCTCACATCCAACCCGTCAGCAAATCTGTTGTTTTTCCCTGGCTCAAAATATATGCAGAAAATAATTATTTCTCACCCCTTTCACCCATGGTCCAAACCACCATCAGGGCTCACCTGCATGACTCACCTGGTCCAATGGGGCTCTCTGCTTCCGTCTCTGCTGCTGTATCAGCCTCTCAGCTGGAGTCCGAGCGGTGCTATGGAAACAAGGTTAGATCAGGCTTTGCGCAGGGCAGGCAGACTCCCCACCCAGAGCCTGTGCCCTGGCGGAATGACCTTCCCCTAGAAACATCCTCCGCTCACTCCCTCACCTCAAAGGTCAACTTTTCAGGGAGGCCTGCCTCTAACAGTTAACATTGCATTTAACATTGCAGGCCCTCCCCTCCTCCAGAGCATCATTGCCAAATATCAAGTGAGATATTTTACTTATCTGTTACGTTCATTGCTGATTTTCTCTCTCAGGAAAGGAAGCGCCACCAGATCACTCCCTGAGGACCCGGCTGGCCCACAGCAGTGGCACATTAAGTAGCTGTGGAATGAGTGAAAGAGTGACTTGTGGGGTGACCCATAGGAAAAGCTGACCCTGCCTCCACTTCTGCCATTTCCTGTCTGTCCCCACACAGGCAGCTGCAGTGATGTCATTGCCTCAGACGCCTTTTATGGCCCCCTGGGTTAGCCAGCCCCTCTGAGCACTCCCACAGTCCCCCTTCCCTCGTCCTGTAATTGCTTGGTTACTGGTCTCTCTTTCCCTGGGACAGTGAGCCTGGGAGGGTGGGACTGTGCTTCTAGCTCAGGAGGTGGAATGGTGCAGAAGTTAAAGGAACGGATGGCCTGGGTCTAAATCCAGGCTGAGGTGTGGGGGGAATGAATCAAGTTACCTAAGCTCCCTGGGCCTCCATTTCCTCATCTGGAAAATGGGGATAATAATAGTATCTCCCTCAAAGCCCTCACAAGAGAGGATTGAATAAGCTAATGCACTGGCACTCAGAGCCATGCGTGGCACATACTAAGTATAACATGAATGTTAGCTATTATTGTTCTTCAATACTGCATCCACAGTGCCTGGCACACAACCTGGCCCATATTTAGTGCTCATTAAGTATTTGCTGGATAAATGAATGCAGGAGTACAGGCCCAGAGGATGAAGAAATGGCATGAGAACCTAGAGAAGCTCCGTAACGCAGCCGGAGGATAGCTACGGAAACTTCCTACAGGAAGGGAGCCCTGGCTGATCCCCGTAGGGTGAGGAGGAGTTAGCAGAGGAAGGTGAAAGGCAGGAGCAGCACATGCAACGGCCCCTCTTCACGGGAGAGAACCCGATGTGCGCAGGAAAGTCGGCCCCTCACCTAGTGACTGACCCTGTAGAGCAAGGAGGTCAGATTCCCCCTCTGTTGGCCATTCTGAGGACTTTCTTGGGTGTGTGAACTGTGCCCCACCCCAGACTGGCTGCCCACTGAGAGGATAACATTCCCATGGTAGCTCCCTCATCAGACCAGCGGCCCTCTGAGATCAGAGGAAGGCAAGAAGGCAGGAGGCTGCCACTTGTTGAGGGACACCCACAGGGTAGGCCTAGCTTTGACCAGGCTACTGTCTCATGGCAGATATTATTATTGCCTTCCTAGAGAAGAGGGGGCAGAGGCCCAACATCATCCAGCCAGTAAGAGGTGGAAGCAGAGTCCACTCCAGGTCTGCCGGGCTCGCTGTGGCTGCCTTCGTCAGACTGGGGCTTCCGGCAGGCAGAGTCTCTCTCTCTCATCATTTCAGCGATTCCTCAGTGGGTGACATCACCCATTCCTGACTTCCCTCATAGAGCACAGACCCAAGAACTGAGCAGGGGGGGAAACCCTCAGTGGGGTGTGGACTAATGGAGAGTCCGTTCGCCCTCAGAAGGAACTCCCCATATGAACTGGAGTAAGCATCCGGTCCTACAGACCCTTCCCACAGAGCTCCAGGCAAGGGCTGACCTGTGCGCCTGAGTGTAAGGTGCCACGAACGGGCCTGAAAAAGCTGGAGCTGGAGCTGGATAGGACTGGTGGAGGGTGAGGGCGGGGCAGCTGAAGGAAGAGGGACCAATCCTGGGAATAGCTGGGAGCACCTTGCCCAGTACCAGCCCCCCAGCCCCTTGACACCTCACTTATCTCATCTGTTGATGGAAGGGGTTAAGTGGAGAGCCTGCCTACCAGCCAGGAGCGAATCCCGCATCTGTGGTGACCAGTGGCAAGCTCTAAGGACTCAGGTCAGGAGCTCCGGGTTCAAATCCCCACCCTGCCACTCCTTAGCTGGGTCACCTTATGAGATACCATCCCCTCTCTGAGCTTCACTTTCCTCATCCATAGGAAACACAACAGTGATAAACTTTGGCCTTGGAAGGTTGATGTGAGAATTCAGAGACAGAGGTTGTGAGAGCTCAAGGCCAACTGTGAGGTGTGGGCCCTGGGGGTTATTATTAATAGCAATCCAGAAAACGGGTTTGGAAGGGGTTAAGTGGAGACCTTGCCTCCCAGCCAGGAGCGAATCAGGGCTGGCAGGGGAGGAGCCAGGCTGCCGCTAGGAAAGAGATCTAGACTGGCCAGATGCTGCCCTGAGAGGGGACGCAAGACACCAGCGGGGCTTGGGGACCATGGGGCAGGGGCTTGGCACGGGGTCCCTGGCCTCTGCACCCTGATAGCTCCAAGCCAGAGGGTGCAGGACCAGCTACTAGCGTTGGAGGGAGGAGGGGCCGAGCCGCCTGAGCCAGGACAGTGGGAGGGTGGGAGAGGACCAGGACCCAGAGCCCTCCCAGTCCCCCAGGTAGGGGCCACTGGCTGCACTCAGGCCTTGACCTCAGCTGACTCTGAGAGCCCACATGGGATGCAGGGTCTAATTTAAGCACCAGCTGCAGGGCCTACAGCCCAGGAGTGCCTGCCAGTGGGCACAGGTGTGGCCAGGCTGCTCTGGGGCTGCTCAGGCAGGGGGAGGATAGGGGACACCAGCCCTGCTTCCACCCAGCCCTGCACCCCGGCCAAGCCGCCTCCTGTGGGAACCCTCATGGGTCCCCCATGGCCTGGCAGACGGCCCTCCTCTCCGTTGAGGCCAAGGTCAGGGGGTGCAGCCAGGAGGGCAGAAGGACACTGCCTTGCAGTCTGGACAGGGGTTGCATCAGCCTGAGCAGCGCCAGGGGAAGGGGGCCCCGCTGGGAGGGCAAAGGCTGGCTTGGTTGTCCAAAGGCCGAGGAAGCAGAGTCCTGACCGCAGGAAGGCAGGGCCAGAGAGCTGGGTCCTACCTGGCCTCCCGGTGCCTGGCCTGTGACTTGCTGTTTGATCTTACACAGGCAGCCTGCCCTCGATGGGCCTCAGTCTTCCCATCTGTATGATGAGGGTGCTGACCTAGAAGGTGGATCCCAGTCCCAGAGGCCTACACTCAGGCCCCCGCTCCTCCTGCTTCCTGCAGCCCTGGCTGTGGGTGGCCACATGCAGTCGTGGAGACGGAAGTCCCTCTGGCTGGCACTGTTGGCCTCCTGGATCCTCGTCCTGCTGGGACTCTTCCCCCTTCTCCGCCTGGCAGTGCCCACCAGCCCCCGGGCAGGAGCCCCCCGAGGCTGGCCCCGCTGGCTGGACGCAGAGCTCCTGCAGAGTTTCGCCAAGCCTGGGGAGCTCCTGGAAGATGGCCCTCGACCTCCTCAAGCCCTCCGTGGCGGCAGCTGCAACTGGGGAGCTTGCTTTGACACCTCGAAATGCAGAGGCGGTGGCCTCAAGGTATTCGTGTACCCAGCGGCTGGACCCGTCTCTGAGACTCGCCGCAGGATCCTGGCTTCCGTCGAGGGCTCCCGCTACCACACGCTCAGCGCTGCTGAGGCCTGCCTCCTCCTCCTCCTCAGCCCGGACACCTCCACTGGAGAGTGCGACCCGGTGCCCCCGCAGTGGGATGGGGGCAGGAACCACCTGGTCCTCAGTCTCCACCCAGCCCCTTGCCCCCGGACCTTCCAGCTGGGACAGGCGATGGTGGCCGAGGCCAGTCCCACAGTGGACACCTTTCGGCCCGGCTTTGACGTGGCCCTCCCGCTTCTCCCTGAAGCCCACCCGTTGCGAGGTGGAGCACCTGGCCAGCTGCGGCAACACAGCCCCCGGCCCGGGGTGGCCCTGCTAGCCCTGGCAGAGGACGGGGGCAGGTGGCACGTGGCAGGCACCGACTTCTCTGCCTGCCCCTGGGATGGGCGCTGTGAACAGGACCGTGGACCCAAGCAGTAAGTGGAGCTTCGCCCCTTGGGGGCTGGATGGGAAGGGTATGTGATGGGAGCGAGCCCAGGGGCCAGGGTAGAGGGCAGGATTGAGATGGGCCAACTTAGGGCTCAGCTGCAGCAGGAGGGAATCAGGCTAGAGAGCAGAGAACACGACCACCGAGATGGTGATTTGCTGCATGAGGTGTCCAAGGAAGGTTGTGGAATTCTTCCTTGGGGATCTTTAAAAGCATAAAACATGACTCACTCCTATTCTTCTTCTTTTATTCCAATCCTTCCTTCCCTAATATTTTATTTAACATACAACTCTATAGTGTTTACTATGTGCTAAGCACTTTTTATAAATGATTATAATAAAATAATACTAATCTTTATCTTTGAAGCGTTGGTGTACCAGACACTAAAGCTCAGAGAGGTTGAGTAACTTGTCTGAGGCCACCCAGCCAGAAAGAGCACAGCCAGTATTTTAATCCAGGATTGGCTGGCTCCAAAGCCTTCAGCCTCAGAATTCTGGGGTTTAAGCAAGAGTTTATGATCAGTCCTGTCAAATGCCTCAGAGCCATGGTCACAGATGGAAGCTGCTCCTATGTCTAGTTTCCGGGATTAACCTCTCAAGGTAACAGGCTTTGGTTACAGCAAATATGAATTAAGTCAGACCTACAGAAGAATTCCTACCAGTGAGAGTGCCTGAATATATACAAGAGGCATGGGGACCCATGGGGACATGGAGAGCTCACTTAGAAACTTCTCTCTGCCTGGGCTAGTGGTGGTGACACATCTCAGGTGGTAAAGCAGTTAACGCCTAAGCACCCCAACCCCTGTGCAGCCCCCAGGAGGCCAGCAGTATCCAAAGTCTGGCTGGGCAGACTGGAGGTGGAACCTGTCACTCTAGAATCCTTCCCTTGTCCCCTGTCTCACGTATCTCCCTATTCTTTGCTAGAACAACATGGCTTATTCTGAGCTCCACTTCCCTCCCAGGAATTCTTCACGTGGCCAAGCTCCGTTTTTGCCTCTGTTTGGGGGCTTCTGGGGCTTTTCTCAGCCACAGGGCTCTTGTGGGAATGGAATCTCTCTACCTCCTGAAGGCACATGGCCTCCAGGGAGCCCCGCAGCCAGGGGTAAGAGCAGAAAGGCCCCTCAGTCCCCATGGCCCTTCTGCTAGGACCCATCCCTAGCAGGCATCCTCGACAATCACCCAAAAAGCTGCGGATCCCGTCAGGTACCTCAAACTCCAAACTCAGACAGAGCTCACCTTTGGTGACAGGGTTCTCCGCTCACCTTGCCTGGCCTTACTTCTGACTAGGCACTTAGCCATTCTTGGTTTCAGGAAGTTCTTCTTTCAGCTGACTTTAGTTACAGCTAAATGCAGTCGGTTACTGCTGAATATGAAAGTTATTTCAGTCTGAACTTCTCTGAGAAACTGAAACTTGGGGAGTGCACACAATAGGCAGGCGCTCACTAAATGTTTACTGATTGAATCCAAATTGGCCAGAAGTGGCCAACGTTTTCTAATAGGCGTGGGCCACCCTCTGAGTAGCAGTTTTGATAAGTGTATTTCCAAGGTGTGATGCCTGACAGCCTCTAACCGTCCTCTGAATGTCTAGCTTTTCTGTCTTTGGCCTCAACCCACCTGCAGGCGACAGGACTTGTAATCTCTGGAGTAGCTGGAGCCTCAGTTTCCCTGACGTGCCAGGCAGCTGCCTGAGCAGCTAGTCAAGTATAGGGACAGAGACAGCGGGAGGCCCACAGCCACAGGCCAGCGCCCGCAAGGTGGCCTGAATAAACAAGTGTCGGCCAGAGAAAGAGGCGATTCAGGTCGCTGCCACCGTCCCACATTCACTCCGCTGGGGGAAGGGAGGAGGGGAGAAAGTGGGCATCTGGGGAGACCCTGCTCCGCCGCTTTACATACTTCATGGCTAATCCTCTCGAGCACCCTTCAAGGGAAGTGTTATGATCCCCATTTCAGGGAACAGGAAACTGAGGCTCAGAGACGTGGAGGCAGCCAGCCAAGGGCCTTGGTGACGAGCTCCGCGGTTCACCACAGCCTCCCTCACTGCTCCGATCAGGCGCTCAGAAGCAGCAGAGCTGGGATTAAACCCCGCTTCTGGCTCCAAAGCCCGTATTTTTCCACCTTCACTGAACAGTCTCATATTGCTTTAGAATAAGCCTCCACCCGTTTAAATTGTTATTTATTTATTTTTATGAATAGGGAATTCATTCACATGGTACAAAATTCCAAAGGCACAGAAGAGTATACAGTAAAAACTCCCTCCCACCCCTGTCTCCAGCCACCCAGTTTTCCCTCCTGGAGCCAAATACCCTTTCTAGTTTCTCTTGTGTCTTTTCTGAAGTACTCTGGGTGTATATAAACAGGTGTATATGCTCTCCCCTGCTTTGGGGTTTTTTTTTACATAAACTTAATGCATGTTTTAAGGTCCCCTGGCCTGTCGCCACTGGGCACACGAGGTGCAGTGCCTAGGGCCCATGATACTTCAGGGGCCCATGAAAATGTTCTCATTTCTTTGAAAATCAGAAGAAAAAAGTGAACTTCTAAATAGAAGAAAATGCTTTCATATATAATATTAGTATGTTCATTCTTACACCAACACAGTTATCGAATATAATTTTTATATTTTTATGGCTGAGGGACTGCAAAGGCCAAAGTATGCAGGGCACTGGAAGTCGCAATGCAGCCCTGCCTGTGGCCATGGGTGGAGTCACCTTGATAGCAGCCTTGGACACTGAGGCCCCAAGTCCATGCCAAGCACTTTACAGGGTCACAAATCATCAGCAATCACAACGAGATCCATCCCTTCTACCACACACACTCACACACACACACACACGTGGAGGTGCTCGTCTAGCCTCTGATGGGGAACTCACCACCTCCCAAGGCCACCCACTGGCTATTCTCAGCCAGCTCCATTACTAGAATTTGTGCCGAAACTGACCTTTCAAACATTTAGTCCATTGGTCCTGGGTCTCTCCTCTGTTGCACACTGAGCATTCATTTACTTAGCCCCCACTGAGTGCCCATACTCCGCCAGGTGCCCTGCTACGCCCTGGGGATACTGGATGAGGGAGGCACAGCCCCAGCCCTCAAGTAGCTTAGTCTTATTAGAGAGACAGACAAGTCACTGGTGTGACACACATTGTTAAACAGAGAGAGGGTGGGCAAGCTGCCTGCCCGGCTCCTCTACTTCAGAGCTGTGTGACCACTTTAGGCCTCAGTTTCCTCATCTGTAAAATGGAATATTAACAGCACATACCTCCCATCTCATAGGGTTGCTGTGAGAATGAAGTGAGTCAATGCATGTAAAGCACCTAGAACAAAGGACATGCTCAGTAAAGGTTAGCCTGGCTCGTTACTACTGCAGTGCACATAAGGGCTGTGGGAGCAGAGAGGAGGGAGCCATCTCTGGAGAGACCAAGGAAAGCTTCCCAGAGGAGGCGATATTTGAACTTTATACATTAAGATCGAGTAGGAGGAATTCTTCGGGCTGCAAGGCAGGAAGGGGTGCTCCAGGCTGAGAGAGAAGGAGGTACAAAGACACAGAGGGAACAGTAGACGTTAACGAGGACTGACTGATACAGTGTATTCAGCAGGCTCTCTGGCTCTGGGTTCTCTGAAGCCTTAAACTTAAGGGTTTTCAGTCCCTTAGGGCTTTACTGGGGGAGGAGGAGAGGGCTGTGGCTGGCTGGTGCCGTGGCTCTCAATGAGGTGGAGGGTGTCCTGTTTTTAACTTGTAGCTTTTTCCAGAAGAAGCCTGGAGGGACACCTGAGCATCGGGCAAACGAGGCTGGGTCCTCGGGGAAACCCCTGGGCAGCAGGTCTGGGGTGGTTCAGATAACCTGGGGCCAGGAGTTAGCACACGTTGGTTCCAGTTCCAGCTCTGCCCCAGCCCTTTCTGAGAACCTGAGCCAGTCCTCGGGTCTCTCTGAGACTCAGTCTCCCCATCTGTGCAATGAGGGTTGGTCCAGAGGCTAAGTACTCCTAGGATTGCTTCTTGAAGGTTCAGACTCAGGACCAGATAGACTGTAGCTGAGGAGGGTCCTGGAACCCTCTAGGCCCTATTCAACAGTCCCACTCTGAGCAGGCCTGTGAGCCCTGGAGTCCTGCACACACACACACACACACCCCGTAGCCAGGTCATGGGCACTCCTTCCCTGACTGGGCAGCTCCCGGGTGGTGGCTCTGAGGAGGCTGTGACTCCTACCCCTCCCCCCAACAGGCACACACAGCCTGAGTGTGGCCCTGGGGCTGGTGGGGGGAGGTGGGAGGAACAGAGGAGGCCTGTCCTCTGGGCGAGGGGGCCTCTGGGCAGCGGCTTCCTGTGTGGTTCCAGGCTGGGGGCCCAGCCCACCTCCTGACAGAAGAGCTTTTCACGGGCCTGGGCTCTGAGGACGGGGAGAGGGCAGGGCATGGAGGCCACTCAGGTGAGGGCCGCCCAGAAGTCTGCATGAGGCCAAGAGGTGGGAGGGCAAACGCGTGCTTGCCCAAGTCAGACCAGCCTTGGAAACGTCAGCTCCCACCACCTCCCATTTTGCAAACGAGGGAACCAAGGTCCTAAGAAGAGAAGGGAGGTGTCTAATACCACCAAGGGCAGCAGCAGAGCTAGAGCTGCTACCCCAGCTGTGGGCGAGGGGCAGTGTATGGCTGGGCGTGTGCAAGAGTGTCTGTTAACATATGAGAACATGGTGGTGGGTTTGTACATTGTGAATTTGGGATTGTTAGTGTGGAGGGCTGGGGGGCCATCAGGGGAGTCAGGGGGGTGAGGGGCAGCTGTCTCAGGTCTCCTGGGTGCAGGGCCCCCTCCTGTGCTCCTTAGGACCCACCCTGGGGCAACGCTACCTAACGCCACCTTCTGCCTCATCCCTGGCCGCAGTCCTGATGTCTTACACTTCCTTCAAGCCCTGCAGGTACAACCCCGACTTGGGCATCCCCCATCCCTGTCCCCCTACACTCCTGAGCTGGAAGGGCAGTCTGGGCCCAGGCCAATGGGAAGGGCCGGTGAGCTGCCCACTCCTTTACTCTGGGACTCAGATGTGCCTACAGCCATATTCACTGCACCCTCTGCAGAACACCCCCCCAAAACCCCCCAATTTTCTCTCCTCTGTATCCCTTGCCCCCAATGCAGAAGTTGCTGACTTGGAAAAGGGAGGAGGGGTGAGTGTGTGCAGGGTGGGACTGGGCTCCCCAGTGACCTCCCTACCCCCCAGGCTGGCTGCATCCCTGTGCTTCTCAGCCCTCGCTGGGAGCTGCCCTTCTCTGAGGTCATCGATTGGACCAAGGCGGCCATTGTAGCTGACGAGAGGCTCCCACTTCAGGTAGCTCAGGGTCCTACCAATGGGGTGGGGACTAGACCCGGGACATGGGAGGACCCCGGGATCCCGGCCCCCAGGCTGGTCTCGGTCCTCATTCTTATCCCCCACCTGTGTATATTGATGATTTTGCGCCCAGCCCCAAGCCTCTGGGGTTCTGAGAGCAAGAACTCAGCCTCTTTCAGCCTCAGTTTCCCCATCTGTACAATGGGATAAGTTAGACCAGATGATCTCCATGGGCTCAACCCCACTGGTCCATGACTGATTAAATACCTAGTTTAAAGGAAAGCCACAAAAAATCCAAAATCTGAGTGCCTACGTGGAGCTTGGGGTGGGGAAGCAAAATGCAGAGTGACTTTTCCATCTGATGAAACTCATTTTGCCCAGCTCTGAAAAACATATGCATGAGCCTTGAATCCCCTGAGAGGTGAGAATGGTTTAAGAAGTTAACAGGAATAGCCCCCACTCACTGAGCCTCTACGATGTGCTAAGCCCTTAATATGTATCATCTAATCTAATCCTCACAGCCACCCTACGAGGCAAGTACCATTATTGTTCCCACTTTACAGATGAGGAAACAGACTCAGACGGATTAAGTGGCTCATCCACAGTCACACGGTTACTAAGTGGCATTTAAACTCAGCTCTGTGTGACCCTTGAGCTCTTAACTGCTAAGTTACCTAGGATTTTGCCAAGGCTGGCAGCTGCCAACCCACTTGGAGAAATGTGGGGAGCGGGCTTCTGCTTCCCAGACCTCCAACCTAGGTTGTCCCCACCCCAGGGTGAGTCAGGGCCTTCCAGGGCCCCATGCCTTCTCCTTTGCTCCCTCTGTGCCCCAGGTCCTGACTGCCCTCCAGGAGATGCCCCTCACACGGGTCCTTGCCCTGCGTCAGCAGACCCAGTTTCTATGGGATGCCTACTTCTCCTCGGTGGAGAAGGTCGTCCATACCACTCTGGAGGTGAGGGGGATACACCTGATGGGGGCTCTGGGGTTCGGGTCTGCCTCATCCCTGCCCCTCTCCATGCCCCTCTCTTCTGACACCTCCTCTGCCCTGGTGTTTGGGCTTCCCCCTTGAAGATGCTTCTGGGATGAATCAGAGACCTGGCTCGGAGCTCTTGGATGAGTTCCTTCTCCAGTCTTGGCCTCAGTTTCCCCATCTGTAGCAGACAGATTTCAAAGCATGTGCCAACTCCAGCTGATGGGCATTGGTTGCCTGGGGCATATGTTGGGAGGGATTCTGGGTCCGGAAAAAATGTCATGACCTGTTAGTGGTATCTGCCATGAGTGAAGACAGCATCACTGAGTGACCCCCTACCCTGGACTTCTGAACCTTTCTGTCCCCAGCCATCTGGTGTTGCAGATGCTACCCTCCCCAGATTCCTGAAGGGCGAGGTGTGGGGCGGCACCAGGTCCTCACTTCCTCAGACCCCGCCCATGGCCACACTGGCCGCTCCCTCTGCACAGCCTTCTCTCATTTCACAGATTATTCAGGACCGGATCTTTGGACCCTCTGCTCACCCCTCGCTACTATGGAACAGGCCCCCAGGGGCAATCCTGGCCCTGCCCACTTTCTCCCCAAGCCCCTCGGACTTCCCCTTCTACCACCTACAACAGGGTATGCCCTAGAGATGGGACAACTTGAAGTCCCCTCATCAACTCTCCCCAAGTCTCTGCCCCAGCCTCAACCATAGAGCCCCAGCAAGCCCCTCCCCAAATCTCCCACATCTTTTCTGGCTCCCCAAGTCCCCAACTCAGGTCATTCTCGGGGGGTTCTGTCCCCTCCCGCCCTAATAGCCTGTGTCTCATTCCTCCAGGCTCTCGTCCTCTGGGCAGGTTCAGCGCCCTGATTTGGGGGGGGGCTCCAGGCCAGCCCCCCCTGAAGCTCATCCAGGCTGTGGCAGGCTCCCAGCACTGTGCCCAGGTCTGCCCCCTTGCCAGCTGGGGTGCCGGGATCCAGGATGGGGGCGAGACAGGGCAGAGCCCTTGAAGACATCTGGATGCCAAGGATAACCACACATTTTGGGGGGAGGCACGGGAAGGATTTTCAAGTACCGTTGCTGCCTTCCTCTTTCAGTCCCAAGTTTCTAGTTCCTTTCCCCCACCTCTGTCCCCTCTTCCCTCATGGAAACTGACAAAGCCACCTGAAAAACAGGTGCCTCTTGTGGAGGTTGAACATACATGCATTGTTTTTATTCATCCAGCCTTTTCCGAGCACCCTGGGCTTGACGCTGAGGATGCAGAGAAAAAGTAGGAAAGGATTCTGCCCCAGATTCATATCCAGTTAGCACTTCCCAGCACACAGACTGTCAAATATCATTTCCAGAGAAGCCAGATAGGCTCTTGAGAGTACTTGGAAAGCAGACAAGCAGTTAGCTCAGCCAGGGTGCAGACGGATCAGCTTCAAAGATGGGACATTTGAACTGGGCTGGGAATGACAAAGGAGCAGGAGGAAGAGAATGAAAACCTTTGAGAGAAGACGGGGATGGAGCATGGGGTCAGGGGCCAGGCTAGGTGCGACTTGAGTTCTAATGCTACAGGTAGCTACCTTCGTGTCACTGGAATTCATGCCTTCTGGAAGCTCAGAGGCAAAAACAGGGCAGTCATGAAAGGACCTTGGCTCTAACTAAACTCCTCCCAAACTCACATATACAGCTGCTCTCCCAAACTGCTTCCACCCTGAGAAAGATTACTCCTGGGACACCCCACACACACACCCTGGCCTTCTGACCCAGACTTCAGGAACATCCCCCTTTCCTTCCAGATCTTGGTTCTCTGGAGCAGTGAGAAGCCACCCCCAACCAGGTGGCCCAAGACAGCAGTGCCCTTGACAGTCATTGATGGGCACAGGAAGGTGAGAGATGGGGAGGGATGTGGAAGGGTGGGCTCACCCCCAGAAACCTGAGATCTGGGGAGGACATACACGGTGTGATTTACTTGGGCCTGAGCCAAAGCTGGACTTCAAGTTGGGCCTGGAGAAATCAGACCATGGGTTTCAGCTGCAGGCCTAATAGAGATGATTCTCTTCCATCCCTGGCCCTTGTGAATTGTGCTTCCAGAGAACTGGGGTTTTGTGTGATGAGGGAAGGCAGAGAGAGTACATTGCTGTCTCAGGTAAGGGATAGAGGGGAAACCTGGGCAGGTGGCAGCATTTTGGGCGGGAGGGAAGGGGTGGCTTCCAAGAACCTGGGTTGGTGTGACACACCTGCCTTCCTGTGCCGTTCTGGGAAAGTCCCTTCATCTCTCCGGACCTGTTTCTTTCAAACGAAGGATGTTCACCAGGGTCGAGGTGAACATCTAATGTGACAATAGAGGAATCCTGAAATGTCAAAACTGGAAGGGCCCTAGATACCAATTTGCCCATTTTACCAAAGGGCAAATTGAAGTCCAGAGAGGGAAAATGAGGTCCTCAGGTCCGAGTTCCGGGCAGACTTGCTGTTTTCACTGCTCTTCCTTCTACACCATGTCTGCAGGGGCTCCTGCTTAGCAGATATGCAGATACTCATCATGGGAGCCTGGGGAGGGGGTCCTACGGCTGAGTTGCCCTCCGCTCCCTCCCCTTGCAGGTCAGTGACCGCTTCTTCCCATACAGTGCCATCAGCACCGATGCCATCCTCAGCCTGGATGCCCATAGCAGTCTTTCCACAAGTGAGGTGAGGACTCCCAAGAGGAGCCCTGGCAGCCCTCAGACCCCGGGAGCTGGGATGACCAGAGATCAAGAAGTCGAGCCTCCTGCTTTAGGACTTTTCAGCTCCTAGCTGCAAAAGCACTGTTTCTAGCTCCCAGTGGGGAAAGTTCCCCTAAGCATCCCCTGGAAATTTTCTAGCTCCCTTCTCCTCTCCCCTGAGTCCCCTCAGCCAGGCTGGCCTTGCCTCCACGTCTCGGGAGGCTCCTGACTGGGCAGGACGTCCTTCCTCACACCTTACTTAAATGTCTCCCCAGGTGGACTTCGCTTTTGTGGTGTGGCAGAG
Source organism: Stenella coeruleoalba (assembly GCF_951394435.1). Taxonomy (NCBI): domain Eukaryota; kingdom Metazoa; phylum Chordata; class Mammalia; order Artiodactyla; family Delphinidae; genus Stenella; species Stenella coeruleoalba. The sequence continues at coordinate 20,149,087 of NC_137169.1, forward strand.
CTTCCCAGAGAGGATGGTCGGCTTTCTGACGTGGAGCCACTTCTGGGATGAAGCCCGTGGTGGCTGGGGCTACACTGCCAAGAGGACCAACGAATTCTCCATGGTTCTCACCTCGGCTGCCTTCTACCATAGGTACAGACGCCAGCCCCGGCGCTGGGCTCAGAGGGCCAGAGAACCCTCCTTTGAACCAAGAGCAGGGTGGCGTGGGAGCGGACACAGCAGTCAGCCGAGAGCTCAGAGACCCAGGTTCAAGGCCACTTCCCGGTGCTGTGATGGGCAAGTCTCCTCACCTCTCTTGAGGTTCAGTTTCCTTGTCTGTAAAGTGTATTCACCTCACAGGGCTGGTATGATCATCAAATAACAAAAATACATGAAGGGCTTCCCTGGTGGCGCAGTGGTTGAGAGTCTGCCTGCTGATGCTAGGGCACGCGGGTTCATGCCCCGGTCCGGGAAGATCCCACATGCCGTGGAGCGACTGGGCCCGTGAGCCATGGCCGCTGAGCCTGCGCGTCCGGAGCCTGTGCTCCGCAACGGGAAAGGCTACAACAGTGAGAGGCCCGCGTACCGCAAAAAACAATAAACCAAAATACATGAAGTCCTTGGCACACAGATAATCAACAAATGGCAGCTTGTTGTTTTGTTTTTGTTTTTGTTTTTTGCGGCATGTGGGCCCCTCACCGTCGTGGCCTCTCCCGCCGCAGAGCACAGGCTCCGGACGCGCAGGCCCAACGTCCACGGCCCACGGGCCCAGCCGCTCCGCGGCACGCTGGATCCTCCCGGACCGGGGCACAAACCCGCATCCCCCGTCTCAGCAGGCGGACCCCCAACCACTGCGCCACCAGGGAAGCCCAGCAGCTAGTTGTATTTTAAGTAGAGCCATGCAGAGGATATGGACAGTGTTTGGATTTGGGGGTGGGTGAATCCACAGCCTTCCTGAAGCTGGTCTTTGGCCTGCCATGTTTGATGGCCTTGGAACTAGCTGATCCTCCCCTCATTCTGGCTCTGAGTTCAGACTTCAGAGCCCAGGGAAGGGGGCCCCAAGGAGGAGTGAGGGAGGTGGCAGGGAGTTCACCGTTGGCTGCAGACAAGCCATAGAGCACAGAGTAGTGGAGAGTGGTGCATACTTGGGGTGGGAGCTCTCTGAGGCAGCCAGAGCTCAGTTGAAAAGGGAGCAGGACTTTGACAAGAAGCTTAGGAATTGGGGTCAAAGGGAGAGTAAGGTCAGGAGGGAGAAGAATGGGGCCTGGGGGGGGCGTTGAATTCGGCTACAGCCTCTCCCGCTCTTCCCTCCTTACCCAGGTATTACCACACCCTCTTCACCCACTCCCTGCCCAAGGCTCTGAGGACCCTGGCAAATGAGGCACCCACCTGTGTGGATGTCCTGATGAACTTCCTAGTAGCATCCGTCACCAAGTTGCCCCCTATCAAGGTGCCCTACGGGATGTGGCATCAGGAGGCCAGACCGCCTCCACTGGTGAGGATCTAGGGGGGTGGTCGGCACTGGGAGGGCCCCGGCTGGGGAAGGGATTCCCGTTCTAACCCTAACCCTTTTTGCTGCACGAGGCGGGGGTAGGGTGGGGTTCCGAGGACAGAGAAGCCCTCCAACGCATTTCTCCCCGCCCCGCTTAGGAGCCTGGGGGTCCGGGGCTCAGGCAGGAGCCGCAGCCCGCAGCCCAGAACTGCATCAACCAGATGGCGGCAGGGTTCGGCCACATGCCCCTGGTATCTTCTCGCCTCCGTCTGGACCCCGTGCTCTTCAAGGACCCGGTGTCCGTGCTGCGTAAGAAGTATCGCAGCCTGGAGAAGCCCTAGGCGGGACTAACTGAGACCCCGGCCCGGCTCCCAGCGGTCGCTGCAAACTGCCTCAGGGGAGGGGGGAGGCTCCGCCTCCTCCCTTGCGGTATCTGGAGACCCAATCAAGGCTGCCATTTAGCCAGCACGGCAGTACCCGATTGGCCAACCACCGCTTCGCCCCCCACCCCCCAGCCTAGGCGCTAGTGGCAGTTCCCACGTCGCTGTCTCTGGGGCCCTTCCTCTGCCTTCGCAGACCCCTTGCCTGGAATGCCTTTCTTGGCTTCTCTGCCGAGCTGACATCTACTTCTCTTTCAGATCCTCGCCTCCTCCACGAAGCTGCCTGACCCCCACCCCCGCCCTGGATCCTCTGCGCTTTCACAGCCGGGTGTGTCCCTTAGTCCCGACGCTATTCATGCTGCCTCGCAAGGTACATCGTCAGGCCCCAGGACTGACCCGGGAGTCCCGGGAGGGCAGGGCCGTGTCCTCGTCTCTCTGGCCTGGCAGGCCACAATATTTGACGAACAAATATTTGCGCCACAAATATTTGACGAACAGGTAGACGGAAGTGACATCAACTACATGCCTGGCTCTGTGGCGACAGTGGCGGGGGTGTGGACAGGGTGTGCGGAGTGAGACACAAAACTGCACCTCCCACCCCAGACCCCCGGGTTTTTAGTCCGGCCGGAAAGCAGCTTCTCGCAGAATCCTGGGCGCAGCCCTCGCGCCCCAATAATAGAGCAGAGAAGTGCCAGGGAGCCGGTTTCGGGGCTCCCTTCCCTACCTGGCGGAGCACAGTTGGGGGACGTATGGGAACGCCGGTGGCCCTGCCGGCCCGGGCTCGGGCCCCTCGGCTCAGGCACTGCCGTCGTTCTGCATTACCAGCCTGGACCACTAGTGGTCAGCACCGCGCCGCGCTCCCTCCCCCCGGAAAGGGAAGGAAGCTCGAAACGCCCATCGGGTGGGATTAGGGGGAGTGGGGACGTCGGGATTGGTGGTGCGCAGCTTGAAGTCGGAAAACTGGTTGGCCCACACACTTAGGACTAAGAAGGGGCCATTTCTAGGTGGGCTGTGTGGGAGCAAGGGAGGTCCCGAGCGACCAGGTGGTGAGAGTGGAGAGGGGGAGGGGACGCTGGGTTCTCCTGGGTTCACCCACCTGGAACTGGAATGATCACTTCCGAAATAAAGCGCGTGTCTTTGCCCCTTTGCTCAGGCTATAAATACCTCTACAGCAGCTGCGCGGGGGGAGGGGGACTCAGGTCTTGCCTGGGAGCTGGGGCCACTCTAGAGGAATGGGGATGTGGGTCCAAACCAGCTCCAGGGTATCCGGTTTTTCTGCTTTGATGGCCTCGCAGCTTTGGAAACTCCCGTGACTAGTGATTAGCTCTCTGGCCAGAACATGGTGTCCCCAAGGCCTCCCACGTCCATCCTCCTGTTTGACCTCTGGCCCCTGGATGACTCAGGTCATCCCCAGAGCCAGTCACAGCGTGGGATGCAGAGAAGGCTCTTTGGGGAGGCGTGGGGCTGCTATATTCTTGAGATGGAGGGGGGACTGGGAGTTTAAGGAGAGGGAAGACAGTCTGGCACTGAGTCAAGGACAGTTGTTGAGGAAGCACACAGCTGCAACCCAGGCAGCCTTCCCAGAGTGGGGAGGACTCCAAGTGCCAGGCCCAACTGAGGGAAAGAGACACCTTTTCCCTCCCCACTCACAGTTGCAGCACCCAGAATACTGAACTACCTTGGCATGGCCTTGCCTGTGGGCTGCCAGGCCCAAGGTCTCATACTGTACCAATATGCAGCCCAGAGCAGGTCCGCAGCCCCTGCTGTAGGGGGAGGCCTAGGGCTGTGGGACTTTGGGCAAGTGACTCAACCTCTCTGAGCCTCAGTTTTCTCATCTGTAAAAATGGAGGACAGCAATGACTGTCTCTTGAGAGGTGTGTAAGGACTTGGAATATAGCAAAGCCCAGGATCCAGGTTCCTGCGGCCTGCCATGGCTGGGGGGAGGGAGGAATTTGATTCCTAAGATTGGGGTGGAGTGGCGCTTCACCAGCAGTCACACACGCACACACACACACACACACACACACACTTCCAAGCCAGCACAACTTCCCACAGACTTGAAGGGGCCGAAGAACCCTCAAACCTAGATCACAGCCAACCCTGGATGACAGTACTGGAAAGGCACAAACAGGTCGTTTCACAGATGGGAAGAGAGAGGCTCAGAGTGACCAACCCCTCCTCCTCCTGCTGTGGGTCAGGACAGAGTCAAGACAAACCCAGTGCTGCCCCCCGAGGCTGGGAAGCCCACCAGGCCCCTCAGGCCATCCTTCCAGAATGATGATAAAAGCACCCACTCTCCCACAACCACCATATGCTCAGCTGACTTTAGTTCCAGTCCTCACAACAACCCTGTGAGGTAGGTGTCAACATTCTTTGTCCGCAGACGAGAGGGGCGCTGACCTGCCTAAGGGCAGAGACAGACCACTAGATCAGAGCCACCTGATGACTGGGCATGCTGCCTCCTCTGTGAGACTGGGGACAGGTCCCCCGGCTTCATCTTGGAAATACAAGCCACCTCCTAATTCAGGAATCTTCACACACACCTCAGGAAGCCAGGGGTTCCTGTTCAGGTTGTACCCTCTGTGTCCTCCATCCCCAAGTTTTGAGCAGGCCAGGCCATACCGACAACAGAGCTGGCCCAACCATACCCAGTGTCAGGCTCCCCGACCCCGGGACACAATCAGGGCAAGAGGAGTGGCCCGGGGCCTGTGGGGCTGTTTGCGGGGGACCCAAGCTGAAACCTGTGCCCACCTCCACCTCTCCCGCCAGCACACCTTTGTGTTGGCACAGCTTCCTGGGCGTTGGCGAGGTGGGGGGAATAAAGAAAGAGGAAACCAGCAGGTCCTTACCTAGTCAGAAGCCCCCTACCTCCACGAAAAGGAAACATTTGGCTCTCAGTGAAATGACTCAGGCACAGATCAGCCTCAGGTGCCCCCTGGCTCCCCATCTCAGGGGAGACCCGTATGAGTGTGCAGAGTCCTCACAATTCCCCAACTCCCCATGGCCTCCTTGTAGCATATTGTTAGAGGCAGAGGAAGGGGGCTCTGTCCCAGGGCTTCTTTATGGATTCATAAGGCAAAGGCCAGACAGACTGAAAATGGGAAATGAGGCAGGCAGGTGAGGGGACAATGAGTCTCCCCTCTGTCACCCCTCACTATGCCCCACTGCCTTTCCAGAGGCTAGTGGTAGGGCGGCATTAGCTGAGGATGAGGCCCAAACCCTGCCCCACCGGGAACTGGAAGAGTGGGGTCACACCAGCTTTACACCTGCAGAGTTCCCATCCCGGGGCTGGCGGGAGTCAGATGGGGGAGACGGGGAAGAGCCCGTTCCTGGAGTGGGACGAGCCTCCTCCACACTGAACATGGAGCAGCAGTCAGGAGAGTGACCTGGTTTATAACCCACCTGGGGTAGGCAGAGTCCTGGCTGGGCCTGGGGGACACTCAGTCCAGCCGTCGGCAGGCCTGTCCATGCCCCAGTTGGTGCCTGGCCAGGCAGTCAGTCCGAGGGACCCTGGCATGACTGACAGTCCTTCATGTCCTCAGAATAGTCCTCTATCTGGATGGTCACGGTGTGGAAGTGGAACCTACCCTGCAGGCAGGTCCTGGCTGCCTTCAGCACAGCCTGGGCGTCTGCATTCCCAGCTGGGGGCAGAGAGGACACATGAGGGGAGGCACCAGAGAGCCGATGATGCACTCCTGGGCCCTTAGGAATGATGAGGAGCCTCAGTCTCATATCCTACCCCCAGCAGAACAAGATAGGGGACGATGAACATCAAGAAACCCCCAGACTCACTCCTGTACCAGGCAACCCTCTGGTTCCCATACCTGGCACAACCCTGAAAGAGCAGGAAAAGCACTGGCTTTAAGGCTAGGAATCTTTCCTCTGCCACTGATTAGTTGTAAGAGCCTGGGCGAGTGACCTTATAACCCCCCACCCCCCAACCTCAGTTTCTTCATCTATAAATGGGACTGTGATGACCAAATGAAATAATGTATGTCAAGTACTCAGCATGGGGTCAGGTCCAATGCATGGGCACTGCAAGCATCTGGGGTCATCTGGACCCATCAGGGATGGCCCCGGGCCTCCCGCTGCCTCTCTCTCACCCACCCCAAGTGTTCCCACTACTCACCGATGGCGACATGGACAGACAGGATAGGCTGGGCCACAGTCAGCGCCCAGATATGCAGGCTGTGCAGGGCTTCCACCCCCTCCACCGACAGCAGCAGATCCCGCACAGCCATGAAGTCCATGCCCCTGGGGGTCCCTGAGGATGGCAGGGACGGGGGCTGAAGGAAAGGGCGCCCTCCCACCCACGCTTGTTCCTGCTCTTCAAATGTCCCCTCACTCACACCTCCTTGGCCTGACGTTGCCCCCACCTCCCAAATGACCCCCATCATCTCACCCTATTGTATTTTCCTCTTCACACTTAACACTGTCAGAAATGATCTTATTTGTTAGTTTCTTGCTGTCTCTCCCTCTGAAGTGGAAACTATGCGAGCAGGACAATTGTTTGGTTTACCACCCTATCCTCAGTGCCTAGAACAGTGCCTAGTCCCACAGTATATGCTCTATTAAAAAAATTTTTTTTTGTCTTCAGCAAGTGGTGCTGGGAAAGTTGGACAGCTGCATGTAAGTCAATGAAGTTAGAACACACCCTTACACCATGCACAAAAATAAACTCAAAATGGCTTAAAGACTTAAACATAAGACGTTGACACCATAAAACTAATAGAAGACAGCATAGGCAAGACATATTCTGACATAAATCGTACCAATGTTTTCTCAGGTCAGTCTCCCAAGGCAACAGAAATAAAAACAAAAATAAACAAATGAGGGCTTCCCTGTGGCACAGTGGTTGAGAATCCGCCTGCCAGTGCAGAGGACACAGGTTCGAGCCCTGGTCTGGGAAGATCCCACATGCCACGGAGCAACTAAGCCCGTGCGCCACAACTACTGAGCCTGCACTCCAGAGCCCACGAGCCACAACTACTGAGCCCACGTGCCACAACTACTGAAGCCCGCGCGCCTAGAGCCCGTGCTCCACAACAAGAGAAGCCACCGCAATGAGAAGCTCACACACTGCAAGGAAGAGTAGCCCCCGCTCGCCACAACTAGAGAAAGCCCGCGTGCAGCAACAAAGACCCAGCGCAGCCAAAAATAAATTAATTAAAACACAGAACAAAACAAAAAAAACCTACTTTAAAATAAATAAATAAATAAAATAAAATATGGCACAAATGAACCTATCTACAAAACAGAAACAGACTCACAGACATAGAGATCAGACTTGTGGTTGCCAAGGTGGCAGGGAGGGAGAGGAATGGACTGGGAGTTTGGGGTTGGTAGGTGCAAACTATCACATGTAGAATGGATAAACAAGGTCCTACTGTATAGCACGGGGAACTATATCTAATCTCCTGGGATAAACCATAATGGAAAAGAATATTAAAAAAGAATGTATGCATGTGTATAACTGAGTCACTTTGCTGTACAGCAGAGACTGGCACAACACTGTAAATCAACTATACTGCAAATAAAAAACTTTTTTTTTTTAAAGAAGGGAACCTGGGGATCCCTGCACCCACATAGGGAATCCTGATCATCACTTTCATCTGGGTCAGTCACATTCTTGGAGAAAAAGCTCTGACCTGCAGCCAAGCACTCCTGTTGACCCCAAATCAGGATCTAGACCAACCCTGACCACACAGAGACCTATGACCCAAGATCCTGAGCACAAGCAAGCTGGGTGAATGCGTGCGGTACCTCAGGGCAGACCATCTGCCACCAATCAAAGCCCTGCCACGTCCTCTGGAGGTGGGGTCCTCAGAAAGGAAGGCCTGAGCTGCAGTGGATTCCGCAGTCTTGTCCAACACCAACTGTCTTTTTCTGATCCTCAGTCTGCCCCGCCCCGACCCCACTGTGCAATGAGAAACACAAACCTCACCCCCCAAGGGAAGGCAAGTGGAGACTCAGGAAACATGAGGAAGGACTGGAGGGCCAGGTGCTACAGACCAGCCGGAAGCCCCCTGCCTAGGCAGGGAGGACACATCCCAGCAGGGAGGAGGCACCCTTGGGGGTAAGAGGAAGGAAAGGACGATCCAGAGAACATTTCCAGAAACAAGCACACCTGAGGGCCCTGCTCAATGCCAAGATCAGCCCGGGGCCCCAGGAGGTTCTCCAACCTATGCCAGGCTCCAGACCATGGCCCCCCGCCAATGTGCTGGGATGCACCCTACACCCAACACACACACACACACACACACACACACACACACACACACACACACACACACACACACACACACACACACACCCCTGAACTTATATTAGAGCTGGAGAGCCAAGAGCAAAAAGGGAGCCCCAAGCCCAGGTTACCTTCCATCAGCACCAGGATCACATCTCTCAGGATGGTCAAGGTTGTCCCCAGGACGAGGATGGAGAAGAGGAAGGTGCAGATGGGGTCTATAAACTTGTACTCTGGCTACAGGAAAAGGGCAAGGCAGAGCTGGGGCTCACCACCCAACACCTTAGCCTCCCTTCTCTGCTCCCACCCAGCATTAAGTCACGGAGAGGGGCTCTCTCTGCAGGGTGGGCATGAACCTCACCCTGACCCTGCCTCCCAGTTCTCTACCTTTTATTCTGTGTCCAAAAGGACAGGCAGGACAGACCACAGTTTAGGATAAGGCACTGCACCTTCCCACCCCTCCTTGCCCAAGGGGCTGAGACACGGACGGAGCTAAATGGAATCTTAGGCACCATCTGGTCCAACATCCCCATTTTATAGATGGGGAAACAGAGGCTCAATTAGAGCAAGGGACCCACTCCACATCATGCGGCTGGCAAGGGCTGAACCAGGCTTCAAACCCAACCCTTGGCTCTTTCCACTACACCACACTGCCTCTATATGATGGGCAATGCCCAGGCAGCACACAGTCCTGGGTTTTAATCTGGCTTCACAACTTACCAGCTGGGTGACGCTGTGCAAGTCCCTGAGCCTTTCTGAGCTGCAGAAAACACCACCACCTCCCCTTCAGGGTTGTTATCAAGATCAGAAGTGCTAACACTTACTGGGTGTTGGATAAGTGTTCCTTCCCTCTCCTACCCTTTTGCCCAGAGCTGGGAGGGAGCTAGAATCTGGAAATGATTCTAGCTCCAGATGATCTAGCCTCCCTTCCCCACCCGGCCCACTTCCCTGTGTCCCCAGCTCTAACCTTGAAGTATAAAATAAAGGCTGCCACTAAAACGCCCAAGCTCTGCAGAAAGTCTCCAACCACATGGATAAAGGCAGCTCGGACACTGGGGTTCTCCTGCTGCTGGCTGGTGTCGTGGCTGTGCTCATGGCCATGGCTGTGTCCGTGGCCAGACTGGTGAAGAATCAATCCCATTCTACAGAAGTGGAGACAAGGCCAAGGGGCTCATTGAGGTAGCAGATAGAGGCTTCAAATCAGCCAGGTAGAGGCCCCCATCAGGACTGGCCTCCCCAGACTGCATGATCCCTTTGGCCACGTGAGGAGCCCAACCCACGTGGCCTTGGTTCAGAGTACCAACAGGAGAAGGGGCTCACTCCATCCAATGCCAGGCTGAATCTGGGCACAAAGATGCCCCAGTGCCAAGTCTCAGAGCAGGAAAGCCCCATAGAGGGGCCTTCACCATGTCACAGATGGTGAAGCTGAGGCCCAGAGAAGGAAGTGGCTTGCCCAAGGCCACTGAGCAAAGGTGAGAGAACCCAAAAGAGACCTCGGTGCCCTACACACCCTGCCTCTCACTGAGACCAATTTCAGGCACATCACCTTGAAAAAGGACTTGGATTCTGCCCCTAGGGACACCTGCTCCTGCAAGAACTAAACTCACCCCTCCCCATGACAGGTAAGAAGCCTCTCTGGTTATTCACTGACTTGTATGGGGTGGGAACTTGATGCTGCCCCAGGTTTACAGCTCCCGATGGCCTTGCCCTAGGCCTCAGGCAGGACCCAGGTGTTCCAGGTGCCAGAGCTCAGACCACTAGGGAAATTCTGATCCTGCGACCTATCCTGGAGTGCAGCACCTCCTCCTTCTAGCGAGGGCAGGCATGTAGGTATGCATGTGAGAAGTGGGAGGGGGAAAGACTCACAGGGAACCCAGGCCACACTCACATGATGTTCACGACCACAGCACAGCCCGACGTGATCAGCATGGTCTCCTTCTCGAGCTCATAGTCCCCAGAGATCAGCCGTTCCACCGCCAGGTACACCAGTACCCCGGTCACGACCCAGATGGACAGCACAGAGATCAGGGCGCCCAGGATCTCTGAGGAAGAACCCGGCCCCCAATACCAATCTTAGCGTGGGGCCCTAAGGCTAAGGAGCCCCCTCCTCGTCCCCACAAAGTCTGGGCCTGGGTCCGACTGGGCTCTGCTGGAGCTATGGCTGGTGTGGTTGCACCTTACCCCACCACTCATACATCTGGGAACATCTGAGCTAGAAGAAACTCAAGAAATCATCTGGGTCAACCCTTACTGTTGAAGCTGACTCATTAAAATATATACCCATTGCTCAGCTGGCAAACTAAGGCTTCTGAGGAACAGAGGCTGGGCCATCTGCCACCAAGAGGAAAATGACAATGCAGCGCAGAGATGAACTTCAAAAGGCTTTGCTGAACTTCCCCTCCCCCTAGAGCTGATCCATGGAGTTATGTGCAGAGTTAATGCACAGTCATTTATTCTTGAAGTCTGGCCACTTCATTTCTTAGGAAGGTGGACTCTCCTCCCCTGCAGGGTGGGAATTCCCAGAGGAACAGGAGACCAGGGCTAGCCCATCAGACTGGGAGCTCCCAAAGGACAGAAGCCAAGGTTAACATCCTCTTCCCCCACCCAAATCACCCTCCTGGCCTTACTCAGGGACCCAGTGCACCCACCTAAGAACCTGATCTTGACCTACCCCCTCTCCCAACTCCAACCCCATCCCAACCAGGGCCCTTACCAGCTCGATGCCAGCCGAAGTTCATGGTCTTGGTGGCTGGCCGGGAAGACATCCACAGGGAGAAGAGGCTGATGAGCATGCTGGCGAAGTCAGTGAGCAGGTGGGCTGCGTCTGTCATGATCGCCAAACTATGTGCCAGGTACCCACCTGCAGGGGCAGGGCCAAGAGGGTGGAGGGTTCTTATCAGTTCCCCAAGGAGCCAACTTCCCACAGTGTGTGTGCAGCAGGAAAACCATGAGCTCTGGAGAAAGACAATGGATTCCAGACCTCTGCACCATTAGCTGTGTCACCATGGGCAAGTGACTTACTTTCTCTGAGCCTCAACTTCTACCATCTGTGAAATGGGATTAGCAAAATCTACGTAGAGGGTGAACGTGAAAATTGAGTTCAAATTGGGCCTGTAGGGGAATTCCCTGGCGGTGCAGTAGTTAGGACTCCCCGCTTTCACTGCGTCCTCGGAATGGATTCAATCCCTGGTCGGGGAACTAAGATCCCACAAGCCGCATGGCATGGCCAAAAACAAAAAACAAAAACAAAAAACAAAAATGGGCCTGGAAAGCATAGCAGGCACTCAGTAAATGCTCCTTCCTTCTAGGCACTCAGGTCTTCCCTGACCTACTAGTTGTGTGTGATCTTGGGCAAGCTCCTAAACCTTATGGTGCCTCAGTTTCATCATCTGTAAAATAAGGAGACTAACAGCACCCATATGCCAGTGCAAGGTTGTTGTGAGGATTACATGAGACAGTGTGCATATAAAATATGGAGCTCTTAGTATTAATACTACAGGAACATCCAGGAGAAAAGCCTTTTGGATCATCCAAACTACCCATGTGCCAATTTCATTTAATTAGCAAAAAAGTCCTTACCAACGACTTCCCCAATCATGAACAACAGGCAGAAGGCACAGGCCACACAGAGCTGGCGCCACGCCCTCTTCTTCTTGAGGTCGCAGTCACTGCCAGGACCCGTCTGGGCATGACAGTAATGGTTGCTCTTGGTAGCCAGCTCAACGGTCTGCAAGTCCAGGCCAGGTGAAGACAGAGGAATCCTGCCAGCCCCATCCTGCCACAGAGATCTGTAAGACCTGTCCAAGGAGGAAGGGTGAGGGGAGGCTCAGCTCTGAGATGGGAGCAAAGAAGGCTGACTCCAGTCTTACCTCTCTGCGGGGCCTGGTTGTTCCCATGTGCCCATTTGGAAGAAGAGCTTAAGGATACTCCAAGCTCGACAGATTCTGCGGAGTGACCAGAAGCCCCTCTTTGCAGGGGGTGCTGGGGAACAACCAGTTCAGGAGTCTTGGCTCGGCGTGTTCCCTCCTCCCCCATCCCTCCCAGGGCCTGGAGGAGGCAAAGACCTTGGGAACTGGCCAAAGGGCTGGGCCGGTCCAGCCGAGCGCGGAGAAGGAGGAGAGTTTACACTCAGGGAGAAGAGCAGATCTCCCCTTCTCACGGTCTGGGGACACCGGGCCTCCCAGGGCGGGGCTGCCCCCGGGCAAAGTGCTGGCCCCGGGGCAAGGCTCCAGGCACGCACTCCCCACTAACCCGTCAGGATCTGTGCTCAGCCACAAGAGGGGAGGGATGATCCCCGTGCCCAGGCTCCATTTCCCCTTTCCTTCCTTCACCTCATCCCACCCCTCCCGTGTGGTCCCAGTTCAAGCCGCCGTCCAAACCAACCACTGGCAGGATAGCAAATGAGGAGGTGGGTCTGATGCCACTCAAATTCCCGCCCCTCCCCAGGCTCTCGCCTTACCCGGCTCCAAGCCTGGCGTCTAACAGATGCTTCCTCTCGGTGGCCTCCATGCGGTCTCGCGCGCCCTGCCGTGTACTCCCTGGAAGTTGCGCGCGGGACGCTCCGCGGCGCGCACTCACCTGCCGGGAGGGCACTGCGCGCCTTTCCCGCCGCCCCGGCGCGTGAGCCCCTCGCCCGCCCGCTCTGCCGCGAGTTCGCTCCCGCCTGGCCGTGCCGAGACTGCCGAGGGGTCGTCCCGCTGTTGCTACCGCTGCTGCCCCCACTACGTCAGCCGTGGCGCCCCGCTCCCGCTGGCTTTACCCGGTCCCCGCTACCCCGTGTGAAGCGCGCGCGTCGTGTGCAAAAGCCCGCAGGGAAGGGGGAGGGGGCAGCTGGCGGCAAAGGGCCCCGGCATTGACCCCTAGAACCCCGTCCCCTGCGCCCCCGGGGCCCAAGGAACCCACCTGGCCTGCGACACAAAGCCTAACCGCTCCCCTCCGCCCCCGCTCTGCTGCTTGGTGTTTCCGAGTTGGGACTAGTCTGCGCCGCCTTCCCCGGCTCGGCGCGGGGTGTGTCCCACCGAGAAGTTCTCGGGCCCCGCCTTGTAGAAATCCGCTGTGGGTCCCCTGAGAGCAGAAGTGTGGCTCCTAAACTCAGAATAAGGGCTCCGAGGCTGGGGTTGTGGCTTGCCCTCAGGAAACCACTGATCGGTTTCCACTCTCAGGCTGCAGACGCCCGAGACCCCCATGTTCTTCCGCTCAGGCCAGGGGGCTCCTGCGGGCGGGGTATGCCTTTCCTCAGGCTGGGGCGGCAGCCCTCCTTAAGACTGGTTGGCACTGACTAATGCATCCTCGCCACTGAAGCAGCGCCGGTTCCTCCCGTCTTGCGCGCTCGGATTAGATCTGGGGTGGCCGTCTTTATCTCCACCGCTGCACAGAGCAGGGTCGCGCTTCAGCAGCAGTCGCCATCTAGACAGAGCTGACACCACTACCCACACCATCCTTTCTCCACTGCCCCGCAGCAGTTCCCAGGAGCCCCAGGACGGTGCCAGGCGTAGTGTTCCGCCGGTGGAAGCCGGCCGGCCCTTCCTGCCGGCTTGATGCCCCCATCCAGTTGAAGCTTCGCCGTCCCCCGGCGGTTGGGTGGGAGGAGGGGCAGGGGCCTCTGATAGGCCCTCTACCTAAAAAGAGCTTTGGGCTGGGGACCTCCCTGGCCAGTCACCCCATCATCAAGGGCCCTGGGGACCTTAGCTTGGCTATGGCCCTTCACAGAGACAAGAGACTAGGGTGTGAGCCCCTATCCCACACCCCTGGGGACAAGGAGGGGCTCCTTCAGTGTCTCCCCGACAGGAGTCATCTTGTTAGGAAACTAAGTGCAAGGAGCGAGGATGGCAGCGGCATGCCTGCCTAGATTGGGTCCCCACTGAGTACCTTTCCACCTGCTCTGGACTGAGTGTGGACAACTTTTACCGCAGGCTTCCTGGTTTTCCTGTATACTCTTAGAACCAGCAAGCTCAGCGTTACCTGGAGAAGGTGTTAGAATGCAGGTTCCAGGTCCCCGCATCAGACCAACTGAATCAGAATCTCTGGATGTAGACCCTAGGAATCGACATATTTACAAATTCTCAGGGGATTTTCCGCACAGTAAAGTCTGAGGACCTCTACATAAGCTTTTATCATCTCAGACATATACTCACCTGATCTCCCCACTAGATTTTAAGCTCTTTGAGAGCTGGGATGTATTTTATACTTCTATTACAATTTAGTTTAGCTCTGAGCACCTACTGAGCACTTAGTTAAAAGCCTGTGAATTGGATTGAAATAAAGAAGTACATAAATATAGAGCTGGTCACTTAGTCAGGTGAGAGTAAGTGAGGCAGGTGCAGCTCGCAGGGGTTTCTTGCTGGGCCATCTCAGTCGTGTTGTAGTTTCCAGCTGCCCTGTGCTCAGATTAATCTTATAATTTATTTGAGGGCAAAACATTTATGCTTTAAAAAAGTGTGTCATCTATGTCCCTCTCGTTCCCTTTAATGCAAAGCACATTGTAAATTCTCAATATGTGGCGATTTACAAATTGGATCCAGACACATATATTCATTTTATAAAAATTTTATGCCAAATTTCCCTTAAATTAATACTTTTCTAGGATGCATTTTAATTGATTTGCAAGAGTTTGACTAATTAGTTAAGACTTTGATATACTGAAAAACTGCTCCACTTGTATTCTATTCGCAGATCCCCAGAAGGTCCTCTGCTCATGACCTAGCAAGTTGCAGACCTCAACAATTTTATTCTAAAGATGTAGATTCCCCTATAAAGAAAAAAAATGTTTCCTGCCATTCCAGTTCTACAAGGATCAAGCCATTAGCTACTACAGTCGGCCACTGAGGAGAATTCAGGATGGAGAAAAAATAAGAAGTATTCTGGGCTTTGGATATACTGGCCCCTAGGTAGTTAAGATGCACATGTAATGAAAATTTTTAATGATGCCGGATTCTTGCATCTTCCCTTACATAGGAAAGCACTAAAATCATTAACTTGAGATGTCTGTTTTTTGTGATTAGCAGACTACATATTTTTCTCAGCAAAAAAAAATTCATATATATCCTGGTTCCTCCCTTACCTCTTCGGAGCAGCTGCTTAGTAAGGACCCCAAATAAAACATAACTCACAACTTTTGTGTTGTGCATTTTTATCTTGGTCAACACCTACATTCTACAATGAATCTGATTCTGTAGGTCTGGGGAGGGGGTCTGGGAACCTATATTGTTTAAACTTCTGAGTTGAATGCTATTGTGAAATTATTGTTCATTTTTTATGGTATAAATGCTTATGATTTTGAAAAGAACCTTTATCTAAAGTATTGAAGGATAAAAGGGCATGATATCTGGGATTTGCCTTAAAATAATCCCAGTGTGGGGAGGGAGTAATGACGGAGAAGAAACAAGTGTCTGTAACTGTTGAAACTGAGTGATGAGTATGGAGGGTATGTTCTAATATTCCCTCTACTTTTCCATAAGTTTGAAATTTCCCAGAATTAAAGGTTTAAGGGAAAATAACCCTCTGGTGATTCTAAAGCAGCAGCCTATGGAACCATATTCAAGGTTCATGGACTAACCCTCTGCAACCAGTTTCCTTACAGCATGATCTTAAAAGAAACTTGTTGATCAAGAACCCTTCATACCACCCGTAAGTGTTCTGGTTTGTGTGGCAAAGTAGAGATTCCCTTATCTGCAAAGAACGGGTATCTCCCTGGAATTCAAATTTCTGACTACAGAGCCTTGACTGCCCTCCCTCCTCCCTCTGATAAGTGACAAGATAGTGGATGGACATGCCTATCTCACATGTGATCAGTAACCCGGAGAAGAAATCTGGAGCCAGAATGTGGACAGGTTGTAATCCTGATTCTTGTGATTTCAAGGTGATGAAAGCTTCTAACTTTCCGGCCTCAAATTCCTTCAGTCTTCTATAGGAGGATAATTTAGGACTATGAAGAAAAGCAAGTGTGCGATTGTTAAAAAAAGGATAGTGGTGGGACTTCCCTGGTGGTCCAGTAGAAAAACAAAAAAAAGGACAGTGGCTACCTCCAAGCAGGAGGAGGGAGACACGTGATGCGTTTCTTGGGTTTGATAAAGTTCTTTTCCTTTTCCTTTTTCTTTTTTGGCTGCACTGTGCAGCATGAGGGATATTAGTTCCCCAACCAGGGATCAAACCCGTGTCCCCTGCAGTGGAAGCTCGGAGTCTTAACCACTGGACTGCCAGGGAAGTCCCTATTATTATTTTTTTTTTTTAGTTGAAGTATAATTGGTTTACAGTGTTTAGGATGTACAGCAAAGTGATTCAGTTAAACATATAATGTTCCTTTTCTTGACCTGCTAAGTAACAGCACAGGATTTCACTATACAGTAGTTTATTTAACTCTAAAATTAGTTCTGTGCACTTGTGTGTATGTAATATGTTACACAATTTTTTTAAAAAAATTTAAGCTTCAGAATTTAAGGACTAGAAATGAAAACAAAATCTGATTACCTGAAATTCAAAGTTAAGGACTGAGTTAGCCTTGGAAAAACTCCCAGAAGTGAAAATGGACAGAGGTGTGAGGGTTTAAAACATTTTTGTAAAGTGAATTCCATAGAATGCTAGTTCTGGAGGATTTCATGTAAATGAATAAGTTGGGAAATGCTGGGTTATATAGTCAATCCACCAAGAAATATTAAGAGCTTTAAAGATCAGATGGTATTCCAAATACCGTGAACTCGATGGACCAGTAATTTGGCTAAAGTTAAACAGCTTTCATTATGGCAGGACTGCTCAGAGCCCTTAAGTTGCTACTGAGTTCTGAATGTCGAAAAGTTGGGACAGACTCTGCAGTGTTCCTCAGATTTCTAAATCCGAGGTGTCTCAGACCCAATTAACGCACCACCTCAGATTCGCTCAGCTGCACCTCTCTCCTAGCCCCTTGGCCCCTTGTTCATGGAGAGCCTGGATGCTACTTCAGCCGCGGTCATCGCCTCATCCGCTAGCACGGGTGGCTGTCTTGGCCTTCCCTGGAGTAAATCTGGGCTCCAGCAGAGCCTCCATGGTGACCACTGCGGCGGGGGCAGCAGTAGCTCTAGCACCCCTGCCGTTAGCCCTGACAGGTTTTTGTTTTGGTTTTTTTTCTTTTTTGTAATGTGAGTGTCCGACTTGAGCTTTGACTGCCATCCATTTCAAAAGAGGCAACCACTTCAGGGCTATCTCTAATAAACACCTCGCCAGCCACAGCACTAGAGAGAGAGCCAGGCCGTATCTCCCCACTGAGGCTCCTTTGTTTTGGAGATCTTAGTTGATTTTGCTAACTGACCATTTGAGCCATTCGCTTTTTTTCCACTTCCCACGCTTTAAATTCCCTCTCTTATGTTCTAAATTCACCAATAAAGAGTGAGCTTTTGAAACCCTAGGCCCCCACCCTAGACCCCAATAAAAGCAGAACCCAGGCTCTTGCTTTCTCCCTCCCTCTCTCCACCCGTGAACTCACTGCATGGCCCCAGGGATGCTATGTAATTTGCAGATCTTGTAAGTAATAAACCTTTATTTTTTCAGAATTTCCTGATGGTTAGTACTTAAGGGCATCTTGAAATCATAATAAGAACTACAAGGGCCAGTCTAACCACAACATTGGTTGCTGATAGGCTGAGACTGACACAAAACACACACCCAACCCCACTGCCCCCCCCCCCCAGGCTCTGCTCCACCCACCACCTGCAGGGTCAGCTGACAGGTGCCTTCTAGCTTCCCCGGCAGCTGCCCAAAGGGCCAAGTGATGCAGTGGAAGAGCAAGGGCATTAACTCTCCGGGAGGCAAACTCCAGTCCTGGGAGATGGGAGGTGGAAGAAGCCAGCAGACAGGTCTCTCCCTTCTTCCCTCTCATGAACTGTTTGAGGCGGGTTGTTCTTTGTAACCTGCTAGAAGCATCTCGCTTGGCTGAGCAAGCAGCCAGGGGTCTCCTGGTGGAGCTGTGGCCAGCTGGGTAACGCGATACTTTGTATTTGCTTCCCTCCTTTCCTGACTTGCTTCCACTTCCCTTCACTGTGGCTGCCCTAGGAATGTAGCTGAACTCAAGTGTTTACTCTTTGCCTCAGGCTCTGTTTTCTTGAGAGCCAGGAAATAAGGCATTGAACCCTTTTCTGGAGGGTCCTCTCAGGGCCAGTTTTCCACACAGTTCTCATTGGGAAATGCGGGTTTAAAGGACAACTTCTTCGGTGGGATAGAAACCTTGGCTTGCCGTCACTGCCTTCTTCCTGCTGCACTCTTCCTATCAGGCCTTCTGTCCGTCTACCCTGAACTGTCCTCTGGAAAAAAGGCTGAATGAAACCCCAGCTCTTTTGGTAATAAAGGGAAGAAAGCGCTGTGCATTTATTGAAACAACATGGAACACGAACTCAGTCGCTGTCCCTTATGTCAGGAATAGACACTGAAATACAGCACCTTATCCTTTCCTAGGTCTGTGAGTGCTACGGAGCCCCTCCCACCAAGGAGAGGAAGTGGGTGGCTGTATCAACCTGGCTTCTTTCGCTTCTTTACAATAATCGTCCATCACACGATGACCAGGCATTATCATACAAAAGTTCCTTTACAAAAAGCACCAAATTGGCATACGTATACAAGTATATACAAAAATCACATTTTAAAAATGTACAAAATATTCCATTTTGCACCAACGTAGAAAAGTATCCAGTGTGGTTGTTTCAAGCACGTTTCCAACTCTGGTTCATGACGCTGGACACAGCGGTGAGGTCCTGCTCCTGGTTCCTGCTCTCTGAGCAGAGAGAAGACACACCTCCCCATTGCCCTTCCGGGGGCCCTGACCCCTCCCACCCTGGGCCTGTCACCAAGGTAGCTGGGCCCATCCCCACCCTCCCCAGTCTCTCTGCATCTAGACGGTCTCTCCCTCATCCATCTCCTTACTGGTGTCCTGAAAAAAAAGACGAAGAAACACAAGATGGGATAGGGCCTCAGGAGGATCCAGGGCTTACCAGGATGCAGTGACAAAATTATCAGACTCCAATTCCTGCCTGGCCTCTTCCGTTTAAAATTGCAATAGAATTTAGCTGCCTAAATGCTATGGATTTCAGATCCAATGCAAAAGACTCTAGAAGGCTACTCTGTGTTTTTTAGCTGGATTGGAATTTAGTTCCAATAATAACTTGAATTGAAAAATAATAACATTAGCAAACATGACGTTTCTATGTGCCAGACACTGTGTTAAATGATTACCTAATTTAGTCCTGATTACAGTCTAATCTTTTGAGGTCAGTACTGGTATACCGCCTTGCAAAGATGAGTACGTCAAGATTCAGAAAAGTCGTGAACTGCCCAAGAACACACCGCTAGTCCATGGTAAAGCTGTGATTCAGAACCCAGGCCCTTAACTGTACTCTGTCAGGTTGGGAAACTCAGATACCTATGGGGCCAGGTGACATGAATGGGTCAAGCAGGCAGGCTGACAGTGGTGGGGCTGGGCAAACTAGCAAATGGATGTCCCATCCAAAGGAGGCAACTGCTTCCCAGAGCCAGCTCTCTGAGACTAGGGAGAAGGGCAAGCCCAGCGTTGTTAGCTCTTTCCAAATTTTGACAGGGTGAAAATCCAAAGTCTTAGTTGAACTCTTCTTTTAAAAGAAAACAAAAACAAAACATCCTTTTAAAAAAATCTACTAATTTAAAAAATGTTGACAACTAATTTTTAAAATTTTGAACATTGGGCCAAGCCTGCCTTGTGGGTGCTCTCTTTTGCCTCTGTTACGCTGTGTCACTTTGTGTTTAGGAAGGTCATTTAGATGTAAAATGGGAGCTTTTTATTATGAATAGTTTGGGGGAGTTCTCTAAGAGTAAAGGGAACACGACTTTACCTTAACAGGTTTAAAAGCCCTACAGGGAACAAGAAACATCACCCCACCGTCAAGCACAGCACTTTGCACTCAGTAGGGATCTCATGTTGTCACTGAATGAACGAACGAATGAAAGGAGGGAGACGGATTTCTCACCTTCTTCCCTCCCCTCTGTGGACTCTTCCTCTTCCTGATTTTCTTCTTCAATAAACTCCTCCTCTTCCTCACCTGTGTGTGACAAAGAACAATTGCATTAGGTTGGGGCTGGTGTCTCAGAGGAGAGGCTCAAAGGAGATCCAGGCTGGAGACAGCACCCGTTCCATAACCAGTCGGGGTCCAGCGGCCACGCGGTGACATCACTGGCCGAGGAGGTGATGGGCTTGTGTCCTCCTTCCCCAACCTCCTCCTCTCTTCCCACACCCTTCCAAGCGAGGGAGGCTCAAGACCTCCTTTTTCCAGTCGCAGCAGCAGCAGCAGCATCTGTCACTTGACCTGCCTGCGACTGGAGGGACCTTTGGGGAAGCACACTGTGTACCGCTGCGCATTTCTCAGACAGGTCAACTTTACCTGGGGAAAATGGGACAAAAACGCCTTGATTCTCAGGGAGCAGAATCCTTATTCTGAAGGAGTCTGCTCAGCCTTTGAAATCTGCTTGCCTAGCGCTCCTTCTTCAGTTTTCCGCATTCCTTAGCCTACAGAGGCGTGGAAGTGAGGCGTGAAGCCCTTCTGGGGCCACCTGCTCCTTAGGTGTCCGAAACTGAGCCTCAGACAGTGACTGTGCCGCAACCTTTGTGCTCACTCTCCCATCCTGGGGTATCGCCTTCAAGCTCTACTCACAGGGAACGTGTCCCTTCCCCACCCCCTCTCTCAAGCCACTTCCTTAAGCCTTTGGGGGCCCTGAGGGGTCACTACAGACTCAGAGCATTTGTCAAGAGTATCTGGGGAGAGGCTTGAAAGAGTTAATTCCTCCAAACTGACAATTGGGATCTGTGCATAACCCAGGGAACGGTTTTGTGGTGGTTTAACCATTATCACAACTTACTACTCATAGCAGCATTTGCTGAGAACTTACTATGTGCCAAGTGCTTCCTTGTGCTAAGGACTGTACACGCACTGCCTCATAAAATCCCCAGAAGGCCCTCGGTGGAATCTGCGCGGGGTTACTTACTGGTATGTGGCCTCTGCAAGTCTCTCACCTTTCCTTGGTTTTATTGCCTCAGTTACAAAATGGAGATGACAAGAGAACTACCTCTTAAAGTTGTTGTATTAAACAACAAAATTCACGTCCAGGGCTCAGTGCCCCAGATATAGAAAGTTCTCGATAAATGGTAGCTGTGGGTACTCTCCCCATTTATCCATGAGGGCACGGAGGCTCAGGGAGATTACTGAAGGCAGTGCAGATAGTCACAATGTCGGACTGTTCACATAGTATGATCCACTCTTGAATATCTTCGCTTAGGGAGGGTGACGGTGGAGCAGATGCTCTACAGCAGTGGATACACCCGAGTCCGTTGACATCTCAGCTTTGGGATGCATTTTGTCCTTACCCAAGAATAGAGTATATTTGGGCTTCTGGGAACAGATTTAACACATCAGAGTCTGAAAGCTTGCAGGAGAGCAGATGCAGGAGGTGCCAAGAAGCTTTTCTCTTTCTCTTGCCAGCCCACTCACAGTTCTTCCCTGTTCCTGAACAACCTCTACCCCTCTTTCTTTCTCTCAGCAGATCATTGGAGCATCACCTCTCAGACAAATGCAACATTCAGCAGAACTGGATCCGCCCTCCCTTTCTTCATCGCTAACTAGCTATCTTTCAACTGTGTAACCTTGAGCAAACTATCAAAATCTTTGTTCTCCATCTGGTTGCCTCATTTTCTCTTATAATTTTTCCTTTATTATTGTTATGGTTATATTGTTACAATTATTATATGCACGTTATGGAAGAGTAATCACAAACAGAAGCAAGGACAGAATATAGATAAATTAAGGTACCTGAGCGTCCGCGATTATAGCAAGAAGCTAAAGCCAAGACTAGCTTTAGGCAATAACTAGTGTATGTCCAGCATCTTACAAAGGCTTCTGAAGCAATATCTTATTTCTTGCAACAGCATCATTCGGTGGTCATTGTCAGGAGGCCCATTTGTTACCTAAGTTTTTTTTTTTTTAACATCTTTATTGGGGTATAATTGCTTTACAATGGTGTGTTAGTTTCTGCTTTATAACAAAGTGAATCAGTCATACATAAACATATGTTCCCATACGTCTTCCCTCTTGCGTCTCCCTCCCTCCCACCCTCCCTATCCCTGTTACCTAAGTTTAAAGTTAGGAAATGAAGCTCCTAACTTCAGAGGCGGAGGGAGCCTCCAAAAGGCCACACGGATGAGAAGTGGTAGAATCGGATTTGACCTTAGGTCTGCCTGACTCCAGTTGCCAAGCTCTTTCTATTGCCCCAGGTTCCTCCCTAACGCAGAGCCATACATAATTAATTGAGCAACAATTATGTACCAGGCACTGTGGTGGGCTCTGGGCTCATCCAGAAGTTGGCTGTATGAATTTAACTGATATCTGGGCGTCTTTGCTAGTGTATCTGCCTCTATGTGGGGCTCAGTGGGAGGGAAGCTGATTTTGGGGGAAAATAGTCCCTTACCTGTCTCAAAGTCGATGGCCCTCAGGGTGTCTGCTATGTGCTCTAAGTCCAAAGTAAAGTAGTCCATGTTTTCAAAGCCCTGCTCTATCTTCCCCAGTTGGCAACCCTTGGACGCTTCCACAATGCTGTAGGGGAGAGAGAAAAAGGGGTGGGGTGGGAGCACAGTGAGATCTCTGGCCTCAGAGAAGGAAGGAGTTGTTTTAGCCCTAACTTATACCAGCGTGCCTGCTTGTGCCCACACGACTCCCCCTGGAGGATGGAGTATTTCCTCTCCAGTCACAAGCAGAACGGATGGTCCAAGAAAGCAGGGGTGCAAAGGCCAGGAAAGCTATCCTGGGGTGAGACCCTCCCAGCAGACCTAATGCAAAGGACGAGGCCCTCTGGACAGAAGTCAGAGGCCCTGAAGGGAGCTGGGGCCTTGGATCATAGCCCCGGAGAGACACTGACCTTCTGATGAGTTGCTTGGCACTCTGTGGGGGAAAAGAAAGAGCAAAGGGTTAGGACTGCGGAAAGGGTAGCCCCAGGAAATTAGCAAAACCAGTGACTGGGCTCTGCAGATGGGCACTTGGTGCCGTTCCCTAGCCCAGCTGTGACCCGCTCCTGAGTTTCAGCAGAACACAACTTGGATTTTCCCTCTGTCCATCGTCTGCACACATCTTGCTCATCATCCTAGAACCCTCCCATTGTCCTGGCAGGAAGCTTGGATTCTAGGAGTATCAGTCTAAACCCTCTTAAACTCTGAAATCTTCAAGATGAGAATGATACCTAATCACCTTTTTATACCCAATGGATAGCACAAAGCCTGGCCCACAGTACGTGCTTAGGAAATTTGTATTGAACTTTACTCTTCCTTCACAAAATCTTATAGCTGATCTTTGTATGTCTCCCCCAAGAAGCTCTTCTAGGGTAGGGCTGTGTCTCGTTCATCTGTGTCTCCACCTCAGTGGCTGGCCTCTGGCAGGTGCTCAATTAATCGTCTCTTCGTGGACACTGTATTTTGCCGCTTGCAAAGCCATTTCACAAACATCCTTTTATATGATCCTCATAAAATCAGTTAAGAGGAAAGAAGGTAGGAACTGTTACATGCTCATTTACAGATGAGAGACTGAGGCTTGGAGAGCATTAAATGACTTGCCCAAGGGCACATTCTTTGGTGATCAGGGATGAAGCACGACTTGACCCTCAGACAGGGCTGTGGAGCTGAAGTGCCCACACCCTCCCGGTCCTGCTCACCGAGAGGAAGATGGCCCCGCCAGGCTCGTCCAGGGACTGGATGGCTGTCTCCACCAGCTTGCTGGACTTCTCCAGTTGCTGCCGGTATTGCTGGATGAGGGCCTCGTGGAAGCTGAGCTTCTCCTCCTGCTCTCGCGTGACCCGCTGCAGCAGCTCACTCTTCTTCTCGTCCAGGATGGCGTACAGCACGTCGAACTTCCGGCTCAGCTCTTCCTTCACCTGGTGACTGTTCTCCTGGGGACAGAAATCTTGGAGTCACATCCTGCGGGCCCTCCATCCTATCCCCAATGCTTCTTTCTTGGGATGGATGTGCTGGGAATAAAAAGTCTGAAGCTGGGGGAGATTGACTGCACCCCCATTTCACAGAACACGAAATGAAGCCTTAGCAAGAAGAAAGCTTTTGCTAAGGTTCCCCAGCCACTTAGCACACCAGTAGCATTTGGAGGCTGGGGTCATGGAGAAAGCTACACCTTTCGTCAAAAGTAGAGACTCTGGGCTTCCCTGGTGGCGCAGTGGTTGAGAGTCCGCCTGCCGATGCAGGGGACGCGAGTTCGTGCCCCGGTCCGGGAAGATCCCACATGCCGCGGAGCGGCTGGGCCCGTGAGCCATGGCCGCTGAGCCTGCGCGTCCGGAGCCTGTGCTCCACAACGGGAGAGGCCACAACAGTGAGAGGCCCGCGTACCGCAAAAAAAAAAAAAAAAAAAAAAAGTAGAGACTCTAAGGTCAGATGGGATGATGTATG
Organism: Stenella coeruleoalba; assembly: GCF_951394435.1. Lineage (NCBI taxonomy): Eukaryota > Metazoa > Chordata > Mammalia > Artiodactyla > Delphinidae > Stenella > Stenella coeruleoalba. Next base: position 20,173,605 of record NC_137169.1, read on the forward strand.
TGGGCCTCCCCAAGTCACAATCTTCCTCCCATTTTAGGACCAAGACCAGATTTGGGAAGCTCTGCATCATTTGGTCATCTGAGAGGTGGAGAAGCTGCTCCTCCCCTAGTGGCCTCCACATTGAGGCTTCCTTCTGTCCAACACTGATGCTAATCTTCGTTTCCTTACCTATAAAGAAGGTATAATAATAGCATCTCATCAGACTGGGGGCTCTACTATCCTCTGTCAGACCGGGAGCCCCTCCCAGTTATTACGTTGTTACGTTATTATGTTGTTACGGGTAATAACAACATCCCTCTTCCTTCCTTTAAACCTATCCTTCACACAACTCTTTTGTCCACCAGAAACGTAATGATCCCTTTCCCCCATCTCATTTCCAGGTCCCCACAAGGGGAGATGGAAAATCATGGGTGCTTTTGCAGGGATAGAAAAGTTGCCTTCTGCCTCTACAGCCTTGCTACTCAAAGTGTAGTCCATGGACTAGCAACTTGGGCAAATCCTGGGAGCTTGTTAGAAAAGCAGAATCTCATGCCTCATTCTAGACCTACTGAATCAGAACTTGAATTTGAACAAGATCCCAGGGTGGTTTGCGCGCACATTCGAGTCTGAGAAGCTTTAGGCTACAGCACGCTGGAGAACAATGTTCTAAAAGCTACTAGTGCTGAACAAATGCTGGGAATTATTGGTGGGACACTGCCTGAAGTCAGGGACCTGGTCTGTCTTGCTCACCGCCACATCCTCAGCACCTCTGGCTGAGCCTGACACACAGCTGTCCTCGGGAAGCGTTTGTTGAATGGGTGGATGAATTGATTAGTCAGTCCCTCCCCCACCATCCCTGCTTGAACACCCCAGAGACGAAGCTGCACTGGGAGGCTTCGAACCCCTCACCTTGGTCTTCCCCTCACCTTGGTCACTCGACAGGAGTCCTCCAGCTGAGTGATGATGGTCTGAACACGGTCATTCCCTGCTACCAGCATGGAGATACAGTTATTCAGCTCAGTCTAGACGGGAGGAAGGGGTGGGGGATCAGGAGAAGAGAGACAAAAATAGTCTCAGGGCCTGCCCTCTGGGGCGTGGCAGCAAAACGGCACCCTCACTCCCCTCTCTGCTAGAAAGAGCCTCTTTCTGAGGTACAGCTCAGCTCCAGAGCAGAAAATATCAGAGAGATACTGCATCCCTCATTTTACAGATGAGGCCCAGAGAGGGGAAATGAGCTGCCCAAAATACACAGCAATGTGCTGGCAGAGGAGGGGCTTGTTTCTAGGAATGGAGGGATCCATAAAAGAAAGAGGTTGGAGAGTTCTAGAAGAGAGACATCAAGAGAAGAGTAGGAGGGGGGGAGGAAAGAGTATAGAAAGGGCAGCCATTGCTTACTGCATGTACAGCATGGCGGGGCTCCCACAGGCCCAGAGGCCCGGGGAGAGGACTCTCAGCTGCCTCCTGCTGCAGAGGGATCCAGGGAGAGGTGACCAGCACAGGAAGGGGTATCTGGGACCCAAACCACACTGGGTGGTAGAAGTCGTGGCCAGAGAGGGCCCTGGTGGCCTGGCCCTGGAACCTGCCCTCTCTCTTGGGGCCACACCCAGATGCTCTCAAGTGGCTCTAAGTATAACTCATGAGTTCAGCCACCTCCCCAGGGAAGGCAAGGGCTGCTGGCCCTGTGGGCAGGAAGTCCCTCCAGGGTGACTATTCCCGAAAGGCCAGCTCAGCAGATCTATAGGGATCAAATCCACATCCTGAATCATATGTCCAGCAGGCTCGGGCTGGGGGTGGAAGTAGCTCAGGTCAGCACCTTTTGTCCCTGGAAGACACTCTGCAGTGGGGCCACCTCGCAGGCCTTGTGGACCCCAAACACCTTGCACATGGAGCACGTGGGCACCTCACACGTGAGGCAGTAGATGTTGATTTTCTCATCTTCGTGCTCCTTGCACATGGGGTGGTTGCCTTTCTGCAGGGGCCGACTGAAGTGGAGAAGAGTCATAAGTCACGAGGTGGGAGTCTCGAGTCCCTGTCTCCTCCCCCAGCCCCAGGAGGCCACCCCAGATCCATGACCCAAGCTCTCAGTGGTGGGCTGTCCCAAACCCTTTTCTTTCCATCCTCTGAGGACCCAGGACCAGGGAAGCCAATGACACCAAGACTAGGATTCAAAGTCCAGTGATGGAGTTGGCCCTAGGCCTTGCCAGTACAGGACATGGGAAGGATTGCAGAATCCCAGAGTCATTTTGAGACATTTTCAAGAAGAGGAAACTGGGTCCCAGAAAGGTGAATTGACTTGCCCAAGGTCACCCAGCAAGTCAGGGCATGGGAGGCTAGAGTTCATTTGCTCTAATTATAGTCCCCATGCTCTTGGGTACAGCAGGCTGGGCTCTGAGCAAAGCAATTTATATTCATGGCCTCATTGAATTCTATATTTAATCCACCAGACTGTAGTCTCCATCAAAGCCGGGAAACTTGCCTAGTCCCTTCACCCCCTGAATCTGCAGTGTACAGTGCCTGGCATGGAGAAGGTGGTAATTAAATACAGGTAGAAAGAATAAATCCTTAAGCATGCCATGAAGGCGCCCCAAGGCTCTGAGACAGAGGCATTATGTGTGCCCCAAGTCACACAACTAGAACCTGGGCAACGCAGGGCCATCCAATGGCCCAGCACAAGCCTTGATTTCCAGTCCGAGATTCTTTCCAGGATCCAGAATCGCTTCTTTCTGTTTCCCCCCAAACACACACTCTTAGGATGACTTTCTCCCTTTGTCTCTCTCTCTCCTTTTAGGGCCTCTGGCATGTTTTCTGTGTTTCTCTCAGGGTCACTTCCTCCCCGAGATTCCATTTTTTGGGTCTAGGTCTTACTGCCCCAGCTAACTATACACTCATTTAGAGCCAAGAGCACATCTACACACCTCTGCTTTCCCAGCCCCTAACACAGCAGGCAGCTCAGAATGACTGTCCCCCATCATGTCGGTGCCTCCCCTCCAAAGAACCTTGCATGGCCGATCACACCCTTGGCATTTTTGTCCCCTCAGGGTCTTAAATAGGCCCCTTTCCAGACTTACCTTTTTGCATCTTTTAGCCCAGGGTCCCCCCATGCTGGCAGGGCTCTCCGTTTGCCACCTGTCTCTATCCCCTGGGAAGGGAGCTCTGGGGTGGCAGTAGGTGCAGAGGTGAGGCAAGATCCTGAGGGTCTGGTACTTGTGTCCTCTGTCATCCCAGTTGCCTATCCTCCCAGCCCCAGGCGCCAACATCGGGGTTCAAATCCAGATTGTTCTGCCACTTACTCATTGTGACCTTGGACAAATGATTTCACCTCTCTGAGCCTTGGTTTCATCCCAGAGCTACTGGGATCATGGCAGGAATTGTCTGTACTGAATGTGCAGTGCCTGGCACAGAGCAGACCCTCAATAACTATCGTCATCATTCAACTCTGTGGAAAGGCCTTGACAACATGCTCTTCCTAGGTCGACACTGGGTGGGCTACTATTCTGGTGCAATATTGATTTTATTATTATTATTATCATGATCAACGATATCATTGCATTTTTGTAGTGTTGAACTCTAGCTACATAAGAGGCAGTAGCGGTTAAGAATGTTCACTGGGCAGTCAGTCAGACAGGCTCCCTCTCAGCTTCACCACTTGCTAGCTGAGTGGCCTAGGACAAACCTCTGATCCTTTCAGAGCCTCCATTTCCTCGTCAGAAAATGAGGGTAAGAATGGTTTACAGGATTACTGTGAGAATTAAACAGGGATAATGCGCGGAAAATACTTAGTGCAGTGCCTGCACACAGTAGCTGCTCAATAAATATTTGATCTCTTTAACATTTCCCATCAAAATCCTACATGACAGTCACACTAACAAATCTTACTGTCCCTTTCTGGACACAGGGGAAAAGGAGGCCCAAAGGCTTACCCAGTATCCTACACTGCATGAGTAACAGAGTCAGAGTAGCAAACACGGTTCTCAGGTCAGAGCTTTCTCAGGCGAGGACTGGTCTGCCACCTTTTTGGGGGGCCAGACATTGCCTGTAGGCAGGCACTTGGTGAAGGTTTGGGACCACAAGGGCCATGAGGTCAGCAGCCTGGAAGTTTTGTCAGGATGTCCTGATTTGTAGAGATCTCCCTGGTGGCTGTGTCTCTCCCCAGTTTGAGGCCCAACACTGTACAACTTCGACCACGCACAAATTCTGCCTGAGAATGAGTGGCTATTTCACAAATAGGGAGACTTGGAGCTAGATGGACTGGGCCCAGTCCCAGCAATTCTACTTGGGTAATTGACTTCACCTCTTTGAGCCTCAGCTTCCTCATCCATGAAACAGGGATGATGAAAGCCATGCTGACCCATAGGATTGTCACGAAGCAGCAGCAGGAAGCATTCTCGCGCTGGTGTTATCACTATAGAGAAACTGGCTATGTTCTCACTGGGTGACGTCTCTGCTTATCAGGGCCACTTAGCTGGCTCCAGTGCCTCTCTCTCCCTCTTACATCTCATCTTTCCCCTGGTTTCTGTCTCAGTATCTTCCAGGAGGACAGCCTAACGTCTGCATCCCCTCCCATTCACTGGGTGACACCAAAAGCCAGGGCTGCGGGATACGGTGAGCCTCCGTTCCTGCCTGGGGAAGAGGGAGATGGCTCTCTGGATTGGCTCGCATAGCTCTTCCAGCTAGGGGACCGGATCCTGAGCAGATGAAGGAGGATGGGGCCTTGGAGAGCTGGGCTCAGAGGATGAGCTGGGGAGAGGGGATGGCCTCCCAGCTGCAGGGTGAACTGACCTGCAGCACTCCTGCTTGTAGATATCAATGATGTTCTCCACCAGCAGATTCCTCTGCAGGCCGTACACTCCATGACGGTCCATGATCACTTCATGGCGGCAGGAGGGGCATCGGAAACGGCTTCCAGACATGGACACTGAGCCACCCCGGTTGGCCCAGTAGGGATTTGCAGCCTGCCGGTGACAAAGGCAGAGGTGAGGCCTGGGCTCCCTCCTCAACTCCTTCCCTTTCTGACCTCCGACTATCCTTCCCCCTGCTCACCCCAAGATGACTTAAAGCCCCCTATCCTGAAATGAGAGAACCAGCCTCCTTACACAGGGAGCACCTGAGAAGTAACCAAGCAATCAACAGGTTTGGAGGTCAGCAGACCTAGGCTCAAGTCACAGTAATTCTCTGAATGACTTCAGGCGAGCAACTTTTTCTCTCCAAGCCTCAGTTTGCCCATTTATGAAATGGGCATATAATTAGAGCCAGCTCCTAGGGCTGCTAGTTTAAAGAAAAAACAGTGAGAGATCATTCTGTAAAGTGCTTCTGGGGAACTTTGAGGCCTGCCTCCCAACCAGGATGCACATCGCTCCCATTCTTTCCTTAGAGAGAGGAAGTCCCTCCTGCACCACATTATAGAGGGGACAGCGTCAAAGGGGAAGATGCCTCTATGGCTCAGTGCCTCTCGGCCACCCTCCTCCTAAAACTCTGGGCACCCTGCCACATTGGAGCTGGCTCCAGCCCCCAGGGTCTGGTTTCTCTCCCCTCTCCGCCTGTCTCTCCCACTTATCACTTGAGGCTTTTGGAATCCTGATTGGAGAGTCAACTGCGGTGCTCAGGACAGGGGTGGAGTAGCTACAGGCAGGGTGGGGAGGGGAAATGTACGTCATGGAGAAGGAATGGGGCAGCCAGAGCTGCTTCCCTACCCGCCTCGGCCCCTTCCAGAGGCCTCTGCAGGGGTTCACTTCAGAGGGGGGTAAAACAGCCCCAGTTTGGAAGGGTCCTGGGCTAAGAGAGAAGTTTTCTTTTAGTTTTCACTGCAGGAAAACTGAGTAGCTGAGGCCCCAGTTCTAGGCCATGCCCAGCACTGACCTGGAAGATGTCACAGGCACACTTCCGGCAGAGGTTGTGTTGACATGGCAAGATGACCACTGGCTTGGTAAACATCTCCAGGCAGATGGGGCAGATCAGCTGCTTCTCCAGGTTCTCCATGGGGTTCCCATCCTGGATCAGGCTTGACTTATAATCCATACTGTCAGGAGACGTGGGGACCCACCTGGCTCTCTCCTTCACCTGCCTCGCTCTAAGCAGATCTGGGGTCTTGCCTTTGTCACAGAATACCCGCCTGGAGCCTCTTTGCCTTCTTCTCCTGGAGCCCAAATTCTGCCTTGGTCTGTGGCCCCTCTGATATTTATAGCTGGACCCTGGTCACATGAGCCCCAGGAAGGGACCAGCTGAGAATTCCAACGCCAAGCGGCTGGCGAGGCTTGAGTTTCCTCCAGGCCCGAAAGACCAGCCTCTCAAATCACATGTAAGGATGAGCAATCGCTGTTCCCTTGGGACGGGGGTCGTAAACAAGAACAGCTTGTTCGTGGACAGGCTTGGGGCAGGACTGGGTACCCAGAGTTTCCTCCAAAAATTAGTCTCCTCCCACGGTAGGCTGGTAAGGAGGGAGTGGGCCACTGGGATTTGTGGGGTTAATAGCCGGTGCCCTCTCACTGACCTAAATCAGGTCTGTCCCCAGATGAGGCCCATCCCCAGCACAGCATGTTGCTAAAGACCTTGGTCCCGCCCCATCCCCGCCCCCCACCCCCACCCCCAACCCCACACACTCAGGCTAGCCCATCCCTCCACCCTTCCACCACTAATTCCACTTTTTTCTTTTTGGCCATACCGCATGCGAGATCTTAGTTCCCAAACCAGGGATTGAACCCGTACCCCCTGCAGTGGAAGCATGAAGTCTTAACCACTGGACCGCCAGGAAAGTCCCTAATTCCACTTTAATACTGAAAGGGCTCCCTTGAGACAGAGCCTAGTTCCCTCATTTTATAGATTTTGACACTGAGGTCTAAGAAAGAAAGGACCTTATTCAAAGTCATTTGGAAAGTAAGTGGCAAAGCCAGGAATCTTATTCATTCATCAGACATTTTCTGAGTACTAACTATACATCAGGTACCAAGGTGATAGATAAATGAGTAATCCTTTTCCCTGCCCTGAGATACTCACAGCCTAGGGAGGGAGACAGACAGAAATAAATATCACGTAGTGCCACGAAGCCCTACCTAACCACTTAGACATTATCCAGATGTTCCTGTCTGCTCTCTGCACAAATTTAAATTTTTCTCCACGTCCTTCTTGACCGTCGTCCATGTCAGCAGGTAGAAGTCATTAGAGCAGTTCCAACGGCTGTCTTTAAGGTAGAATGTCATGCAAAGGGACATTGGTATAAGGTGCTGGGGCAAGAGTGGGAGCAGTAACATCAGGCCTCAGGATGAGCCTAACAGGCTGTAGAACCTACAGGAGGAGTGTCCATGATCTCACGAAAGAGGGGCAGCAGGAGAGTGGGTTTGATGGCCTCAGCCTGGAGAGGAGTTGACGGTTGGAGCCCTGAGACGAGAGCTAGTGAGTAGTGAAGGCGTAAGAGCCAAACTTAGGAAGGGGAACGGGGAGGAGAAGAAGAAGGGCAATCAGTCACAGAAAGAGGAGGGGGCCTAGAGGACAAGGAGTGGGCAATTTCAAGGAGAGGGTAGTCCTCGCAAAATGTCAATGGCTGGTCTTAGCTGAGCACCTACTATATGCTGGGCACTGGGCTAAGCAATTCATACACATTATTTCATTTCATCATCTCAATAGCCAGCAACGTAAGTAAAATAACTTGTATGAAGTCACGCAGGTTGTAAGAAGGGGCCCTAGGACAAAACCCAGATATGCTTGACTCAGGAGTCCAAGCTCTTCAAGTCTCTACTGAACTGTAGGTCAACACTGCCAGGCCAGCCAGGGGCTGGAGGAGGATGAGAGTTGAAAAGAGGCCATCTTTTCCTCCTTGCTCAGTTTTGTTCAGGCGTAAGGTAGCACCGTTCTCCAGGAAGGAGGACCTTTTCACTGCCACAGGAGACGAAGGCTTCAGCCTATCGTGGAATCCCATTCTCTTTTGCCTAAGTGGCATAGTTATGGTCAAGGAGATCCAAGGGCTAGTGTAGGTGGGCTAAAGATAAAGGATTTCCTCCCTGATAAAAAGTAAAGTGCAAGAAGAAAGCTTCGTTCTTGCCTTTGAATGAGGTTATGAGGGGGTGAGGCAGCGATCTTGCAATCAAGAAGGGGCAAGTCTGAAAAGGAAATCAACTCCCTAGAATGGCAAAGACGAACTACAGAAAGCACTGGGGTCATTGATGCCGTCATTGTGCTGCCAGTCTACCCACCCCCAGAAGTGCCCTCTAAAATGTGAGATAACAAATGTCAGGACAGTGTCATTAAATCTGTTACTTGCAGCAGAGAGCACTCTATATCCATTCATGATTCCAACTCTTCTATGCCAACGATTCTCAAATCTCTAATTCCAGTTCAGACCCCTCTCTTCCTTAAGCTGAAGACGTGTTGGAGATCTCCACTGGGATGTCCCCATAGCACCTCAAACTCATCATACCCCAAACAGAACACACCATCTCCTCCCCGCCTCCCCCCCAACCAAGCTCCTGCTTCCGTTTTCCTTGTCTCATGTCTCGGTGGACAGCACTCCCATCCAGCCATTTGCACAGACCAGAAAGCTGAGAGCCATCCTGGGGCTCCTCCTTCCTCCTTCCTGCACATCCAGTCAATCTCTGCATCAAACTTGGGTCCACCTTTACATCTCACTTGTCATCTTGCCAGCTGTGAGTCTGGCTCTCCCTCTGGGCTTAGAAGACTGAGGGCAAAGACCGTCTCTATTTGTCTCTGTACCTCCAGCACCTGGCACGTAGTAGGCACAAAGAAATGTTTCTTAAATGGGTGGATGAGTGAATGAGCAAATTAAACATAGAAGCAGCAGGGTTACTGTCAGACTTGGGGGAGATTGAGGTAGTTGAGCGAGTTTTTTTCTTAGCTGAGATGGTACAGACAGTGCAGCTGGGTGTTGGGGTTGATGGCATAAATCCTAAAGCCTTGGGAAGGAGAGGGACACTCCTACCTTTGAGTTGGGAGGATGAGAGAGAGGAAAGGATGGAGGTTAGAATTAGCGGTGTTGGGAGATGGAGAGAAATGTGCTCATGTTGATAACCTCCGTCAGTCAAGAGAGAGTTGAGGTCACCTTCTGAGGCTGAGGCTGGGAGAAGAGGAGCCTGAGTGTGTGAAGCATAGGAGGAAGTGCCCTAGAGAGGGGTGGAAGAACTGTCTGTGGGCAGAAGAGCCTCACTGATGTCTGTCAACACGGATTTGCCATTTCAGAGGAGCCATTCACGTGGCTCTGTTGACTTTCTCTAGCCACACTTGGCAGTTCAGGTGCAAAAGCCACGCAAATAGACAGTGGGATCGACTCCAGCCTGGGAGCTGGCAAGGCCAGCACTGTTGAAAGTCAAGGGGTGAGAAAAGGAAATTCTCACATAGGCCATGCTGGGCAGCAAAACATGTCTTGTCATTTAATCTTCACAACAGCCCTGCAAGAGAGATATTTTGATCTTTGTTTTTCCCAGGAAGAAATGAGATTCAGAGAGTTAATTGGCTTGGCCAGAGTCACACAGCCGCAAGTAGGAGAGCTGAGCTGGGGTTCACATCCAAGGTAGCCTGACTCCTAAACCTGTGCTCCTCACACTGAAACATTTATTTAGTGCTTATTGCACGCCAGGCACTGTACTAAGCCCTTTCCATCCATCCCGCTCTCTTTTTTTTTTTTTTTTTACTTTTTGGCCAGGCCGTTCGGCATGCAGGGATCTTAGTTCCCCGACCAGGGATCGAACCCGTGCCCCCTGCAGTGAAAGTGTCCAGTCTTAACTGCTGGACTGCCAGGGAAGTCCTTCCATCCTTCCCTCTTGTTCAGTCTTCAAAATAACTCAGTGAGGCAGGGATCATGATTTTCCCTGTTTTGCAGCTGAGTTATAGAGGCTCAGAGCAGTTAAGTCACTTGGCCAAAGTCCCCCAGCCAGTGAGTGGCAGAGCCAGCATCAGAAGCAGGAAGTTATAAAACGGTATCCTTACCAGTTCTTAGAACATGCTGTGAAGCTATGGACTGACAGACGAAGACAAACATGGAATATCAGTGGCGCATCTGAGCCCAGAGCGCTTAACTACCACATTTTACTGCTTCGCTCTTTGCAAGTCCCCACGCATCTTCATTTTTACTGTTTATTAATGAGAATCCCAAACATAGAAAAGTAGAGAGAATGCTATAATGAACTCATGGGACCAAACCCAGATTCAATTCTTTTCAACATGTCCCCAGTCTTACTTCATCTATACCCCAACAAACTTCTATTTTCTAGAATATTTTAAAGCCAATCTTAGTCATCGAGTCATGTCATCCATAAGTACTTTGGTAAGCATTTCTAACTGATAAGGATTTTTTTTACATAATCACATGCCATTATCATAGCAAAAATAACAAAACTGTCTTAATATTATCTAAATCCCAGACCACTCTCAGAGGCTGCTGATTGTCTCGAATGTCTTTTTTTAAAATAAATTTTATTTATTTTTGGCTGCATTGGGTCTTCGCTGCTGCACGCGGGCTTTCTCTAGTTGCAGCGAGCGGAGGCTACTCTTCGTTGCAGTGTGTGGGCTTCTCATGGCAGTGTCTTGTTGCGGAGCACGGGCTCTAGGCTCACAGGCTTCAGCAGTTGTAGTACGCGGGCTCAGTAGTTGTGGCTCACAGTCTCTAGAGAGCAGGCCCAATAGTTGTGGCGCACGGGCTTAATCGCTCCGCAGCATTTGGGATCTTCCCGGACGCGGCATTTGGGATCTTCCCTCAAACCTGTGTCCCCTGCACTGGCAGGCAGATTCTTAACCACTGCGCCACGAGGGAAGCCCTCAAGTGTCTTTTTAGTTAATTTGTCAAATCAGATCCAAATAAGGTCTTACACGTAGCATTTTGCTGGTTTTTTTTCTCATTAATCTCTTTTAATCTATAACAATCCCCTTCCCTACCATTCTTTATGCCACTGATTTGTCCGAGAATGATCATGGCTATTATGATTCTCTTTTTGACATATCAGGAACTGAAGTTCAGAGAGGTTAAGTGATTTATGGAAAGTCACCCAGCTAAGAGACAGACTTCTCATTTGGGACTGCCCCCAAAGTCTGTTACTAGTAGGAGGAGATTTAGTGCCAGAGGGGGGTCCCAGCTGAGTAGCCATCAGGCAAAGCAGCAGGGAGAATGGTTTGGGCCTGACAAGGAGAAGGTAAAGATGGAAGGTGATAGCAATTCTAACACTATTTTTGACTGATTCAGTTCTCCCAAGGGGCTGGGCATCTACTCAGAGCTCCATGGCACTATTTCATTCAGTCCTAGTCACAACCACGAGTAGGTCATACTTATCGCCATTTTACAGATGAGGAAACTGAGGCACAGCTTGGCATATGGAGTTGCCCCAAGTCCCACAGCTAGTGTTGGCAGATCTGGAATAGGCCAATTTAACCCCAAAGTCTGTGCTCTTTTTGATTGTCACTGGAGAGGGGACTTTTCAGAAACCTGAGATTTTGAGGCCTCTTGGTTGGGGCAGAGAACCCTGGCCTGGGGCCCAGACACCTGGGCTCCATGTCCAGCTTTGTCAGAGACAAGCAATGTGATGCCCAGTAAGCCACACCCACCTCCAGTGTCTTCATCTGCCAAGTGGAGCGAGCATAAGAGATGATCCCTGAAGGTCTTTGCCCCTCCCCAGTGGCAGGGTTCTCAGAGGAACTCTTCCCAGGATGGAAGGCCCGGGGGCAGTGATGCTGGGAAGGAACCACCCTCCACCTCCCCTTTCATGTCCACATAGCTCCGGCTTGCTTAGATGTTTTCTTGGTGCGTCATAGAGCAGATCCTTTCCACGGGTGTGGTGTGTGCTGTTCTCCCTGCAGCCCCCATGACCTTCCCTGGAGGGCTGGGCCTGCCCCGCCTGTTCCTCTGGATTTCCCCTTGAGCCTCCTTCGTTCCTGGAGTACCCTCAGAAAGGGTGTGGGATGGGCACTGTTTTTCTTATGGTTTGAGATCCCTGTCACATGCTTTGATGTCATCCTCACTGAAGAATCATCCCAAATCACAGGATCAAACAGATAGGTCACTGGATACAAAGACTAAAGCCAGAGCAGTTGCCAGAGGCAGGTCCATGGGGTCTAGCTCATGATGCAGTGCCCCGGGTGCCAGGGCAAAGCCCACTGGGCCTGGAAGGGCAGCAGAGCATCTCAGGATCTCACCACTCAGGGCTGGAAGCCCTATAGGCCTCTTCCCCCTATGCCCAGATCCAGATGACCACTGGGGGCAGCTACAAGGGCTCTGGGGAGTGGATGGCGTTTAGAGAAAGGGACTGCCCCAGCGACAGGGAACATGCGTTGCGAATAAGGTCTGGAGGGGGCGCTACATAAATGATCCTGAACTAAAGTATCAAAAGTGCTTTATAAACAATGAGATGCAATAAACCCTTACTATAAGGCCCCGAGAGTGCAGAGCAACAAGGAAGAGGCTGCCAGGCACTAATGGATCTGGGTTCAAGTTTAGGCTCCTCTACGTTTCAGTTCTGTTACTTTGAGCGGATTATTTAACTCTGTGCCTCAGTTTTCTCATCTGTAAAATGAGAGCTAGGTAGAGTAAAGATATCTCTGGGTCTTTCCAGCCTGGAAAGTCTAGGGTTCTGGGTGACTGCTGCCAACACTCTACCCCTTGCTGAAAATTCATGGTGCAGAGGAGAGACTCAATTTGCCCAGGCACATGGCACATATCTGGCAAGTGACAGACGCTCAGCAAACGTTGTTGCCAATATTTTCTGTCAGGAGACTGATACTGATTGGCACTCACTGAACAGTTACTACAGATGACCCCATGCATGGTCTGTGTGTTACCTGTTGCTGCACAACTTATTTTCACAAAACTTAGCAACTTAAAACAATAATAAACATTTATTATCTCACACAGTTTCTGTGGGTCAGGAATTCCAGAGCAGCTCTTTATTAACTTCTGAGGTCAGTACTATCGTCATGTGGTTCCAGCTCATTGTCTCTAATGAGGTTGTAGTGAAGATGTTGGCTGGGGGTACAGTTCAGTTTATCTTAAGGCTTGACTGGAGCTGGAGGATCCACTTCCAAGATGGCTTATTCACATGGTTGGCAAGTTTGTGGGAGGTGTCAGTTCCCCAGCAATTGTATCTCTCCCCAGGGCTGCTTGAGCATCCTCGTAGCATGGTGTCTGGCTTCCCCCGCAGAGAGATTGACCTAAAAGAGCAAGACAGAAGTTGCCCCCAGCAAAGCCCATTAACAATTCCCAGGAAATACAAATTGAATCTGGGTAATAAAATAGTGTCTAACCTTTTTCTTCCCCCTTTGTGTTTAGTCTAGTTTCACTTGCTCATACGGTACCGCACGCAGACGCCTTGCACCTGGCACTTCAGACCAAAGCTCCTAGTGCAAAATGGCTGCGCTCAACACTTCAGCTCGATGGGCTCGAAGCGCTGCACACGACACTGCAATTCAAGATGGTAGTGGTGGGCCATGTGCAGGGGTGCTGCGCCCAGCACTGTGATCTGGACCTGTGAGCAGCACAGCTGCGCCTCTTCCACAAGAGCTCTGCCCCTACTCCCTGCGGACAAGAACCCTGTAAAGCAGCCCTGCTAATGGCCTTTTGAGGAGAGCGTGTGCTCTAGAACATGAGCTCACACCTCTCTATTCCTCAATTAAAGAATAAAGCTTTCATTTGCTTCTGAACCAAACTCGTTCTATTGGCTTGAACTACATTGGGGCTGAACGAACCTTGTTAGGGACCAACTTGGGATGGTCAGTAACAAAATTTTGGCATCCAGGATGGGGCACTCCGTGCCCTTTTAACCTGCACCTATCCACAAGGCTCTGAATTTGCCCTGGCTCCAGCAAGAGGATGGCGGAGGCTTTGGGAGGTTCACCTGAGAATGATTGACTCTGATCTTTGAGTTCACTCTGACAGGGTAGAACTGCAGCAGGCTTCAGTCAAATTCGGTGTAACTCTGCCCAGCACACTGATACCGGGTGTGGTGCATACACAGCACAGCACTGAGTCATCTGGACTGCGCCCCCTTGAGGGGATCACACTGTGGCATCACTGGGGATTGGAGACTGAAACTCGTGCATGTCTGCCCACTGCCTCTGACTGGTTTTTTCTCCGTACCAGACACCCGGGGAATGTCGGGGACCTGTGGACCAGGGGGAGCTACAGCAGTCTTCCCACTGTCTCGCCAGTAGTGCTCCTCTTGGCCCCTGTACAAGGCAGTGTGGCCACACCAGGGCTTTTTGTTCTCCTCGTCGGCCTCCAGGGGTCAACAGTAGCATTCTCCATAGTCATTTCAGTTTGGTAAAGGAAAGTGGCCAGCCCTGTGAGCCAAGAGGTGAGACTGGGAAAAGGCCCAGGTAATGAGGATGCCTGACAAAATGGAACAAGGACACTCAATCCAAGTTCAGGAAAAGGCTCCAGGGACACCTGAGTGCAAAAGGATCCCAAAGTAGGTACGTGAGCGGTAACTTGGCCTCTTATGGTCAGTGCTATTTTCTCTGAAGTGGGCTGGGGAGCCCTATGAACCACTCGCCAAAGATAGCAGAGCTATAGAGGAAGACAAGTCAGAGGATAAAAAGGCCCAGAGTCAAGCCCACCTACTGGTTATTACCCTCCAATGTCAACTGGTCAGTACAGGAATCTGGACTAACTGCCCACAGAGACTCTCAACTCCAGTAAGTGACCCCTGGCCCCTACCAAGGGGGCTATCTCAAGCCAAGGAAACTAGGACCCAATCAGCGCGCCATATGTAAAAAAGAGGGACCCTGGAAGAGAGAATGTCCTTGCCACCCCTGATAGGGGGCAGAAATGGCAGATTCTGGCCACTACCCTCAAAGGCAGATGGTCCAAATAGATGAAGAAAGACAGGCCAGGGGGCTCCTAAGCTGGCGTTCCAATTGACCCCCGAGGAGCCCCGCTGACACTGCACATAGCAGGGAAAGCCTACTGAAGTCTTAGTTGACACTTACTCGGTTCTGAACCCCAGATCAGGCAAAACTGGTCACAAGACTTGTAAAATGATGGGGGTAAAATGTAAAATGGTTCAGGGAAGCCCCAAGAATGGGCATTCATAAAGCCATTAGAATGTAAATTGGACGAACACATGCTCACCCACCATTCTTTCCCGTATGTCCCCAAATGCCCTATACCCTTGCTAGGAAGAGACATTTTACACAAATCATGGGCTACTATCCACCTAATGGGAGGCAAATTGGAGACTGGTATTCCCTTAGACAAAGGGCACAAGATGATAATGTTAATGGCTGAGGACAAACGTCCCTGGACAAAACAATAACGGTCCAGCATTCGCGCCTCAAGTGATGAAGGGGATAATGGGTGACTTGGGCATAAAATGGACCTTGCACTCAGCCTGGAGGCCCTAATCACTAGGGAAAGTAGAGAGATCAATCAAAGCTTGAAATGGGCCCTAGTCAAGCTATGTCAGGAAACCTAAGAAAATTGGGTTAAGTTGCTATTGATCGCCCTGCTCTGCATTCAGTTTGCCCCAAGAGATAAGTTTAAAGTTAAGTGCATTTGAATTCATGTCTGGTAGACCCATTCCCAAGCCCGAGAGAAGGGACACCTTAGCCCCCATGAAATGGAACAACTCAAGTATGCCCTCCAGGTAGGAGAAACCATGAAAGTTGTCAACAAATAAGGTAACCAGGTGCTTCCTGCATCCACTGACCTGGCCCTACACTCCTTCCAGCCAGGAGACTGGGTGAACCTAAAAACCTGGAAAAGCGGCAGCACACAAGATACCCTGGTGATTGCTGCCATCGTGCTGAGTCTTCTTTGCCCCTCCCTCCGCAGACACACTTACCCCAGTGCTTGCAAAATGAGGGCCCTATACTTCCAATTTATACTTCCCATTTTGGGAATTAAAATGTCCTCCCCACTGTCGCTCCATGGCAAAAAACTTCCTTCTGTAACATGATCAGAGATACTCAGGAAGGATGGAACTTCACTGATTGTTGGATCTGTCACGCCCAACCTGAAACAGGAAAGGACCGTCAGACATATTTAAGAGGAACCCCAATAACCAAGGAGGAGGAAGCATTAAATAGCACCCTCTTCCCAGCAGGCGGTAAACTGTTAACAAGTTGAAGTCGCAGCTGGTCCCGGCTGTGACACTTAGGGGTCAATAGCACCAACAATTACGTGATTCAGGCAGTCCAACGAGGGAACGTGTCGAGTTTGGTACCTGGGTGCCCTAATAGGACCCTGGATATACTGACATGGATGAAAAACCAGAGCACTGACCCTTCAAAGATCCAAACCGATGACACAGGGCTGGTGCACTTACGAAGAGGATACATGTTCTTGGGCAAGCCCCCCAACTCAACGTGGGGCTGGGCATCTCAATGCTTAGAGGGGGTATGTCAACCTAAGAACTGTGGGACCAGATCCAAACTTTAATTAAGTTTACAGTCGGGGGACTTCCCTGGCGGTCTGGTGGTTAAGACTTTGCATTCCAATGCGGGGGGTGGGGGGTTCAATCCCTGGTCGGGGAGCTAAGATCCCACATGCCTCGTGGCCAAAAAAACAAAACATAAAAAAACAGAAGCAGGGTTTCCCTGGTGGCGCAGTGGTTGAGAGTCTACCTGCTGATGCAGGAGACACGGGTTCATGTCCCGGTCCGGGAAAATCCCACGTGCCGCGGAGCAGCTGGGCCCGTGAGTCATGGACGCTGAGGCTGTGCGTCCGGAGCCTGTGCTCTGCAACAGGAGAGGCCACAACAGTGAGAGGCCCACACACCGCAAAAAAAAAAAAAAAAACATAACAGCCACAGTACAACAGTGGCCAACAAGACTGGACTCGACTTCAACTTATTAGAAAAAATTTGACATGTGAAGCAGGACAAACCCTTAAACCCCATACAAAAATCTGTTGGCTCACTGGCTGGTATGGTCCTAGATAACCGAATTGCCCTAGATTATCTGTTAGCTGACCAGGGAGGGGTCTGTGCACTGGCCAATAGGTCAAGTTGCTTTCATGTTAATGCAAGTGGCCTGATTGAAGAAAGTGCACACAGGCTACTAGAAAAAGCAACTTGGCAGACAGGCCAGGCAGCCTCATCTGGCTGGATGCAAATATGCAGCGGGTGAAACAGGCCCTCCCTAGTGTCACTTGGTTTCTACCTTTCCTGGGCCCCTTAATAATAACCTTTGTCCTCTTGCTGATACTTGAACCATACATCTCAAATTGTCTGGTGTCCTTTGTCTCCAAAAGGTCAGAATCTATAAAACTTCCAATGGTGGTCGCTCAGGGACATGAACAGCCGGGCTAAGCCCTGGTGACAATCTAAAGGCAGCTGAGGAGAAATTCTGCTCCTCTCCCAGGGTTATGATGACGCCCAAACTCAGCGGGAAGCAGTTGCAGAAGACGAACCTCTTTGCCCCTCAGCGCCCCTCAAGAAAGAGGAGCAGGACAGAAGACAGAGGAGGGATTTGTTACCAGCAAAGCCCATGAACAATTCCTTCGGAATAAAAGTAGAATCTGGGTAATAAAAGTCTGTTTTTTTCCTTTGTGCTTAGTGTAGTTTCACTTGCTCACAGGGTGCCATGTGCAGAGGTCTTGCACTCGACATTGCAGACCAGAGTTCCTAGTGGGAAACGGCTGTGCTGACACATCAGCTCTGCAGGGCCATGTGCAGAAGTGCTGCGCACGACACCACAATTCAAGATGGTGGCGGCAGGCTGTGTGCAGAGACACTGTGCCCGGCACTGCGATCTGAAGCCTGAGCAGCACAGCTGCCCCGGACCACAAGAACTCCACCCCGACCCCTGCTGACAAGAACCCTATAGAGCAGCCCAGCCTACAGCCTTTGCGGGAGCTCGCACCTCTCCATTCTTTGATCAAAATGTAAAGCTTGGGTTTCCCTGGTGGCGCAGTGGTTGAGAATCCACCTGCCAATGCAAGGGGCACGGGTTCGAGCCCTGGTCCAGGAAGATCCCACATGCTGCAGAGCAACTAAGCCTGTGCATCACAACTACTGAGCCTGCGCTGTAGAGCCCGCATGTCACAACTACTGAAGCCCGCATGCCTAGAGCCCGTGCTCGGCAACAAGAGAGCCACCACAATGACAAGCCTGCGCACTGCAACGAAGACTAGCCCCCGCTCACCGCAACTAGAGAAAGCCCGCGTGCAGCAATGAAGACCCAATGCAGCCAAAAATAAATAAATTAAATAAATAAATTTATTTAAAAAAAAAAAAAAGAGTAAAGCTTTCCATTGCTTCCGAACCGAACTCGGTCTCATGCTATTGGCTTGAACAACACCAGACAGAAGGACCCATGTTGGGGACAAACTCGGGAGGGTCCGTAAAAAGTAGCAATGTCTTTGATGACCTAGACTCACACATCTCACACTATCATTTCCGCTGTATTCTATTGGTCACACAAATCAACCCAGCACAGTGGTGGGGGGACCACACAAGGATAGGAGTACCAGGAGGCAAGAATTATCGAGGACCATCTTGGAGGCTGGTTATCACAGTCTGTTCTAAGTGTTTTATAGCTATTAATTAATCTATTAATTCATGAGGTCGATACTGTTATCATCCCCATTTTATAGATAAGGAACTTGAGTCACAGAGCGATTAGGCCTAAGGTTACACATCTAGGAAATAGTCTGGGGCAATTGCTATGAACTTAATGTTTGTGTCTCCCTGAAATTCATATGTTGAAGCTCTAACCCCCAATGTGATGGTATTTGGAGATGAAGCCTTTGGAAGGTAATTAGGGTTAGATAAGGTCCTAGTCCAATGGGACTAGTGCCCTCAGAGACAGGAGAGCCTGTTTCCCCTCTCCCTTCATGCACACACATGAGGAAAGGCCAGGTGAGCACACAGCAAGGTGGCAGCCATCTACAAGCCAAGGAAAGAGGCCTCGGAATGAAACCTCCCTTGCCAGCACCTTGATCTTGGACTTCCCAGCCTCCAGAACTGTGAGATATAAATTTCTACTGTTTTAAGCCCCCCAGCCTGTGGTATTTTGTCATGGCACCTCGAGCAGACCAAGACAGGACTTGAACTCACAGAGTTCAGGATTTGAACTCAGACGGTTGGGGCTGCTTAGCCCTTGTTTTTAAAATTTCTCTCCCTCTACTGCCCACCCTGACCCCCACCTGGCCCCTGGGCTATGCGAGAGATTCTCTTCACTGATAGAGAGGCCAGGGCGGCACTGGGAAGGCCCAGAAAGGGGCTGGAGGAAGCTCACGGCAAACTCAAGGCCCAGGGCTCAGTGCTGACACTGATGTTCTGGTGCTTGTACCCCAGAGAGTCTTGGGGGCCAGCTCCCCACCCCACCCGGCCTGCTGCTCTCCACCCCCACCAGCTTGAACCTGGGGTTTGCCACACACACCCTCAGATGATCCAGGTCGTAAACAGTAAGCAGGTGGAAAACAAACTATATTTAAACCTGCAGTTGCTCCATAAACAAAGATTAAGAGACAAGTGACGGTTGGGAGAAAACAGAAGAAACCCACGTGTCAATAGCCATAATACATTAACGTTCTAAAAACAAGCAAAGGCTATAAAAAGGCAACTTACAAAAGAATAAATGCCAATGCCCCTTCCCCAAAACCAAAACCAAACAAAACAAGGCACTGGTCCTCACTAATTTTAAAAATCTCATTAAAACCACAATAAAACCTGATTTTTCCTCTATCAGGTTGACAAAAATTAAAGATTAATAGTATCCAGGGTTGGTGAAGGTGTTGGGCAGTGGGCCCTGCCACTACTCTTGACCTTGGGGGAGGGGGTGCAATTTGACAAAATCAAAATGTGATATATTTATACATGTGACTCAGCAGTTGTATTCTGAGGAATCTATTTTATCAAAAAACTAGAAAGATGATGACAGAAAGATATACATAGTTAGCTAGATAGGTATAGATAGATATTCAGATCTATAGATCTATTTACATACAAGGATGTTTTCTGCAGTATTGTTTGTAGTAGCAAAACCTTGGAAACAACCCCAATGTCCACCAACAGAACAAATAAATGGCTGTGTGGTCGCATAGTGAATAGTCTACAGCAATGAGAATGAACAAATATTACCACATGTAAAGACATAGATGAATCTCATTAAGAATGGTGAACAAAAGAATACATACTGTCTGATTCCATCTTCACAAGGTTCAAAACAGCCCAAACTAATCTCAGCTTTTAAAAGTCAGGATAGGGGCTTCCCTGGTGGTGCAGTGGTTAAGAATCCGCCTGCCAACGCAGGGGACACGGGTTCGAGACCTGGCCCGGGAAAATCACACATGCCGCGGAGCAACTAAGCCCATGTGCCACAATTACTGAGCCTGTGCTCTAGAGCCCACGAGCCACAACTACTGAGCCCACGCACCACAACTACTGAAGCCCGCACACCTATAGCCCATGCTCTGCAACAAGAGAAGCCACCGCAACGAGAAGCCCTCGCACCGCGACGAAGGGTAGCCCCTGCTCACTGCAACTAGAGAAAGTCTGCACGCAGCAACGAAAACCCAACACAGCCAAAAATAAATAACTTAAATTAAGAAAAAAAAGTCAAGATAGTGTTATCCTCAGTGGGGGGGCTGGAAGGGGACAGAAACCAGGCTCCAGGAATACTGGTAGTGATCTTGTCTCTGACCTGAGTGTAGGTTACGCAGGTACACTATTTTATGAAAATGCCTTGAACTGTACACTTATGGATTGTGCCCTTTTCAGAATGTATATTTACTTAAAGAAAAAGTTTCCTAAAAAATAAAGCAAAAGCATACCCCAATAAGCATTCCAACTGTCTATGGAATAAAAATACATATATACATAAATATTCATCCAATTAAAAAAATGACATTGAGCTTTCTATGGAATACCAATATGAAAAGATGTCAGTGATATATTATTAGCACAAACAGAAAAATACATGCTAAATATATGTAATCTGATTTTTTCTATTAAAAATAATATGTATGTATGCGTAAATAAACTTATATATCAAAAATGTTGTACAGGCATAGAAAATGGCTGAACAGAAATCCCTACTGTTAAAAAGTTGCTGTTCCTATGGATTAAAACTCAAGGAGCTGGGGCTCCTTACTGAGGCCTCTAACGGGGTCCAGCAGGAAACCTGAGCTACAGCTGAGTGAGCTGGGCTCTCCCCTCTGTCAGAGCTCAGCCCTGGTCAGGAGGCCAGAGGGGACTTAGGATCAGGGTTTCTGGAAGCACTGTGAGACCCCAGAACAACAAGGTCAAGGCCTGAGGAGTGCATTTTAAGGCCCCTCTGGGCAGAAGGAGGGCAGGAGAACTAGCTCTGCCCACATGGGCCCCAGGGGTGGTAGGAAAGGGGGGAAATGGAAGGGGTCACAGCCCTACCCGGGGATTCCACTTAATCAACACAGCCCTGTGAGGTATGTATGACTGTCTTCATTTCTAGATCAGGATGCCAAGGTTAAGTATCTTGCCCAAGGTCACACAGGTAGTAAATAGAACAGCTGGGCCTTGAACCCAAACCAGTCTGAACCTCAAGAAGGGGCTCTGCACTAGACGGGGGAAGGAGGGCAGCAGGGAGGAGCTGGCTGCCCTTGGCGAAGACTCAACAACCCACCCTGTAGTTCTTTGCGGGGCTCAGAGCCTTGGGAGCCCCAGCTTACCAGGAACCACAAAAGTAGGTTCTGCCCAGTGTCTGCAGCCATGCCACCCCTCTGAGGTCAGGGCTCAACCACTAAATCTGGCCCCAGGGGCCACTCTGTTAACTCAGCACTGATACCTCTGCTGGCAGCCCCGAGGTTAGTACCATCCAACATAGATCCCAGGAGGGAGAGCCTAGTCAGTCCACTTCACCTCTGCACACAGCCACCCCCAACCCCCCAACTCCCTCTCCACCCCCTCACTTCCTCTTCTGCTGCCCCTGCCCCAGCCCTGGGTTCTGAGTCACTCAGGCTCTTAGAAAGAAACAAAGTGTTGGGCCATGGGGACGAGAATAGCCTGGGTCCTGGATTCAAGTCCCTGAAGTTTGAGCCAGATGTGACCTGGCTGATGGTCATAAACAGCTTAAGACAAGCTAATTTTCTCATTGTTGGGTACACGGTGGGGGTAGTCATAAGCGGTTGAGAGCCTACTATGTACCACTTTTATTCAGTCCTTACAACTGTAAGAAGTAGGTATTTAGTGCCTCCAATTTACAGATAAAGAAACTGAGGCTCAGAAGGGAGGTAACTTGCCCAAGGTCACCCATAGCTTGGACTGGAACCAAGGAAGACCTAGATTTTGAGCCTGGCCCTGCTACTTACTGGCTGTGTGGTCTTGGGCAAGTTACTTTACCTCTCTGAGCCTCAGTTCCCTCATCTATAAAGATGATATTAAATTAATATCCAACTTATTAAATTATTTGAGGATTAAAAAAGGTAATATTAAAACTCTTAGCATGATATCTGGTACAGAGAAGGTCCTCAGTCAATGTTATCATGACATCTGACCAATGAGAAGGTTCACTCCCTAGGAGCAGTAGGGCTAGGGAAGGTCTTTAAACTTCCCAGATCACTCCAAGAGGTCTTCCTGAGAGAAGCAGCATTCCTGTCCCATTTTTAATTTGAGACTATGAGTTCACTGTGTGTGCGTGTGCATGTGTGGTTGTGCTGGGGCGGGCGCAGGGGTTATTTGGGAGAAGGTGGCACAGCTGGGGTAGGGATCGTTGCCTCAGTCTTCTGTGGAGGGGTCAGGTCAAGTCTAAACATGGGCAGGACTCCAGGCCTTGTTCTTAGAGGATGTCTCAACAGCCTGCTATGACACCTTGGATAACAAACAGGTTGTCACCCTTCGAACCCCAAGTGAACTTGATAAATCCTGGCAAAGCTGAGAAGAGGCCCATCTATAAATACTCCATGACTCAGGTCCAGTGTCCTGTTGAAAGGGCCGCTTGTGTTTATGGTTCTGTTGCTCTGTGGAGACATTCCAGTTCAGGGAGGAAGGTCTGGGCCACCCCGAGGTCTCAGAGCACCCAGTTTGCTCTGCTGGGGCAAGTTTGCAGTCTGGGGCCAGGCTCACCAATGCCTGGCTTAGCATCCAGTCCATTATGAGACTCTGGGAAAATCTCTCATCTCACCAGGTTTCCTGTTATCCAGGAAATGAAACATGTTGGCTCCCCCTGCTTTTGCAGGTAGGCTATGAGGCAGGATGGCCTAATGGTTGGGCACACAGGATTGTTTTCTTTTGGGGTTTTTGGTGCTGGAAAAACATGGGCTCAAGGTCCAATTTCACGCCTTAATTAGCGATGTGATTTTAAACCAGTCACTTCACTTTTCTGAATCTCAGTTTCCTGAACTATAAAATGGGGATAATAATGGAAATTCTTTTGCAGGATTGTCATGAGGATGAGAAGAGAGTATATAAGGCACTTAGCACAGCAACCAGCATGTAGTAAACCTCCAGTTAATGATAGGTATTAAGATTACAAATTAAGCAGTTTAAAATATTTTGATAAAGGAGTACTTCGGGATTTGGTTCTTCCAGAGAGAGACTTAGGGAGTCAATGGTTGCCCCAGATCTTTACCATCTCTCTTCTTTGCAGTTATGAAGAGCCAAGGTATGAAGAAAACAAGACTGTTCCCAAGATTGGTAGGGAAAGTGCAAGGTACTATCATTCATCAAACACCTACTGTGTGTCACCTGCTGCCACAAACATCATCATTTCGTCTGACTCCCTAAACACCAGCAAGGTATAACTCCCGGAAAACCAAGGCCTGGTGAAGTTCACTGAATGGCAGGGTTGGCATTTGAACCCTGGTCTGTGTGCTGCCAAAGTGCTTGTTGTGTGTGACCCACTGCACCACAGTACCTTGTTGCCTCCCTGGTCTAGAAAGGAGGCCAAAGAAGGGATAGAAGTGAGAGAATGAGGAAGGAAGAACCAAGAGCTTGGCAACAGTCTGGGAGAGTATAGAGAACTGGAAGCACAGTTGGAGATAGGGAGCTGGTTGGGGAAGACGCATGACTTTGGGGTGACTGCTCTGTGAGGTCAACCAGTAGACAGAAGGAAAAATACAGCTGAACTCAGAAGAAAGATCAGCCTGGGAAGGAGGGAAATGTCCTTTGCTCAAGACTGTCTGAAATGACTTCTGAACTTACAACCCCCACAAGACCTTCTTCTACCTGGCTTTGAATGCCCTCTCTGAAGCACCCATCTCAGGGCCTTTGCACGTGTGGTGTGCTCTGCCTAACATAGTCTCTTCCCTTTCTCAACTGAGATGTTACCTTTCCAAAGAGGCCTTCATTAGCCATTCTATTTAAATAGGTCCCCATCCCATTACTCCTGGATTTAGCACCTGTTCTTTCCTTAAATTTATCACAATCTGTAATTGTTTCACTCAATTTCCTTGTCAATTTATGTCACCACCTCCATCCAATGAAGTATCTGTTGCATGAGTACAGGGATTGCATGGGCTTGTTCCCTGATATATTCACAATCCCTGGCATATAGTAGGAGCCTAGCAAACATTTGTGGAATGAGTGAAAGATCCAGCCCCACCTATCTTAATATACCCCTTCTTCTGATTCTCCACTCCTTTGAGACTGCTTTCCCATATTTCACCATCATATCTTCTTCATTCTCCCCTCCTATGTGCCTTCACTTGGAGTGCCCTCACTCCTCTGCCCATTCAAACCCTGCCCAAGGCTTGGCTCCTACGGGACCTCCTCTGGGAAGTCCACTCACCCCTGGATCCAGTGCCCCTGTGAAGTAAACAACACATACACCTGTGCATGATGGCCCTACTCCACGCTCCGCTCCTTGTATGTGATCTTGAGAAAGTCACTTTCGGGCGACTCTGGGTCCCATTTGCCCCACTTAAGTCTATCCTTGGGATTGTATCTAAGGGAAATAATTTAAAAGCAGAGAAAAGCCATAAATGCCCAAAGGTATATACTTTGAAGCATTATTTAAAATAGAATAAAAAATTTAAACAACAATAATGTTAAATGTTATAATAATAAAAGCTACTGTTTAGTGAGTGTTTGAACAGGCCAGGCATTGAGAAGGGCATTAAGAGCTGCAGTTGAGAGCGCAGGTTCCAGAGCCTCAACCTCACCACTTAGTCTCTGTGATCTTGAACCAGTGACTTTACCTCTTTAGCCTCAGTTTCCTCATCTGTAAAATGGAGGTGATAAAGATTCCTACTCCTAGGGCTTTTGTTGTTAAGCAAAATTTTATTGACTATAATCCAAATACAGAAAAATATACAAATAAATGTGCAGCTCAGTGAATTTTCACAAAATAAGCATGGGTGTGTAACCAGCAAATAGGGCGGCTTTGAGGATTACATGAGCCAACACCTGGAAAATACTTAGAGCACTGGTAATGGTTGGCTAATGTTACTTGCTCTGTATTTCATGGGCATAGTGCTAAGTGCTTTATGTGCATTATTATTTTTTTTTATGATTGCCAGTTTTTTTTTTTTCATTTTAACATCCATATCTCTTCCCGTTTGCGTCTCCCTCCCTCCCACCCTCCCTATCCCACCCCTCCAGGCGGTCACAAAGCACCGAGCTGATCTCTCTGTGCTATGTGGCTGCTTCCCACTAGCTATCTACCTTACATTTGGTAGTGTATATATGTCCATGCCTCTCTCTCGCTTTGTCACAGTTTACCCTTCCCCCCTCCCCATAGCCTCAAGTCCATTCTCTAGTAAGTCTGTGTCCTTATTCCTGTCTTACCCCTAGGTTCTTCATGACATTTTTTTTCCTTAAATTCCATATATATGTGTTAGCATACGGTATTTGTCTCTCTCTTTGTGCATTATTTTATTCAGTCCTCACAGTAACTCTATGAGGTAGGCACTAATATTATCCTCATTTCAAATAAGGAAACCTAGATTCAGAGAAGTTAAATATACTGGCCAATGTCACAAAGTTAGTAAATGACAGAGGTAAGAGAGGAACCCAAGTCTTTTGCCAAAACCTTCCTCCCAAACCCCTTGATACACTGATTCCCCAAGACATTGATTACAGCATCAACTAATAAGTAAAAAAAAAAAAAAAAAAGGGAAATCAATGACCGACTAGAAAAACTGATTTTCTGAATTCTTGAGTCAATTAAATAAATATTTATTGAATAGCTACTATGTGCCAGGCACTGTTGTAGGCACTGGAGATACAGAGCAAACAAGATAGAAAAGTTCCCTGTCCTCGTGGAATTTATATTCTGCTGGGAGAAGACAGACACAGAAATAAATAAAGAATTTCTGATAGTAATAAATGTTATTGGGCTTCCCTGGTGATGCAGTGGTTAAGAATCCTCCTGCCAATGCAGGGGACATGGGTTCGAGCCCTGGTCCGGGAAGATCCTTCATGCCGCGGAGCAACTAAGCCCGTGCGCCACAACTACTGAAGCACATGCACCTAGAGCTGGTGCTCTGCGACAAGAGAAGCAGCGCAGTGAGAGAAGCCTGCGAACCGCAACGAGGAGTAGCCCTCGTTGCGGTGCAACTAGAGAAAGACAGTGCGTAGCAACGAAGACCCAATGCAGCCAAAATTTAATTAATTAATTGATTAAATTTATAAAAATAAAACAATAAAAATAAATACTATCAAGAAGATAAAACAGGATAATGGGATGGAGAGAGACTTGCAATTGGGGGGACTGCTTTAGATAAGATGTTCAAGCAAGGCCCCCCAAGGAGGGAACCTGAATGGTACGGAGGAGCCAGCCTCACGGCAACCTGGGGGAAGCCCACTCCAGAGTAGCCATGAACTTGGCATGCTTGAGAAACAGATAGAATATGATGCAACCATTCTAAAATATCATTTTGAAAACTAAAACCTGGAAACAAGTAAAATAAAAAAGTACAAGATACCCTAAGATGCTATCTTGTCCCAACATCTGCTAGACAGACAAAATTCTCAGAAAAGTGAAATGGTGTGATGAATTGGATGGTTTTTAAGTTTTTTCCTTTTCAGAAAATATCTGCTGTTGTCATATTATGGTTTCTACAATTTTGTTAAAGTCAAGAAAAAAAGGAGAATTCCAAGAATCTCATACAGACCAAATAAGATAGTTCTCCGGTTACCTGTGAAGGTTATGCAAGTGAGTTGGACGTATCATCTTCGAGAACAAGCTGTGCAGTCTCCACCAGTCACACTCCCTCTCTGGGCCACAATACAGAACATGCAGGATGCCACATTGCCTGGTGCACCTGCCAAAAGTGAGGTCCCTCAGAGAGAAGGCACTGGCAAAGTCAAGCCTTTCTGCTATTCATATGACACATAATTAAAAGAATACATTTTTTAATAACAGGAAAAAAACACATTGAATCATTAATAAAAATCAGTCAGAAGAATGAGATAACAAGCCACAGACTGGGAGAAAATATTTGCAAAAGACATTTGACAAAGAACTGTTATCCAGGGGACTTGCCTGGTGGGCCAGAGGTTAAGAATCTGCCTTCCAATGCAGGGGACACAGGTTCGATCCCTGGTCAGGAAACTAAGATCCCACATGCCGCGGAGCAACTAAACCTGTGCACCACAACTAGAGAGCCCGCGCACCACAACTATTCATCCCCCATACCGCAACTAAGACCCGACACAGCCACATAAAAAAATAAATAAATATTAAAAGAAAAAAGAAGTTAACATATACAAAGAATTCTTAAAACTCAACAATAGGAAAATTAACAACCCTATTAAAACATGGGCAAAAGATCTGAACAGCTCACTAAAGAAGATATATAGATGGCCAATAAGCATATGAAAAGACATACAACATAATATGTCATTAAGGAATTGCCAATTAAAACAACAAGATACCATTACACACTCATTAGAATGGCCAGATCCAAAACACCGACCACACCAAATGCTTGGGAGGATGTGAAGCAACAGGAGCTCTCATTCATTGCTATTTGGAATGCAAAATGGTACAGCCACTCTGGAAGACAGTTTGACAATTTCTTACAAAACTAAACATACTCTTACCATATGATCTAGCAATCATACTCTTTGACATATACCTAAATGAGTTGAAAATTTATATCCACACAAAAACCTGCATGTGAATGTTTATAGCAGTTTTATTCACAATTGCCAAAACTTGGAAGCAACCGAGATGTCCTTCAGTAGGTGAATGGATAAATAAACTGTGAGACAACCCATTATACAATAGAATATTATTCAGCACACACACCGAAAAAGAGCTATCGAGCCACATAAAAACATGGAGGAAATTTAAAGGCATATTAGTAAGTCACAAAGGTCAATCTGAAAAGGCTACATATTGTATGATTCCAACAATACGACATTCCGAAAAAGGCAAAAGTATGGAGCACCACTAGTGGCGCAGTGGTTGAGAGTCCGCCTGCCGATGCAGGGGACACGGGTTCGTGCCCCGGTCCGGGAAGATCCCACATGCCGCGGAGTGGCTGGGCCCGTGAGCCATGGCCACTGAGCCTGCACATCCGGAGCCTGTGCTCCGCAACGGGAGAGGCCACAACGGTGAGAGGCCCGCGTACCGCCAAAAAAAAAAAAAATTAAAGTTTTAATTTTTTAAAGTCATTTAAGAAAACAAAGAAGCACTGTCTGGTAAAATTTTTAGCTCGGGTGGGGGAATGGAAAATTCCTGGAAGAGCTTTCTTCCTTGAGGTCTGCCACTCACACGGGAAGGAGCAAGAAGGAAGTAATGTGTGAAAGAAGAGGTTATACTTACCAACACCTACTCTTTACCAGACACACTGCACATTAAGCCTTGTGCTTATATGAGTTATCTCATTTGTTCTTTCAACAGCCAAATGAAAATGTTTATATTACATGAAAGACTTGAAAATATTGTTCCCAGTTAACAGTGGAGGAAACTAAGAGATATAGATTTTTTCTAGTCACCCTGGTCTGTCTGAGTCCAGAGATTGAGTTCTAAGCCACTAGGGCGGGTTGGGGGTTCTCTGAGCTCCCTTCCACCTTCAACATTCCACCATTCCATGAGTTGATTTGTCTCTTCTGGGGGCACCACTGGGGGGCCTTGCTCACTTGGGCACTGGATCCCTGGAAGGACAGTGCTGTGTCCTTAGGGGACCGAGAATTTGACTGCCTGGAGTTTGACTTCATGCAGGAATTTCGCACCTTCCCAGACCCTAGACTGCAGGCGGAGGGTGTCTGGCGGGAGAAGGGGCTAGGTGCTGCCTGTGAGGCCTGGAAGGGCCGCTCCCACAGAGAGTGCGGGCTCCTTCTCCAGCCCTCAGCCACAGGTTCCCCAGCCCCGCCCTCCCACTCTCCACCTCGTCGTTGGAATGCTAAATCCAAGAGCTGATGGGGCTGGTTGGGTATTAATAACTGGACGCTGACGTTTATGCTGATTAGAAAGGCATTCCCTCTTGGTAGCCAAGACATTTGATTGCCTTTTCAGCTTATCTCTCCAGGCCTTCTGTGGCCCTGAAGAGAATGAGGGTGGCAGGATAATAATAGTAACAACAGCTACCCTGTGTGGGTGCTCTACTCTGCCAGACAGCAGTGCCAAATGAGTCATCCACACAGTTGCCTTCAATCCCTTCA
Organism: Stenella coeruleoalba; assembly: GCF_951394435.1. Lineage (NCBI taxonomy): Eukaryota > Metazoa > Chordata > Mammalia > Artiodactyla > Delphinidae > Stenella > Stenella coeruleoalba. The sequence continues at coordinate 20,203,037 of NC_137169.1, forward strand.
GGTGCTTTTAGTATCTCTGTTATGTATATGGGGAAACTGAGGCTCGTGAGAGGTCAAGGAACACGTCGCAGGCCACACAGCAGGTGAGCAGCTGGGCAGGAGCTCAAATCCTATCTGCCAGCAGCACCAAGTCCTCCTGTGGGTGGTGAGAGCCAAAGACAGGCATCTGCTCTGGCCACATAAACATGCGGCCCAGTTCCTTTAACTTCCAGGAACAGTGACTGGGAGGGTGTAGGGTGTGGGGGAGGGGCGGCTTCCAGGAAGTGGATGGCAGGACCTGGCCCTGGCCCCAGGCCTGAGACAGCCCAGGCTGAGGAGTGGGGGGATTGCGGTTCTGCTTAGGGCAGGCCTCGACCCTCCTGCTCCCCTGTTTTCTTCTGGTGCTTGTTCTCCACACCTCACTCCCCTCTTCACTCCTTTGAGGTGCTCAACTCTTTGGGGCCTCCCAGAAGACAGGGTCAATCCCAGGGAGAGGAGAGCAGAGGGGCTCATTGTCCAGGGGCTCACAGTCACAAAGGCCTCAAAGTTAGAGTTTTGACATTAGTTTTTGAGGAGCAGTGCAGCATAATGGTTAAGCCTGTAGCCTCTGGAGCCAGACTACCGCTGGGCCTCCCTTCCAGATCTGCTACTTAGGGCTGTGTAGCTTTGGTCAGACTCCTTAACCTCAGTGTGCCTCAGTTTCCCCATCTGTAAAATGGGGAGAAATACCTACCTCATAAGGTTGTTGTGAAAATTAAATGAGCTAAAAAATGTAAAGTGTACATTTAATGTAAAGTGTAAAGCCTGGCACAGAATAAGCACTCACTCAGTGTTAGCTTCTATTTCCAAATGATGTCACATAAAGAATCACAAACAGGACTTGCCTGGTGGCGCAGTGGTTAAGAATCCGCCTGCTAACGCAGGGGACACGGGTTCGAGCCCTGGTCCGGGAAGATCCCACATGCCGCAGAGCAACTAAGCCCATGCACCACAACTACTGAGCCTGCGCTCTAGAGCCCGCGAGCCACAACTACTCAGCCCGCGTGCTGCAACTACTGAAGCCCGTACACCTAGAGCCTGTGCTCTGCAACAAGAGAAGCCACCACCACGAGAAGCCTGTGCACCGCAATGAAGAGTAGCCCCCGCTCGCCACAACTAGAGAAAGCCCACACGCAGCAACAAAGACCCAACGCAGTCAAAAATACATAAATAAAATAAATAAATTTATAAAAAAAAAAGAATCACAAACAGAACAGAAAGGAGAAGACGTTCATCAAGGAAAAAATATCTCCTTATCTTCACCCCCATATTCGTAGCAGCCCTATTTACAATAGCCGAGATATGGGAACAACGCAAGCGCCCATCAACAGAAGAATAGATAAAGAAGATGTGATGGAACGTCCCTGGTGGCACAGTGGTTAAGAATCCGCCTGCCAATGCAGGGGACACAGGTTCGAGCCCTGGCCTGGGAAGGTCCCACGTGCCACGGAGCAACTAAGCCCCTGTGCCTAGAACCCGTGCTCCGCAACAAGAGAAGCCACCGCAATGAGAAGCCCACGCACCACGACGAAAAGCCCCTGCTCGCCACTAGAGAAAGCCCGCATGCAGCAACGAAGATCCAATGCAGCCAAAAATGATAAATTTAAAATATATAAATATATATACGTTCTTTAAAAAAAAGATGTGGTACACACACACACACACAATGGAATACTAATCAACCATTTAAAAAAGATGAAATCTTGCCATTTGCAACAACATGGATGGACCTCAAGGATATCATGCGAACTGAAATAAGTCAGACAGAGAAAGGCAAATTCTGTATGGATTTCACTCATATGTGGAATATAAGAAACTAATAAACAGATGAACAAAAACAAAATAAATGAACAAACCAAACTAAACAAAAACAAACATGTAGATACAGAGAACAGAGTAGCCGTTACCAGAGGGAAAGGGGCAGAGGGGAGGTAAAATGTTTAAAGGGGATCAACTGTATGGTGATGGATAGAAACTAAATTTTTGGTAGTGAGCACGTTGCAGGGTATGCAGCAGTAGAAATATAATGTTGTACACTTGAAACTTACATAAGGTTTTAAATCAGTCACCTGAATAAAAATAAAAAATAAATTATCTCCTATAATCCCACTATTCAACACAACCACCAACACCATTTCACTCCATTTCCTTCTAATCTTTTTCCTGTCCATCATTTTTACAACACTGCAATCACAGAATACTTACAAGTTGTGCAACTTTGGGACTTTTTTTTCATTTAACATTTTATTCTAAGCCTTTCCTATAATCATTCAATAGGCTCTTATTGAGGGCCTATAATGTATCAAGCCTTATTCTAGGCTCTGGGCAAACAGCTGCTGGCAAAACAGACAAGCCCCTTCTCTCCAGGAGCTTATATTTTAGTGGGCATTGCTATGTTGCCTTCAGAACGCATTCTTTTACATTGCGGTCTCATCTACGTAACAGCAGAGAGCACAAATATGAAGTGTGGAGTTCAGGTAATTTTTACACATATATTCACCCATGTAACTGCCACCCAGATCAAGACACAGAACATTTCCATCACCCCAGAAGATTCCTTCACCTTCCCCATCAGTTACCACCCCTCCTCCACATAGATTAGTTTCACCTGTTTAAGAACAGGATCTGCCTCTTTGAGAATGCCTATTTTTTAGTGGCTGCAGAATATTCTGTCCTGTGGATATGTTGTTGGACACATCTTTTGCTTTCAGTTTCTCATTGTTGTCAATAGTGCTACAGTGAATGCCACGTTTTTAATTATCCCTTTAGGCTCAACTCTCAGAAGTGGGATTGATTTTTGAAAGGGTTCTTGGTAAATATTGACAGATTGTTTTCTTAAAAGGTTGTACATATGTTTCAGTTAAAAAATAAAAAGTTTACAGCTCCACCAGCAGTGGAAGGGGCAAGCTGTGGGCACACAGCGTAACTACAGTCCCTCTTGATCACCTGCCTTCTTAGCTAGACTCACCTAGAATTTAGCTAGAACCCTCAGCATATAATACAGTGGTACAGAAGGGGGTCTCCATGAGAAATCTGACTGGCAGGAGAAGGACTCACAAGGCAGGATCTCCCTTGGTCCTGAGTTTGGGACTCAGCTTTACAATGTCAAAACTGACTTCCTGCAGCCCTCCAAGAGGCGATTCCTCTTTCATCAATGGATTGACAATAACCAAGCAACAGAGTCTGAATCAATCATTAAAGCAGGTATCAATCTAAGACTTTACAAAGATAAATTTAACAAGAATGTACATACCAGAAGACTGGTGTGTCCTTTCTCTGTTAGAAGGCCACAGGGGAAAGCCAAATTATAATGAGAACGTTTCTTGGTGGTTCAATCTGGGTTCCCCAGAAAGCGGAGTTGGTGAGAGGAAACGTGAGATGTCAAGAGAGGGTACCTTATCTTCAGCCCAGTGGACCCCTCAGCTCTGAGTCCTTAAGGAAAACTGAGTCCAATCTAGCATTCCTTGACAATTTGTCCTTCCCACCCTAAACCTGAAAAGCCCAGATCCTGTGCAGTCTCCCACTTGCCCTTAAGTCTACTTCTCCCCATCTCCCTGATCACAGCCTAGCCCACAGCAGCCGAGTCCATTGCAACTGACCTCCTTCACATCAGTCTCACTCACCCTTGATCTCATCTCCACCTGACAGCTAAGTGATCTTTTAAACTGGAAATCTGATCAAAGTGTACTTAAAACACTTTGGTGATGGAAGGATGAATAAACAAAAATCATTGGATGAGTGGATAAAAAAATGTAATATATACATACAATGGAAGATTATTCAGCTTTAAAATGAAATTCTGACATGCTACATGAATTGAACACATTATGCTAAGTGAAATAAGACAGACAAAAAGGACAAATATTGTTATATATTATATATATAATGTTTATATGAGTTATGTGTAGTAGTAAAATTCTTAGAGGCAGTAAAATAGTGATTGCCAGGGGCTGAGGGGAAGAGGGAATGGAGAGTTAGTGTTTGATGGGTGCAGAGTTCCAGTTTGGGAAAATGAAGAAGTTCTGGAGATGGATAGTGGTGATGGTTGGACAACAGTGTGAATGTACTTAATGTCACTGAACTGTACCCTTAAAATGATTAATTTTATGTTATGCGTATTTTACCACAATTTAAAAAAAACTTCAATGACCCATTACTTTTATCTCAAAATCAATCACATGGTCTACAAGACCCTACAGGATGTGGCCCCTGTCTTGTATTGGTGTTTGGGGGCTGATCATCACACCTCTTCCCCTTTCAACTGGGATCTGGACCTGTTAGGAAATGAGAAAGGAAATCAGGAAGATGGAGAGATAAAGATATGGGCTTGGGACTCCCCAGGTGGTCCAGTGGTTAGAACTCCACACTTCCACTGCAGGGGGCACGGGTTCAATCCCTGGTCAGGGAACTTGGATCCTGCATGCCATGCAGCGTGACCAAAAAAAAAAAGATATGGGTTTTATTATTGATAAAGTTGGACTGGAGACAAGGCTTGTAACTATAGGCACAATGGAGCTTCTTTATACCTTCCTCTCTCCATTGCTTCCCCCAAATCATGATTTAATCTTCCACCTCAGTTCTTGGTAGAGCTTCCAGACACATATATTCCCCCTGCCCACGGTGCTCTTCCCTCCACTGCTCACTTAGCCAATTGCTACTCATCAGTCACTTCTTAGCATAAATGTCTCACGCGGAGAGGTCTTCCATGACTCAAACAACCCATCCTACCACCACTTCATGCCCTTAACTAATCTTGTGGCCTTTAGATTTTCTCCTTCATAGCACTTTTCATAGGTGTATTTATGTGTCTCTTTCCACCATCCCTCATGGAAGTAAATAAAAAGGTAGGTGAGGGACTTCCCTGGTGGTGCAGTGATTAAGACTCTGAGCTCCCAGTGCAGGGGGCCTAGGTTCCATCCCTGGTCAGGGAACTAGATCTCACATGCATGCCGCAACTAAGGAGCCCGTGTGCCGCAACTAAGGAGCCCATCTGCCGCAACTAAGACCAGGCACAACCTAATTAACTAATTAATTAATTTTAAAAAAAAAAGGTAGGTGTGCTCTGGGAGAGCAGGCCCTGTGTGCATTTGTTACTGGCCACGTGACCAGTGCCTGGAACAGGGCCTCGCTCTTAGGCTCCATACATGCTGAAGAACATTATATTTACTAGCACTCGTCTCAGGGAGAGCTCTGTATACTGTTGCAAGGAGGATGTGGGTAAGGCTTTGGGGTTGGGAGGTGAGGGGAGAACCTAAGCAGCGTTTGGTGCTACACTGAGCAGCAGGCCTTCTTTGTTTTGCTGTGTGGGGTCTACAGGTTTGTCCAGGGCACAATGGCTCAGGACCATCAAGAAGCTAAGTGCGGTTAACTGGGGCTTCCTTCTCTCCCTTTTCCCCAAACACTGCACAGCCCCTGCTCCAAATAACTGTTGACCAAATATTTAAAGAATGTCAGCTCATAGGAGTGTCAAAGTGTCTCACTTGGACCCTCAAGTCTCAATTTCATTGCTACCTCCTGTCAAAAGGCTTCCCTGATCCCCCAGGCCCCTTCATAGCAGAACAGCTTAGGGTCCCCTCCTCTGGGCTCATGTAACCCCCTTCTGGAACTAATCACACTGTACTGTTTTTGCTCATTTAGGTGTTTCCATCTACCCTACTAGACTTTGAGGACCATGAGGACAGGGGCCTTGCCTTCTTGTTCACTGCTTTTTACCAGCACCTAGCATAATTTCTTGCACATAGTAGATACTCACTAAATAGCTGTTGACTTAATGAATAAAGTGCCCACCATGTGCCAGGTACTAGCTGACTCCTTGGTAAGGGTATGTGTAGTGACATTTGCTGGCTGCCCCTCTAGCCTCTGGACTTAAGCCAGTTAAGTCCCATCCTCCAAGGCACAGAGTGTGGTCAAAGAAGAGCCCACAACCCTAGATGAGCCAATCAGTTCTTGCACTGTGGTCTGCGGAACAGAGATTGGAATTGACTTTCTTGTTCCTGTGGGATGTGAACTCCTATGACTGAATCCCTAGGAGCACTGCTGACCACCTGGGCCCATGAGAAGAGCCAGCATTAAGATGAAGTCAGCATCACTGAAGGATCTTTGGTGATATGTGAGCAGCTAAGTCAAACCTTCCCTGAAGCTAGCCCTCCCACCTCCATTCTTCTTGGGCAAGCGTGCCAATCATTCGTTTTAAGTCAGTTTGAGTTGGGTTTCTGCCCTTACAACATGAAGCATCCAGAAAGGTCAGAGGCAGCCCAAGTTTCATCATCTCAGTACCTGCTGAGAAGCTGAATGAATCCACAGTTTGGGGTGCTCTTGGGACCTTATCTTGCAGCCCTCAACTCCTCATCCACTGTGATTCTCAGATAGGGACAACCCCCAACAGCAGCTCTTGGCACCAAGGGCAGGGCATATGGAGTTTGGTCTTAATTACCAGATGCTCCAGCTGTTCTCAGTCCTCACCAAGGAGACAGCTAGGACCCATCCAAAGACAAAACAGCTTGTATCTGGCACATGACCTTCTTGGGCCCCTAAATCACTTGTCCGGGGGCTGGATCAGAAATGACCATTTCAGGGAATTCCCTGGCAGTCCTGGAATTCCCAGTTGTTAGAACTCCGAGCTTTTACTGCCGAGGGCCCAGGTTCGAGCCCTGGTCGGGGAACTAAGATCCCCCAAGCCACACAGCATGGCCAAAAAAAAAAAAAAGAAATGACCATTTCAGTCTTCTTGGTACAAGCCTAGTGGAGGTGTAGGATTGAAGAATCAGTGTCAGAGCTAGAAGGATCCTTAGCGATGAGCTGGTCAGACCCTTCATTTTGCAAATGGGGAAACTCAGGCCCAGAGCAGGGAGGAGACTTGTTCAAGGTTACACAGCACGTTAGTGCCAAAGGAGTTTCTGCATCAGCCTCCCCCTGCAGAGTTGGGGCTGGGGCTCCCCCAGCTGGGGAAGGAGAGAGGAAGGAATACTGATGGGGATTCTCCCTGCTATGGCAAGATAGGAGCCTCTCCCCCAAACAGTCACTGGTAGGCCTGGTTAGTTAGTCATCCTTAATAATTTGATAGCAGGACTTCCCTGGTGGTCCAGCGGTTGAGACTCCACACTCCCAGGGCAGGGTGCCCAGGTTCAATTTCTGGTCGGGGAACTAGATCCCACATGCCACAACTAAAAGCCTGCATGCCACAGCTAAGAGGTCCCAAATGCTGCAACTAAAATATTCCGAGTGCTGCAACTAAGACCTGGCACAGCCAAGTAAATAAATAAATAAATTTTTAAAATTTTGGTAGCATTTTGATAACACCTTGTGGTTGGCCTAGGGTGAGATGACTTTAAAGGGTACTAAGTCTCTGGAAAATCATCAATGATGCCTCCAGAATTTCTACAGGGGTGGAATTTAGGGCCAGAAATCTGATGGGAAAGGGGACCAAGAGACTTGCCTTGGAGGTGCGTGCATAGCAAGTCTACTGTTGTAGACGAGGGTTTCTCAGTTTCCGCACTATTGACATTTTGAGCAGGATAATTCTTTGCTGCTGGGGACTGTTCTATGCATTGTAGCATGTTTAGCAGCATTCTTGGTCTCTCCTACTGGATGCCTGCAGCACCTACCCTCCCAGCTGTGATAACCAAAAATATCTCCAGACACCACCAAATGTCCCCCAAAGGGCAAATCACCCCATCTGAGAAGCACTGACATTACGTTTAAGTGGCTGAGAGGGAATGATGGAGATTCTTCTAAAAGAAGAGAGAGGATAAAAATATAAGAAGCCACCCCTTTGTATAAGAAAAGAAAGTCGCCAGAGGGATGGTCAGCTCTAGGCAGAACTGTGAACTTTGACCTTACTTGCCCCCCTTCCCTTTTTTGACCGTTTTCTTCTCTTTCTTGGCTCCCATTCCTACTTAGAAAAAATTAATAAAATATTCAGGAAAAAATTAATATGTGCATTCATGCTAAAGTGAGACAAGCAGTGTACAATAGTTACTAGAGGTTATAAATGCAAGCATTATACACTTAAACTGTGAGAATTTCAGTGTATGTAAACTATATGTCAAAAAAATAATTTAAAAAACACATAGGAATTATAGTCAGACCTGGGTTCAAGTCCCAATTCAGACATTTCCTAGCTGTGTGACTTAGGACAAGTCCTCTCACCTCTTTCTTTCTTTCTTTCTTTTTGGCCACTCTGTGTGGTTTGTGGGATCTTAGTTCCCTGAACAGGGATTGAACCACAGTCCCGGCAGTAAGAGTGCCAAGTCCTAACCACTGGACCACCAGAGAATTCCCTCCTCTCACCTCTTAGAACCTCTGTTTCCTCAGTTGTAAAACGGGAGTAGTAATCGTATGCCTCACAGGATAACTGTGCAGAGTAAATGAGATAATGTATAAACAGCACTTTGTACAATGCCTGGCACTGGAGGTAATATGAATATTACCTATTATGTATTTACATTTATATTACTTACTTATATTTCTCTGTAGTTTACAGGTGAAATTGCTCCCTGATGATCTGCTTCCTGTGGACCTGTTCTAATCAGGGGCATCTCTGCTTGCCTCTTCCCATGTGATCCCTTGGTTAAGATAGGAAAAGTAAGGTCCGGAAACACAGAAATTTATGGGACTTTGGACCCTTGGCTCCACCAGTGACTTATTAGTCCCTCTGAGTCTCAGTTTCCTCAGTTGTAAAATAGTATACTAATATTACCCACTTCGTAGGGCTCTAGGCTGGTCTGGGAATTCAGACCTGCCCTAAGGTGGGGGCAGCAGCTGCACCAATAGAACCTGCCACCAGGGGTCAGGATTGCTACAGCCAAGTTCCCACCTATCCAGGACATTTCAATTTTTTGAGCATGGTTGTCTAACTTTATATTATGGAAAAATTCAAACATACACAAAAAGTAGAATAGCATAATGAACCCCATGTACCCAAGTTTCAACAACTAACAATATTTTGCCAGTCTTCCTCCCTCTTTTTGTTTGCTATGCTGCTTGCAGAGTATTTTAAAACACATCCTTAACCTCATTTCATTTTATCCAGAATACATTACTGTGCATTTCTAACTGAAAAAGGCTTTTATTACCACAGGCACTATGTCATTATCACACCTAACAAAAAAGAACAAATAATTCCTTAATCAATTAGTTCACATTCAAATTTCCCTGATTGTACCAAAGATGTCTTTTGGCAGTTCACTTGAATGAGTATCCAAGTAATGGTTTTGCGTTTGGTAAGTGTGTTGAGTTTTATGATTTAACATTCTACCTTCCTTTTTAATTTTCATGCCATGAATTTGTTGCAGAAACCAGGTCACTTGTCCTGTAGAATGTCCCACATTGTGAGTTTGGCTGCCTGTGGTGTTTGTCTATGCCCCATATTTCTGGTAAACTCGTAATTAGATCTTGGCTTGATTAGGGTTTTTTTTTTTTTCCAGGCAAGAATATTCCATGGAGAGCATTGTATCCCCCTCTTAATGATTTTAAGCCTGGTCAGTGGGTTCAGGCAGTGTCAGTCTAAGGTCTCCATTAAAAATTTTCCCAACAATTTTTCATCCAGTTGTTTCAGCATCATTTCACGATTGTTGCCAGGACTCATTGTTTCATTAGGTTTTGCAAAATCGTGCCTTTCTAAATCTATCATTTCTCCGGCATTTATTAATTGGATACTTCTATAAAAAATAACTTTCTTATCTACTATTTGGTCACCTGCAATATAACTCATCAAGGAAGGAGCAAAAAATTTTTTATTTTCTTTTATTTATCAATGTTTGTAGTAATTAGTTGATTTCCTGTACAACTCCATCGATAAAAATGTGTTTTCCTTACATATCATTAATTATTTTTATGTATCTTATGTGTTGCAATCTATTGATGTCATTATTTTTCTTTTAATGCTCAAATTGTTCCATCTTTGGCCAGTGGGGCCCCTTTGTATTGGTTCCTCAGTCATTTTTACATGATCCTAATAGTCTTTGATAGCTTCCTGGCCTTCAGGCATAAGACAACCCAACCTCATCTTTCCTGCTCCAGATCTAGAACCAGCCAGTTATCAAAGGAGCCTTGACTTTCTTTGTTTAATTCTTAATTGATTTTTAAACTGGAAAATGGTATTTAGAGACCAAATCTGTGCACTAGGGGTGTTCATTACTACTGGGTTGGTCTTTGCTTCTAGGCCTTTTCAGCAGAGCTAGAAAATACATTTTTGAGAGAAAAAAATGCATATTTCATTCATTCTGCTATGTAACTCAGATCTAAGTTCATCCTAGCCTTCTTTAATACTTGCAACTCTTTTTCTCATATGCTGAAAATCTTGATTCCTACTGCCACTGACACAACTACTTTGTTTTATCCAAAAATATAACTATCACAGATTCAGAATAGCAATATTATTACTAATAATAAGGCTAACAAATGCAATTTAATATTTCTATGCAGTTCTAGTTCATCCTTAGATTATATCCTATTAGGGAGGTACAGTCAAAATACTTATAAAGCCACTTAAAATTATTTTCCCTGTGTACTTATACCACTTCATTTGTTCCCATTTGTTTTTTGTTTTTAAAATTTATTTATCTATCTATCTTTGGCTGCATTTGGGTCTTCGTTGCTGCATGCAGGCCCTCTCAAGCCGCAGCGAGCAGGAGCCACTCTTCACTGCGGTGTGCGGGCCTCTGTCATTGTGGTGGCTTCTCCCTTCGCAGAGCACCGGCTCCAGACGCGCAGGACTCAGCAGTTGTGGCTCGTGGGCTCTAGAGCATAGGCTCAGTAGCTGTGCACACGGGGTTAGTTGCTCCGCAGCATGTGGGATCCTCCCAGACCAGGGATCGAACCCATGTCCCCTGCATTGGTTAGGTGGATTCTTAACCACTGCACCATGAGGGAAGTCCCTCCATTTGTTTTTAATTTTTATGGAGTGCTTTATTCTTTTTATTGAACTGTTTTATAAATATGCAACATTTACAAGTTTCCAAAATAGTAACTATATAATAATGTATATTCACAGAAGTCTCATTTCCATCCCTACCCACTCCATCCCACATAGCAAACAATTTTTAGAAGATTGAGTTTTCTATTGTTTAACTTTTAAATATAAGCAATTAATGTATATTTATATCTTCCCACTTACACAGAAGATAGCATACTATAAACGCTATGTATCTTATTTCCCTTAATGTATATGGGCATCACTACATAATAGTTTCTGTTTATCAGTATATATAAGAACTCTTCCACATATCTTTTTACAGCTGCATAGCACTCCATCCTGTGTCTGTACTATAATTTATTCAGCTAGTTCTTAACTGACACAAGCAGTTTCCAATCTTTTGCTATAAAAATAATGCCATAATGAATAGCCTTGTGCACAGAGCTTTTTGTATTTTGCCAATATATCACTAGGACAGATTCCTGCAAGTTTAGCCCTGACCTAGGTTTACTGGGTGAAAGAGTAAATACATATGCAATGTGGCTATAGATTGCCAAATTACCTTAGTTAGAGTTACATCATTTTGCCTTCCCATCAGCAACGTATGACAATGCTATCCTCAGGAGTATTTTGGTATGATATCAGATAAAGGAGGATGCAGAAATGAATCACAGACAAGGTTCCTGTCCCCAGGAACTCTCATTCTAGTAAAAGGCTTATGGGCAAATATAATGATATAATGTAATCTTCAGGGCAGATTTATTCGGAAGCTTAAGCTTCAGAGTCCCTCACAGAGACCCTTTCCAAGGCCCCAGCAATGTATTCACAGGTCCACTTTGTAATCTTTTTCCTAAAGAGGACACCCCAAATTATTTAAACATCTACTTCACAGACTTTAGAGCCAGTTCCGTAACTTTGGAGTTATGGGAGTGGATTTCAAGTTCTGCAACCATCTTGAGAGGAGGGATTCCTGTATTTAATGACTGAGACAAAGAGACAAAAAGAAAAGGCTCCTTTGACCAAAGAAATACCCCTCCCCAGATTCTGATCAGTTACACACAGGTAAGTAGCTGTCTACACAGAGCCCTCTACTTTCCCTCTGTTCTCAAGGGCAGAAACCAAAACTCAGAATACATCAGTATTCCCAGCTGACAGGTGAAGACTGGTACGCTGCACTCAGGACTAGTCTGAACAGATTACCGAGCAGGGTTTTTTGTTTTTTGTTTTTGGAGGTGGGTAGGAGGGTTTACACCAGGGGAGTGGGTATTCAAGGCAGGTGCCCCCCACCCCAAAACAGACACCTGTCAAATAAGGCAGAGGTCTGCTTCCTTACCTGTAAAAACAGGGTTAGTAATAAACCCTGCCCTCGTAGGGTTTGGTTAGGATTAGGAGAGATCACTTAAAGACTTAACCCAGTCCCAGACTCTCGGGAGAAGGTCCATAAATGGAGAACAGAAAATAGAACGGGTAATTGGTTGATCCTTGAGAGCTGTAACAAGAAATTCTTTGCACATTGTGCCTTATACAGCACTGGAAAGAGGAACAACCCCCTTATTGACAAAAAGTAGGTGCAGATTAAATCGGCGAAGAAAGAAGGGACGTTTCTGGCGGTTGCTTACTGATCTGTGAAACGAACTGAATGACCGATTGGTCCGGGTCTCTGAGCAACTGACAGTCCCGGGCTGCTGTCAGGCGAACGCGGGCTTGGATCTGGCTGACGGCTGTGGGGTGCCCCAGTGCCTCAGACTGACCGTCGGGCTGTCCTCGCTGTCAATCCCGGCCCCGGCCGGCCCGGACCTCCGTCGCTAGCTGCAGAAGCGGGGGGCATCCCAACTCTCCACGAGGAGTTCGAGGGTGTCGCCGCCAGGCAGGGCGTGCGCGCGCTGCAGGAGCCAAGCTCCGGCGCCGCGGCCCCTTCCTCCCCGCCGGGGGCAGGGCGCCTCCGACTCGCGGCTGCAGAGCCCCGGAACAACGAGGCGCCGGCTTCTTTAAGGAAGATACCACCGCGCCAACGGAGCAGGGGCGTCTTCCCAGATGATCGCAGCCAGCCCCGCGCCGCCGCCGCCGCTGCCGCCTCAGCAACTGCACCGCCCGCAAACATGGCTCAGTGACTCTGACAAAAGGTGCAGCCTCCCTCCAGGCGGGGCGGGCGCCAGGCCTCCCAGCTCGGGCTGCGCCTCCCCGCGGGTCCGCGGAAAAGGTCCGCTTACCGCAGGCATCCCAGGCCCGCGCGGAGGAAGATGCACCAGGCGTTCCACCCCAGCGACCCCGCACACCTGCCCGCAGCTAGGTAGGTCGGAAACGGGGGCGGAGCGGGGGAGGGGAGGCGCACCAGGCGCGCGCACCGCCCCCGGCCCGGACCTGCTGCGGGGGACCACTCCGGGGCCGCGGGCCACCACTACGGGGCCGCGGGCCGTGGACGCCCGCTGAGACTGGAAGAGGACCAAGCCCCGGGTGTGGAGTGGGCTTCCCCGATCCCAGCCACCCCTGCGGGGAGGGGCACGAGTGGTGCGTTCCGGAGCGCGCACCCCTCCCGCGACTCCCGGCTCGGGAAAGCCACGGGAGCCGGGAGCAGGCCAGCGGAGCGCCGGGCACGCGCCCAGTAGGACCGGCGCTTGGCGTCCCGGCTCACGCTACGGAGAGCCGGAGGGGGGCGGGGTCTCGCGGCGTAAGGGGGTGTGTCCGCGCGCACCACGGGGGCGCGCGCCGGCCTCTGACTGGAGGCCGCGGCGGCTGAGGCGCGAGCAGCCTGATAATGGCGGCCTGCAGAGCCCGTGAGAGGGAGAAGCGGCGGCGGCTACCCTGAGGTAAATCTGGCCCCTCGGCGTGGCAGAGAGGCTTTGCTGCAGAGCCGAGGGCCCTGCACGTGCCTCCCGCCCCAGGAGGCCTGTCACAGAGCTGTCAGCGGAGGCATCCCGGGGAAGGCCCCGCGCGCCTCAGGCCTCCGGCCCCAGCAGCGGCCTCCTCTTCTGCCCGTGGCCTCCTCCCCAGGCCCCAGGCCTCAGTTGCTGGCCCCGAGGAGTCGGGCAGCTGCAGGACTGTCTCCTCGGGGTAAAGGGCCCCGGCAGGATCCCCTCCGGGTTTCATCTGGAAGTAGCCGGGGAGGGGGAGGGCCTGATACTTGGCCAATGAGCGGGGCCCTGAGCCGCCGCGTCGGGCAACACCTCTGCCTAGGACTGGCCCTTGCCGGGCGCCGGCAGGTGTACGGCCTGGCCGGCCCGAGTCCGAGCGCTGGGTGCGCCCGGCAGGCGCGGGGGCCCGGGGGATGCCGTCCCAAGTGCCCGAGGTTCGCGCGGGATGCATCACCGTGCCGTGTCTTGACCCAGGATCTCAGGGATTGCAGAAACACCCTCCCTCCCCCTTATTCAGGGGCTCTCTCGTGTGGGGATATGGGACGGCTTCAAAGGCAGGAGCCACTTTGAGATGGATGGGAGTTGGCGATCCACGGAGAACAGGAGTGTCCACTGTGCAGCTGGGGCAGAGGACGCTGTGGCAGGAAATCAGACCCTAGGAAATACTGCAGGAATTTGAAGAGTGGGTGTCCAGTTAGAGGAAGTGGGATTAAGAAACAATCTCAGGAGCTTTATTAAATCTATCCTATGGACTTAAAATAGCCGGTCCCAACTTCACAGGCTCTAGTGTCGATAGCTTTTTGTTCCCCTAAACTGTACAATATAAAAGTTGTTCAATCTCAGGTTACTTTTCTTGCCCATGCTGGCATTCTACAAATGAGAATTTGTTCCTGAAGCTCTTCAGAATCTTGACATTCTTCGGAGGGTGAGGAGGCACACTTTAGACTTTCTTGATTCAACACGTGAGCGTTTCCATGTAGGGCCTTTGCTCCTGCCTTTAAATGATTTATCAAATTGAATTCCAAAGAACTCCCTCAGAGAACCCCTTAAGATGCAGGACAGTTTTCGTTGGCAAGAAAGACCTAGATCTAAATAACTATGGCTAAAACCACAGCAAAATTTAACCGTATTCTAAGTAACTTACTTTATCTTTAAAGAAACATTTTTCTCCACAAACTGTATTTTCATTTATTTTGCAAGAAATAAGGAAATAACATAAACAAAATTAAAATAAGAATATACACAGTTTGACCATTTACTTTTAAATAATAAAAACAACTGCACATTTTCACTTCTCTATGTGACCTTGTTCACTTTCAGTCCCTAAGTATAAGCCAGGTTTTTGTATTTCTAACTGTGAGGGTTGGTTTTTGGTTTTGCCATTTTTATGACCTTTCATGTGTGTGTCAGTTTTCAGGAGAAGCTGGAGTTTTGTTCGTTTTTTCACAATCAGTAAATAAATACTGAATTTCTTGGTTTATTTTTAGCAGTGATGTTTTGAAGCAGTTCATGTAAGAAGCAGTATAGTGTAGTGGTTAAAATGAAGGCTGTCAGAGCCAGATGGCCTGGTTTCAAATCCCAGGTCCACCAGTTACTAGCTGTTTGACCTTGGGCATGTTGCTTAAACTCTGTGCTTTAGTTTCCTCATCTATAAAATGACCATAATAGTATCTACCTCATAATGCTGCTGTGAGGATTAAATGAATTTAATGTTATAAACTGCTTGGAACAGTTCCTGATGCATGGTAAGTACTACATTAGTGTTACGTGGTTTACTATTATTAAGATATTTAGATTTACCCAATGTATAGCAAATATCGTTCAAGCACTGCAAACAGTGAGACAGATGATAACTAAATCGTGCATAAGAAGAAATACAAGCCAGTAGGCAGACCTAATGTCAACAGATCACTTTGTTGATTTTTCCAGAAACCTTGACCTTGAAGATGGTGAGTAGCCAGCCAAAGTACGATCTAATACGGGAGGTAGGCCGAGGTAGTTACGGTGTTGTATATGAAGCAGTCATCAGAAAGACCTCTGCACGGGTGGCAGTGAAGAAAATTCGATGCCATGCACCTGAAAATGTTGAACTAGCCCTGCGTGAGTTCTGGGCACTAAGCAGTATCAAGAGCCAACATCCAAATGTGATTCACTTGGAGGAATGCATCCTACAAAAGGATGGGATGGTGCAAAAGATGTCCCACGGCTCTAATTCTTCCCTTTATTTACAGGTATGTGTGGTTGAATGGGAAATAGAAATGATTTGAAAGTAGCATTGGTCAGCAATAAGAGGATTGAAAGAGTCAAACGAACTTCTACTTTTAAATGCAGGTTATATAGTTAGAAGTAGATAGGGGTCTGCCAAGAACTGAGTAAACGTTTGCTTTAAAACAAGGTTTTATTTAAACCTGTGTTGCAAATACCTAAAAATAACATATGCCACCTGTTATGCCATGATACTTGCCAATCTGCATAGGAATGGGGCAACATAGGAACTAGAGAAGTGATCGAGACTAGAGTCTAATTAGTTCACTTATTTGAAATCAGGTTTTTTTGGAACTGAATACAGAAGAGAAGGAAAAACTGTACAACTAGTAGTAGTACCCATAGGTAATTGGGCATTTCTTTATATATCACTGGCTTGAACATAAGCCTCTGCTGTTTTAGAAGGTTATTTAATGTCTTAACCATGCAATTCCATTGAATTTTCATGGAGTATGTGGTGTAGCACCTGAATGTTATTAACAGTGCTGATAGCTAACCTTTGGGTTCCTACTCATTCCATGCTCTGTGCTCGGAGCAATCCTATGAAGAAAGTACTATTATTACCATCATTACAAATGAAGAAACTGAGGCTTAGAATAGATAATGAATTTATCCAGAATCACATAGCAAGTGGCAGAATTGGGAGCTAAACATAGAAGTATCCAGCAGCTAAAACTTGTGCTCTTTTAACCTCCAGATTACTGTTTTGCCTCCAAATTACTCTTCTGTAGACCTGGGGAAAGCATTAATATAGGAAAACAAATTTTTTTTTTTTTTTTTAAGATTGGCTTCTGCCATAGGTCAAAATCTCTAGTAGCTCTACACTTGATGAAGAGAAAAGATACTTAAGACATAGCTAGTTAAAGGCCAGAGCAAAATTTCTTAAGTCCAGTTATTCCTGGAATAGGAAACAACTTGCCATGAGTGTGTCTAAATTCAGAATTTACCATCAGGGTACAAAAGTCTGTTTTAAAACAACAAAAGCTTTTGGACTAGGAACAACAAAGAAAAGGAACACATTATTCTGTGTAATTAGAAACTTGCAAGTTTCATTGTATGGTAAACAAATATCAGTCTTGAGAACCTAATTTATACTGCAAGTTTAGCGTGCTGTGCCCTGAAGTTTTCTCTCGTAAGATAAGGGATATAAAACACAACTGTTTAGCCTGTTTGTTTTATTGTATTTTTTTCTAAAAGTGCTTATTATGTACGTTGCAATGATAGAAACTATCAGAAACATTCTTGCCACATTCCCTCCTAAAAGTGGATAGAACCTTGCTGGACTTTGCATTGAATTTTGGAGACTAAAGTGCATAATCAGACTACAAGTGCAAAGACATTTAAACATATGATGTCTTTGCAAGTACTGATGGTATCCTTGAGTCCAGATCAAGCAACTGTTATAGTAACTAGGCATTAACCAGCTAATCTTTCAAGGCTTTAAGATATAAAGTACTTCCAGACTTGATTCAGTGATTTTTTTTTAATCTGAAGTACCTTCTTGTTTAATAATTTATTTCATCTTTTTAAAGCCTAATAGACCTGTGTTTGACTTGTGGCACTTTTTGCTAGCTGTATGACCTTGGATACATAACCCACCTTTTCCCAGCATCTGTATCTTCATATGTAAGGAATAATAATTTCTACCTTCCATGGGAGTTGTCAAAATTAGAGGTGATGTAGATACAATACTTGGCACATAGGAGGTATTCAGTAATAAGCAGCTCTATTAAAATTGTCTTTTCTGTGGATTTATTTTATTAACCAGACGTTCATCCACGCTTTGGCAAGTGCCTACTCTAAATTTACACTAGTAAAGACAAACAAATCTATAGTGTGACCACAGAGTCTCTATACATGGTCTTACCATTCTGTACATAAATTTTTTTTTCTCCATGTTTTTCTAGATATCTTCCTTGTTCTCATTTGGAATCATTCAGTCAGTTCCTGAGAGCTGAAAACCTCACCTAGAAGAAATGTAAAACAAATAATTAACAGAGGATACATCTTATGCATAGGAACTTAGTGGCCAATATGTATACTTGTGATGAGTGTCATGAATGAAAAGTATAAGATGGTATAGGCACATAGAGTAGGGAACCTGACATAATCCTGGGGTTCAGGAATTAAGAACTGTTTCAACTGAAACTTGCAGGGTGAATAGGAGTTAGCCAGGTGAGTGACTGAGAAAACTTCCCAGGCAGAAATAACTATACATACAAATGTCTAGAAGCAAAAAGCATGAAGCGTTCTAAAAATTGAAAGAAAATACTAAGACTGCACTATACAGGGAGAGTTGTTTTAGATGAGGCTAGAAAGATCAGCCAGGGTCAGAGCACACAGGATCCCATAGCCCATGTTAAAGAGCTTAGACTATATCCTAAGAGAACAGGGAAGCTATTAAAGGACTTCAGGCAAGAGAACCAATGGCTAACATCCTCTACACGTGACAGTAAGCAGACTGGGATCTGTATTTCTGTAGCTCTCAACCAGGGGCCCTCACACTATAGCCCTCAGCCTGTTTTTGTATGGCCTGGATACTAAAAATAGTTTTTACATTTTTTAGAAGTTGTTTAAAAAAAAAGAAGAAGAAAGAAAGAAAAGGAAAAAGAATATGGAACACAGACCTTATGTGGTTTGTCAAGCCTAAAATATCTACTATCTGGCTTTACTCTAAACCGTTATTTGAATTCTGGAAGTCTGCATTGCTCAAAGCTATTTAGGAAGTTTTCTTTTGAGAACGAAGACAGAAGAAGAGAAGAAATGAAGGAAGAGTGATGGTGCTCATCTTTAATCTCAGCATATTTAGTAACAGTGCACCTGGTAAATAACTGTATAATCTGGACCTTTCTCTTTTTTCATTTTCTGTCTCAGTGGCAAACACATGCAACAAGGAAAATGTATGCAAAGAAGACATCTGCAGACCGTTGCAGTTATGGCTGTTTGCCATTGGGGGAGATGGCGTGGAGAGGCGTTCTTTGCCTCTGCCCACCAAAAAGACAAAAGGAAGCACTAGTAGATTTAAACATAAAATTAGCGGTTCACTCAATCTTCAGCAACTCCTCACCTTCCCTACTGAGTTTCTATTCAACCCATAGGCCTGAAAAGGACACCATAGGACAAATGCTTTCAAAGCACTGTATTTTAGAAGATAGTTCCTGTTCAGTGAAGTAATTAATCTTGAATTTCAGGTAGTAGGAGAGTTATAATTAGATAATGATATAAGTAAAACAGTGGTTTATTCTAGATTTTCAGCTTGTATCAAGCAAATATACAAACTCAGATTTGAATTTTTATATCAAAATGCATGTATGATTTTTATAAATTGGTTTTTAGAAGCCATCTGTTGATAGAGATAGCCAACATATTTGCATTCTGCTTGTAGAAGTTTATGAAGTAATGATGTCTTTAGTTTTATCAGTGACTACAGGAGCACTTTATTTCTTGTTCCTTCATAATTTTCTCTCAGTTTCACAGATTATGTTGATAGTGTAAGTGCAATACGCAAGAAGTAGATTTCAGGCAGTTTCATGGAATAGAATTTCCTAATTGATGTTTATTCCCCAGCTGGCAAATCTACCTGCTGAAACTTTGATCTTTTCAGGAAGCTATTAACTAGAGGGTTAGAGTTCATCTCCATTGACACATGTAGAAAATGTATAGCCAGTTGGATACTTTTCAGAATAAAGCTATTTTTAAATAAGTTTTTACCTCTTGACTTGGAGATTTGATGTGTATTTGTTAGGGACAAAGTGACAGTTTGAAGTACTAAAGTTTAAAATAAAACGCACATATGAAAGCACTGACCAAATAAAATATTCATGGAATTCCCACTTAACATTGGAGACTAACTTAATCAGTAACTCTTTCTCTATAGCTGAATTGTATAAACTGTGCAGATGATTGTAATCTGTTTTTTTATTTCTTATAGCTTGTAGAGACTTCACTAAAGGGAGAAATTGCCTTTGATCCCAGAAGCGCCTATTACTTGTGGTTTGTGATGGATTTTTGTGACGGAGGAGATATGAATGAGTATCTGTTGTCCAGGAAACCCAATCGTAAAACTAACACCAGCTTCATGCTTCAGCTGAGCAGTGCCCTGGCTTTCTTGCATAAAAACCAGATCATCCATCGAGATCTAAAGCCTGATAACATCCTGATTTCTCAGAGCCGGTTGGATACCAGTGACTTGGAACCCACACTGAAAGTGGCTGATTTTGGTCTAAGTAAAGTTTGTTCAGCATTTGGGCAGAATCCAGAAGAACCTGTCAGTGTAAACAAGTGTTTCCTTTCCACAGCGTGTGGAACAGATTTCTACATGGCTCCTGAAGTGTGGGAGGGACATTACACAGCAAAAGCTGACATCTTTGCTCTGGGGATTATCATCTGGGCAATGCTGGAAAGGATCACATTCATAGACACAGAGACAAAGAAGGAACTCTTGGGGAGTTATGTAAAACAAGGAACTGAGATCGTGCCTGTTGGGGAGGCACTTCTGGAAAATCCCAAAATGGAACTTCTCATTCCTGTGAAGAAAAAGTCTATGAATGGGCGAATGAAACAACTGATTAAGGAAATGCTGGCTGCAAACCCTCAGGATCGTCCAGATGCTTTTGAACTAGAACTCAGATTAGTACAAATTGCATTTAAAGACAGCAGCTGGGAAACGTGACACATATATTATTTGCAAATATCTTGGATAATATGCTGCTTCTGTTTTAACAGTGATGCAACATAATGTGGCTGAAAAAGAATATAAAAAGCTAAACTCCACCTTTTAAGGGTTTAGATTTTATTGTGGGATTTTTTTTTCCTCATTTTTCTTAAGTCCAAGCTGGCCATTTTGTTAATATGTTTTAAGTGTGTATTACCAATGTGAGTGTAAATTTTTTTAAATGATCATTGGTAGAAGTTTGGCAGGAAAATTTTCTAAGAGCCAAGAAAAGAAGAAAGTCCAGTTTTCTGGAAATATGTCTCTTAAGTATTTCAGACATTCCTTGTCAGTATTAGGAATTTCCATGGAAGAAGGGGTTTGCATGCTGGTAATGCAACCTTTGAAGCTTTGTAAAGGAAACATAAATGTATATATTTATGTATATGTAAGTATGTGAATGTGTGCATTTTGCATTCCATATGAAAAAATGCCACTCCTGTTTAAATTATTTGATGTAGGTTTGGGTTTTTGAGATTTGCTGGTGAAATCAGTGATGAAAAATAAAAGAACCTTCCCTCATCTCCTACCCTGTCCCTCCCTCTAATGAAATCATACTAAGTTTTTTATTTTTATAATATTATACAGCTTTTTTTTTAAGGCATCATTTTGGAGAGTCTAAAATTATCTGATTAAACGTAAGTGAAATTAAATGATCCAAAGCTGCTGAAGTATGTTTGAGCTCTCCAGTGCCCTAAAGCTGCAGGAGTTGAATTAGCCATGCAATCATGTGGTACAGGTTGGCAAGGACATTGATGATTCAGTCATACCTTCTTTAGATAACCACGCATTCAATTAACTAATTAAACCACTGCATTGGGACATGTCTGCACTTGAGCATCTGCAATCTGATACAGATTTGAACACAGGATTCTTCTGTATCTGAAAACTTTGCTGTATATGAACTATAGTAATTGATATATTAATTTTTTATTTCAAGACTTTGTCAAAGCCTCAGCATCAAGTCGAAGAAACCAAATGAGTTCTACCCTCACATTGCCTGCCCTAATATGGTCTCTCATTTAATCACTGGAATTTCTTTCATTTTGGCACTAATGCTGTTTTGTCTAATTTGACACAGTAATGGTAGTGATATGGTTGTATTCAATGTTGATCACCTTTTTCTAAAGTGGGAAATGATACAGTTTGGCAAATGGGTAAAATACTGTGGCATAAGTTATATCTTTCAAATAGAGAGGTTATCAGTTTTATACAATCACTTGGTATGGTCTGTGTCAAGAACCAACAGACCATTATTCTTCTTGAAGTCAGTTTGATTTTAACCCCATATGGTTGTCTCCAATTTTTTTTCCTGTAAATGCAGATAGTTCAAATGTAAGGGAAGAAAAGTTTTCCTAAAACAGAACATTAACAACCTTTAAGGTTGTTAATACTTTAAGACCATTGTATATAGATTAATCTTTATAAAGCACTAGACTCTTTGGTCAAAAGTTAAAAAAAGAAATTTTAAAAGGTATTAGAATATTGAAATCATTGATAATTCAGTCTCCTCAGTTTTTTGAACTTCCACAACTTTTGGAATATTCCTATCGTAATTTTTTCCTTATTTAAAATGTGTTCGGGGGACTATAAAAGGTGAAAAAGCACAAAAAATCGGAGTACATAAAATTTCTGAACTATGCATTACTTGGTATGAAGTTTGAATAATAACTGAAAGGTTTTATTAAAAATAAAACCTTTTAAGTAAAAAAAAAAACATATACTTTTAATATTACTCTCAAGCTGATAAATATAAGAATTCTTTTGGAAATTAGAGGTGGAAATACACTGGAACTTCATGATAATTAACCCTCTGGATAGCCAAATTAGTATAACACAGATCTGGCCAAGGGGATTGAGTTACTGGAAGTAAAAAACATTATAATGTCTAATCAATGACACGGCACTTCAGCAAGAGATTCATGATGACTTAGGTGATGGTATGCCAATGCTTCATTTGCTCTTCAGATATCTACATGTCATGGTTTTGGCCCCACCTCATTTAAAATAGTTAACAATTATAATTTATTTTGAAAAATATTCTATGTTACCTATGAAGTGGAATTATTTCTTTCATTGGCGGTAACGATGTAAGGCGATCAGGAAGTTTCTTCTGAAATTTTCTCCAGTCCTTGTATTCTAAAATAACCCATGATACCAAGAAAAATTATAGTAAATTCTTTGTCTTTATTCTTTCAGTCAGGAGGTATTTATTAAGTACCTACTGTGTGCTCAGCACTAAAGATCAGTTGATAAAATAAGAATTAAAAAATGGTATATAGCCATGGGCCTTTTCCAGCCAGGAGTAAGAAATAAAAGATGATTAGTGAAGCTGGGAAATTCCTGTACATTGCTAGGGGAAAAATGAAAGCAAGAATTTGTGCACAGTGCCTTGCGCATAATAGGTACTCAATAAACAATTATTCCTCATAGAGTCTCTTGCCATGGTTTATAGTGTTTTATGAAATTCGTCTTAATTGAAAAAAGACCAAATATTTCAAATAAGCTTATAGGCAGCTGTGGCCAGTTAAAATAATGGGGTTGTACAGTTAGTTCCTAGAATGTTATTTTGCACTAGTTGTCACTTAGAAAGATGGGGTTCCTGTAGTTTTTTGGTGCTAAGGGATACTTTGTCATTATGATGAAGTAAATGTTAAGTGTCAGATAAATAGCACACTGAATAGTTCTTTCTGCTGGTCTGTTTTTTCCTCTTTGTTGTTGTTGTTTTTAACTGTAAAATGTTTATCAATCAAACTATTGTAGCAGCTACAGATAATTCACCAGCATGACAAAATGGTCAAAAAATAAGTCATCAGCACTTCAAAAATGAAAGTAACTTTTGAAATTTTCTTTTTAAATTGTCAAATATATTTTATGAAGAATTTATAAAAGGGGGAAATGATTGTAATTTATTGTTCATGACTTTTTTTTTTTTAAATAAAGTGAATTTCAACAAAAAAACCCTGGAAATGCTACATTGCTGCTTTGGTGGCTCTGTGAGTAGTTCTGTAATGCTTTACCTCATAGACATAAAATAGAGCATATAAAATTTGAAACAATGTCTTTTTCAGCCTTATCTATTAAATGAAACTATCTATAATAGAAGCTATTGCAGAGGAAAAGATGATTGAATTATAGGAGTTTCAGCATTTCAAGTTCTCTAAAATTTTAATGTTTGCTGTATTAGAAGAACTTGTATTGCCTGAAATAAATGATCTTCTTTCATTTTTCTTTCTATCTCATTAAGCTGAGGATGCATCCCAGACTCAGAATGAAGTGTAGTAAAAGTACTAAGAGGATGCAATTTTTCAGTCTTTAACTTGAGACCATGGTTTCTTTTCTATAAAAAAGTCATCTGAGCCACTTTTTTCTCTTCTTTTATAGGTTTTATTATGTATGTCTTTTCCAGAATAAACAAAGTACTGAGGATGTAGTTACTTAGTGGTCCAATGGAATAGCAGAGGGAAAATGAGAGAAAACTTTAACTCTACATGTGATCTAATGATGAGTAGGAAAGTAGGTGTCAGAATTGTGGCTGCTTCTGACTCTGCTACCTCCTGGTACAGCCTTTGCGGACAGGTAAATTTTGCTTTATATTTAGAGGGTTTTGTTTTGTTTTTGAATCTTGAAGCTATAAATACTTGTATTTACTAGCTTTTTCCTTTGCAGTTTACAAAGCGTTTTCACATAGTTTTTACATATCTTTTCAGTGAGTTTTACTTAAAATAGGGGCTGATTTCTTGATGAAGAAATTAATAGCAACTTAACACCAGTTAATGAGGTAAAGCTTTTACCTTAACACAGGGTTTTAGTGCCTAATCTCTGACTCCAGGTGGAGTTTACTCTGACAAAGCTTTATCTTTCTCACTGAAGTAATGACCCTAAGGTTGTTCTGGTCTTTTCTTTAAATTCAAATGTTGCTCTCTTGGTCGACCAATCATAGATGTCCTCTCAAAGTGCAGTGTAATGATAGACAGTTGGTTCTGATTAGATAATAACTCCCACTTGAGAAACCTACCAGCCACACTTCTTGGAAGCCACACCTCTTGAGGGCAAGTGCCTCTTTTTTTTTTTTTTTTTTTTTTTGCGGTACGCGAGCCTCTCACTGCTGTGGCCTCTCCCGTCGCGGAGCACAGGCTCCGGACGCGCAGGCCCAGCGACCACGGCTCACGGGCCCAGCCGCTCCGCGGCATGTGGGATCTTCCTGGACCGGGGCACGAACCCGTGTCCCCTGCATTGGCAGGCAGACTCCCAACCACTACGCCACCGGGGAAGCCTGGCAAGTGCCTCTTTTAAAGGCAGCACTTTCCCTTTTGCAGTTGTCATTGGTTAGAAGGGAATTGTTTAAAAAAAAAAAAATTGCCTGAGCTTGGAACTTCACTCTTTCATTTCCAGTTCAGCCCTGGTATTTCAAGCTTGGCTTGTTCTGAGCAGAGGTTAGGCAACTTAATGTTACCAAAGGCATTGTGGTTTCTCTGCAGAAGCACAGGCAGGTAGCAGGTCTCATACTGAATACTAGCTTTCACAAATACATAATTAATGTGTGGCCTTGGGCAAGTCACTTCATTCTGAGACTCAGTTCCCCTATGTGTAAAATGGAAGTGATAATATTTACATTTCAGGGTTTTTGTCAGAGTCAGGGATAATACACATAAAGTACCTGGCACATTAAATTCTCCACTGGTAGCCATTGCTGTTACTATGTTCTGATTTTGATGATACGTTGAATGAATGAATAGATTCCCCATGAACCAGTCTTCAGTTGTAGCTTTTATTCTTGTCCCTTTGGGGAGAATCTGATGAAGGCTCTACATCCTCTCCTCAGGAAAATGTTTGCCAATAATTTCAGGAGATTTATAGATGCCCACATCGACCCCAAGTTAAGGGACCCTGAGCTATAGGCTCTACTGAGTACCTCTGTGCTATAGCTCCTGGGCTGAAAGTGGGCCATATGTGAGGAGACTTCTAGGGTACTTGTACCACTTTGTTTCTTGACCTGAGTGCTGGTTAGATGGGGTGTGTTTACTTTGTGAAAATTCATCAAGCTGGACTTACAAGTTTTACACTTTAGTGATTTATACTAAAGTAAAAATGTTATTTAAACAAATATGCATTGGGGCTGGAAACTATTGTGCCAGCTGTTGTCAGAGACAGAGAGGGAAAGGACACAGACTTAGAAATCAGGCACTACTTTTCTGTTACTAGCTATGTGACTTGCATGAATTCCCTAACCTCTCAAATCTATAGCTTCCCACATGTATAAAATAGAGATAATACCTGACTCAGAGAACTGCAAAGATGAAATGAGATGCTGCATGTAGAAAGGCACGGCACAATCAACAAATGATTGCTTCCCATTCTCTTTGGAGGACTCAGGGAATGACTCTGAGCTACTTTTACTGTTAATTTACACCCCTGATAGAGAGCAAGTTTTGTTTGTTTTTTATTTAATTTAGCTTATATTTTTACAATATTTGAAAAATATCTTGTATTCCATGACTATAATGTCCTGTCCTTCCTGACTCTTTGCCTTATACCCTCCACAGGTATAGTTCTTAACTAACAATCTCCTTAGCCCGGTTTTCTTTCCTCTATTTGCTGATAACATGATTTCTGTCTCTCAGACGTAGAGAACCATGCCTAGAAATTTGGAGAGTACTCATAAGCACCAAATCCTAGAATGTCATGCCATTTCTCCTAGCTTTGCGTATAAGGCAAGGAGAATGTGAGTTAACCTGCATGAATTGAGAGGTGACAGTAGAAGCACGGCTGCAAGGGGGCCAGAGAAAAGCACGGCAATAGTGGCTAAAACTCCAATAACAAGAATAGAATTAGACTACAGTGGTTCCCAACTTCGGCCATACATTAGAATTTTAACCTAGGGAGACTGAAAAAAAACCAAACTGATAACTTCTGCTTGTGGCCATTAGGGAGTGACAGGGCCTAGATTTCACTTCCGGCTTTATACAGCTAAACCATCAGACATTGGACACCTGGCAGTGCGGGATAGTGATCCCTGGGAGAAGGAAGTCAAATGAGGAGCACTGTGATTGCCCCAGCTCGCTTCCTGTAGAGAATCTTCAGGCTGCCATACAGGGAAGGGGCATCTAAACCAAGTCCAGCAATCTCGCTGAGTTGAGGAGACAGCATTCAGAGTTCAGGGAGGCCAGGTCAACTAGAATTCACAGGAGAGAGCTGAACAAAGAACTCCAGCCGTTTGCGGAGAGTTTTTCAAGACATTGGCTGAGCACTGATGAGTATATGCTTGTGAGGAAACTACCTGTGAGCAGGAAAGACTGTCTGAAAGGATCAGGCAGAACAACCCTCCCAGCTCACACTGGATCTAGGATAATTGCTGTTCCCACCAGCCAGAATGGAGAGATCTCCTAATACATCACAGAAATACATCCATCAAGAGTGAGGCCAAATTACTCCTAGGCTAAAGGGTATTCTGGATCTGTCTAACAAAGCTTAAAAGTAAGTCTTGAAAGAATAAATATTTTTCCCTAAGAAACTTCACGTGTCAGGACAAAGCTCAAAATTACTTAAAGGAGTACAAAAAATTCCAGTCCTCAATAATGTAAAATTCACCATGTCTGCCGTAAAATTAAAAAGTATTAGTCATGCAAAGAAAGCAGGAAAATGCAGCCCACGTTGAAGAGAACAACCAGCAGAAACAGGCCTCAGAAATAACACAGGTAAAGTACTATACAAAGGTGTTAGATATACTTCGTGTGTATATTTGGAGGCAGAGGGAAGCATGAGCACGTTAAGGAGAGAAGGTTTGTAATATATATATTCCAAAATGAAATTTGAGAAATGAAAAATATAATTACTGAGGTGAGAAATACACAGAAATTAGACACTATAGAAGATTAGCAACCTTGAAGGCAATTCAACATAAGCTATACAAAATGAAACAGAGAGAAAAGAAGACTGAAAGAAAAAAAAAATGAGCACAGCATTAGTGAGCTGTGAGACATCAAGCGGCCCGTGTATAACTGGGGTCGCAGAAGAAGAGACGAGAGTTGGAGAAAATATTTGAAGTAATAATGGTCAAAATTTTTTCCTAAATTTGATGAAAATTAGAAACTCAGAGATCCAAGAAGCTCAATTAGCTCAGGAACAAGAAAACTATGCCAAGATATATCAATTACTTAAAATCAATGATAAAAGAAAATCATAAATGGAGCCAGAGGAAAAACATACCTTACATACAGAAGAAAAAAAACAATTTGATGACAGATTTGTTGGAAATAATGCAGACCAGAAGACAGTGGGATGACAACTTCTAAATACTTAGAGAAAAAAAAATCTAGAATTTTACACCCAGAAAAAAAATACCTTTCAAAAAACGAAGGTTAAAAAAGACTTCTTTCCGAAGTACAGAAGCTGGAAGAACTCATCACCAGTAGATCAGCACTATAAGAAATATTAAAAGAAGGCTTTCAGGGACTTTCCTGGTGGCACAGTGGTTAAGACTCAGCGCTCCCAGTGCAGGGGGCATGGGTTCGATCCCTGGCCAGGGAACTAGATCTCACATGCCACAGCTAAGGAGCCCGCATGCTGCAACTAAGAAGACTGTGAGCTGCAACTAAGAAGCCCATGTGCCACAACTAAGGAGCCGGTGAGCTGCAACTAAGGAGCCTGCCTGCTGCAACTAAGACTCGGTGCAACCAAATAAAAATGAATAAATATTAAAAAATAAAATAAATAAAAGAAGGCTTTCAGGGAGAAGGAAATGATAGCAGATGGATCTGGGCCTATACAAAGGAATGAAGAGCAACAGAAATGGTAAATATGTGTGAAAATATAAAACACTTTTCTTTAAAAATCTCTTTAAAAGAGGAAAAATAATAATGTATTGTGGGAGTTATAATATATGTAGAATTAAATGTAGAACAACAATGTCACAAAGGCCAGCAGAGGGATAAAGGAAGTATACTGTCATTATGTTCTTAAACTATACGTGAAGTGGTATAATATTATTTGAAATAGACTGTAATAAGTTAAAGGTATATACTATAAACTTTAAAACAATTACCAAAAGCAAAACAAAACAAAAAACCAAAGAGATATAGCTAATAAGCCAATAAAGGAGGTAAAACGGAATCATCAAAACTACTCACTGCAAAAGAAGGCAGGGGCTTCCCTGGTGGCGCAGTGGTTGAGAATCCACCTGCCAATGCAGGGGACACAGGTTCGTGCCCCGGTCTGAGAGGATCCCACATGCCGTGGAGCGGCTGGGCCCATGAGCCATGGCCGCTGAGCCTGCACGTCCGGAGCCTGTGCTCCCATTAAAGAGGTAAAGGGAACAAAGAACAGATGAGACAAATAGCAACATGGTAGATTTAACAATGTCATTTACACTGAAGGCTTTGGAACACATCACATCAGTTCCAACCTCCAGAGGAGCTGGAGACTGAAGGAATTGAACTGAACCTCTAGGAGGGGCTGGAGACTAAAGGTCAGCCATTCAGGCACTGTGTGACAGAGCCCCATTCAAACTCTGGGGCCCAAAGGCTCAGATGAGCTTCTCTGGTTGGCAGTACTCTGAGTATTGTCACATTTTAACACCAGGAGAGTAACGTGTTGAGGATGATAGAAGTTTCATTTTTGGAACCTTCCCAGACTATGCCCTTGTGTATCTCTGCCTTTGCTTACAATTCTAGTGGGTCTGGTTCTAATGGTCTAATTGCTATAATAAAACTGCAGTCGTAAGTATAACACTTTCCTGAGTTCTGCGTGTCCTTCCAGCAAATTATTGAACCTAGGGGTGGTCCTGGGAACTCCTGAATTTGTAGTTAGCACCTGAGAAGTGAGGGTGACCCTGGGAATCTCAGAAGTTGCTTTTGATGTCTACAGTGAGGTCAGTCCTATGGGGAGTATGCCCTCTGTCTGTGCAGTATGCCCAAACTTCCTTATAACTATTCAGCAATAAAAAGGAACAAATGCATCTTTAATGATATTGTAAAAGCAGCCAGGCCCCTCCCCTGGGGAGGTACATACTGTATGGCTACATTTCACGTTAATAAAATCTAGAACAAATATAATAGAAAGCAGCTCAGTGGTTGCCTGGGGATGAAGTGGGGTAGGTGGTATGAGCATGGACCACAGAGGTGCATAAGGAGGAAATCTGGGGGATAATGGGTATGTTCATGGGTTTCATATATATATCAGAATTTGCCAAACTATATACTTAAATGTATTTTATTTTGCATTAATAAAGTCCTTTGAATGCTTAAAAAACTGATGCCCAGGGTCCATCTCATATTAATTAAGTGAGAATTTCAGTAGGTAGAGCCCTCACACTAATATTTTTAAAATATTAGTGACCCTAATGTGAAAATAGGATTAAATGTTGCAACTGAAAGAGCATTGGTCAGACTTTGGGATAGGTAGATAAGGTCAAAGTATAGTCTTTCAGATTCACTTACCTTCTACCAACCAGCAGCACAGGCCCCATTTCAGCACCCCACCCCTGTCTTCACCCTCAGGTTCCTTCTACCTCATGTTAGAACTTAACTATGTTTCTGAGAAACAGAAGAGATAAATCATTATCAGGTATTTTGCGCTAGGGAAGGGCTTCTTAAGCAGGAATCCAACAGAGGACTCCAGGATTGTCAGCAGACTCCCTAGAATTGTAAGCAAAATTTTATGTATACATGCATTTTTCCATGGAGATGTTCCATAAATTTTAGCAGATTCTTAAAGAGGTCCAAAAGACTAAGAACCACTATTCTAGTCACATAAGGAGAACTCAGGGTGCAGGGTAAATCGGGTGGACATTAAAAGGAAAAGAATGAACACCAAAGGGTTTGGAAAACAGAGTCAGAGACTAGCCTAATGCAGCCTGGAGTTGCCTGGTTGTCTCCTGAGAGGCAGCCATTCCTATGTAGGTCTGTATGTCAGAATACAACTACTTGTATCTGCAGGGGCTCTGGTCCTTTTCCAGCTGGCTCACAAACTAACCAGCTTGCTCCAGAGGCTTGACTTGGGCGCTGCCTTTTCCATTTTAGCAGACAGGATTCCTGAAGCTGATGAGAGATCTGGTGGGCCCTCAGCCCCTCTGCTCTAATCATATCAATACCAGTGGCTGGAGGAGGACACTTAGTACTTCCAGTCCTTCCCAAAGGAATGTCTGTACGTGTGAGCTACAGTGGGCTGTGGAGAAGAATTATTCTTTAAGGTTGCTCACTTCCCTGTCTTTCAACACTTTGAGCCATTTCATTGCCCTTGAGACTTGAAAAGCAAAGCACCTAGGGACTTCCCTGGTGGCGCAGTGGGTAAGACTCTGAGCTCCCAATGCAGGGGGCCTGGGTTCGATCCCTGGCCAGGGAACTAGATCCCATATGCATGCCACAACTAAGGAGCTCACTACCACAACTAAGACCTGGCTCAACCAAATAAATGAATATTCAAAAAAAAAAAAGCAAAGCACTTGTCTCCCTACTGGGACAAGTGAAGCTATAGGCCTCCAGGACAGAAAGCTCTATTGCCCCCTTGAAATGGCAAAAGGAAAATTGCCTCTTGAGAAAATTAGCCCTACTGTGGGCTGAGCACTTTGTTAGATAATTTAAAACACTATTTTATTTACAGAAATCATCTCTCAGTTTACAGATGAGATGTAGGAAACTAATAGTGACACACTATATAAGAAAGAATAGTAATAACCCCTAAAAATGTATCAAGCAGTTACAATGTGCCAGGCACTGCTTTAAGTGCTTCACATGCATTGACTCATATGATCCCCGCAACCCTGCAACATAAGTACTATTCTTACCATTTTACAGGTAAAGAAACAGAGGCACAGAGAGGGTAGATCACCTGCCCAAGGTCCACAGTTAGTCCAGGATCTGATGCCAATCAACTAACTGATGAATACAGTTAGTTCAGACCCAGGCTATCTTGACCTGAGAGCCCATGATCTAAATCACTACTCTGCACTGTACAAACAGAGGAAGCCCAGAATTGAGTAGAAATCATGGAGATGCTGAGATGGACCACTGCTGGGAATGTATGTCAGGAAAAAAATGTTGGATGAATATAATGAGATCAATTTATGAAGGGTCTTTGAAGACAGGCAGAAGAATATGAACTTGTGATCAAAGCTAAAAGACTAATGCCTTTCCATTCCACCTCACTGCACTGTAACATGCAGGGGTTCTTAATGTAGAATCCATGGATGGATCTTGGAGAATCTTGACCCCCCTGAAATTTTAGTGTATTTGTATCAATGTACACATTTCTGGGAAGAGGGTCTAGAGCTTTCATTGGATTCTTAAAGAGGTCCATGTCTTCCAAAGATTCTTAGCAGAAGTTCTTAACCTTTAGAGGGTGAATACCAAGGGTTATACCAAGTCCCTGTTCAGCCCTAGAGTTGGTGTAACCTTGGGTAAAACTCAGTGCCTATGTTTCTTCATCTGTAAAATAGGGATCATAATATCCACCTCTCTAGGTTAGCTGTGCAAATTAAATGACTTATTATCACTATAGATCATAATATATACAAGTCATACTATATGAAACTCATAACATTAAATGTATAAAAAACTCTAAAATGTCATAAAACAAATAAATGTGAGTTATAATGAAACATTTCATTTTAACATTTTTTCCCAACAATACAGTGAATTGGGTACCTGAGTAACCCTCCTGATGAAAAAAATTAAAATATTGCATAGAGGGGCTTTTTAAAAATTACTTTTTACGATGTTGCTGAGCTGCTGTGAAACTAAGGAATATGCCAAGCCCCCAAATGAAGTGAAACCAGGAACTGTGGAGAGGGGAAAGTAAATGCCCAAATTGTCCTTAACCCTCACAGGATGCCTGTCAAGGCCTGGAGACCGTAATGTCCTCCTTTCGTGTCTGCAAAGGATATATGGGAGACAGGAGATAAATCCCAGGGCCCCTCCCAGATAGAACTCTAATAGGATATCCCAAAGGATTATAAGTACAATGCAAGAGCCAATGTCAAGTAAACCCTCACACTCAGAAAGGAGAAGATATGAAAATTTCCTGTATCAACTCTGGCCCTGGGAAGAGGGGAAAATAAAATTCTCCTTTAAGAATTCATAATTTACAAGTCAGTTCCCTCATAAAATCTGAAGTCAAATCACATTACTTATATAATCCCCAAATCCTCAAACAGAGAATTTAAAGTGGTGTGGGCTGATGGCGCCACCATTACTGACAGCAATAAATGCACATTGTCTCTGAAGGAACTCAATTTCAACACAGGCCTCTCACAAATTGCTAGGAAATATGAGCAGCTCATGGTAAAAAAAAAAAAAAGTCTCCAAACACACAAGGTAACAAGGCACCATAAGGGAGAACAAGTAGAACTGAG
This sequence comes from Stenella coeruleoalba, assembly GCF_951394435.1. Taxonomy (NCBI): domain Eukaryota; kingdom Metazoa; phylum Chordata; class Mammalia; order Artiodactyla; family Delphinidae; genus Stenella; species Stenella coeruleoalba. Next base: position 20,236,147 of record NC_137169.1, read on the forward strand.
AGATGGTGAAACAGACCTTCAAAGATATTGGAATTACCAGACACACAATATAAAATAAATTTGTTTAATGTATTTAAAGAAATAAAAGAGAAACTTGATACTATGTGGGAACTAGTACATTTGGAAAAAGAACCAAATACAATTTCTGAAAATGCAAAAATATGTTAATTGAAATAGAAAATTCAGCAGATATTAGGTTAGAATTGCTGAGGTAACCATTACAAGAGCCTACAACCTCCAAATAAACAGAGGTGAGGAGTGGGGAGATCAATCCAAAAAAAAAAATGTTTAAAAAAAAAAAGAGAGAGGGAAAGTACAACAAATATAATGCACATTACAAGATGAGAGAAATAAATAAAAATATATCAATCTCATTGGATGAGCTAAATTCTCCAATTCAGAGATAAAGGATATCAGACCAAATAAAACAAAATCCAGCAATGTTCTGTTTACAAAAGACAGATCTAACACATAAGAACACAGAATGACAAAGTTTGGACAAAGAAATACTAGGCAAAAAATAAAAATAAAGAGGACAAAATAACTATAGTAAGGCAAAAAGCATCGCTAGAGATAAAGAAGGTCACTACATGATGATAAAGTTCAATTCACCACAGAGAGAAGGCACATTTCTAAGGTACCTAATGCACTAATACCTTAGCCTCGAAATACTACAGAGAGAAATGGACAAATCCACCATCCCACAGTGGAAAATTTTAACACAAATTGTTAAATTTGTAACAGTAATTGATAGGTCAAGTAAACAAAAATTCAGTAAGGACATGGGAGGTTTAAACTGTACAGATAATAAGCTCTATATGTTCCAGTCATCTCTTTGTCTATCCCTACTTCACTGTCTTAATTACTGTAGAATTAAATAAATCAACTTTTAACCTCATCCTTGTCACACAGCAAGTGCTCACTAGATGTTAGTGCAGCAGCTGCAGTAACTTACTATGTGACTTTGGTCGAGCCACTCAACCTGTGAGCCTCAGTTACCGCTTCTAAAAGTGGCCATAATAATAAATTATTTTTCCAAGTTGCTTTGCAAACCAGAAGAGTATGTTTGTGAAGATATTTCATAAACTATGGGGAAAAACATAAATGAAGGATCATTGCTTTTACCAGTTAACTGGTATTACAAAGCACCAAGGGTCAAGGTAAATAACGGTCAGAGTGGTCACCTGGTGGAGCAGCAGCACTAAGGGTGTCCAGGGAGGGCACATTATGCCAGCCGTGGTGTGGACCCTTGGGCTATGGGAGCTGGGAAGAGAGCCCGCAGGTGAAGGCAGATCAGGAAAGCTAGAGGGGTGAAGGCTGCCCTCTGGTGGATGAGCCTGGAATACCTTGCTCAAACACAGACTTGCACTTTCTGGGTGTCCTTAGGTAAATCACTCCCTAGTCGGCACCTCTACATCCCCTCAGTTCCACAGACTTGCTTCCTATATACGATGTACTGTAGGGTGGGGTAATTTGGAAACAAAATTTTCATTGTGGCCTGTGCCTTACAGTGGCAAGAGCTCACCTCATCTCAGAGCCTTGCTAGGGGCAGTCTCTAAAGGGTAAGTGATTGACCGTAGATCCCACAGTACATCAGTAAAGAAGACGGCCTGGGCTCCCACCTCCTGATGACCAATCTCTTTTAGACCAGAGGATGGCAAGGGCAACCTCTCTGACTATGGTTGGAACCTCAGGAAGCCAAAGGGGAGCAGATGACTCAGGATCTAGGGCCTTTATGGCACAAAGACTTATTCTCAGTTCTCACCTGAAGGCGTTGAAACATCAAGGCTCTGGAACTAGTGGGTTCTTAACATTTGTTTGTAGAACAAACGTTGAAGGGAGGAAGTGGGAAAGGGTGTCTGAATTTCTAATAAAGTAGAAAGAGATGTTTGGGAGGAGCTGCTCAGAAGCCCCCTTCAGATGGCCTGGGGATCTCTGAAGGGAAGCTGGAGAGAGGCTGAACTATTCCTGGAGGCTGGAACAAGAGTATGTCTCAAGGGTAATACACTGCTGGTGTCATGGCTGGATTTTCTGAAAACAGACACTGAGATAGAATTTGGGGTGCAAGGTGTTTATTGCAGAAAAACACCTATGAAGAAAAGGAGCAGGAATGAGGCTTAGGCAGAGAAAGAAGTTAAATTACAATGCAGGTTTGCAGATGACATGATATTATACATTGAGAATCCTAAAGACTCTACCAGAAAACTACTAGAGCTAACCAATGAATTTGGTAAAGTAGTACAAAATTAATGCACAGAAATCTCTTGCATTCCTATACACTAATGAAAAATGTGAAAGAGAAATTAAGGAAACACTCCCATTTACCACTGCAACAAAAAGAATAAAATACCTAGGAATAAACCTACCTAAGGAGACAAAAGACCTGTATGCAGAAAACTATAAGACACTGATGAAAGAAATTAGAGATGATACAAACAGATGGAGAGATATACCATGTTCTTGGACTGGAAGAATCAACATTGTGAAAATGACTATACTACCCAAAGCAATCTACAGATTCAGTGCAATCCCTATCAAACTACCAATGGCATTTTTCACAGAACTAGAACAAAAAATTGCATGATTTGTATGGAAACACAAAAGACCCCGAATAGCCAAAGCAATATTGAGAAAGAAAAACGGAGCTGGAGGAATGAGACTCCCTGACTTCAGACTATACTACAAAGCTACAGTAATCAAGACAGTATGGTACTGGCACAAAAACAGAAATATAGATCAATGGAACAGGATAGAAAGCCCAGAGATAAACCCACGCACATATGGTCACCTTATTTTTGATAAAGGAGGCAAGAATATGCAATGGAGAAAAGACAGCCTCTTCAATAAGTGGTGCTGGGAAAACTGGACAGCTACATGTAAAAGAATGAAATTAGAACACTCCCTAACACCATACACAAAAATAAACTCCAAATGGATTAAAGACTTAAATATAAGGCCAGACACTATAAACCTCTTAGAGGAAAACATAGGCAGAACTCTCTATGACATAAATCACAGCAAGATCCTTTTTGACCCACCTCCTAGAGAAATGGAAATAAAAACAAAAATAAACAAATGGGACCTAATGAAACGTAAAAGCTTTTGCACAGCAAAGGAAACCATAAACAAGACAAAAAGACAACCCTCAGAATAGGAGAAAATATTTACAAATGAAGCAACTGACAAAGGATTAATCTCCAAAATTTACAAGCAGCTCATGCAGCTCAATATCAAAAGAACAAACAACCCAGTCCAAAAATGGGCAGAAGACCTAAATAGACATTTCTCCAAAGATATAGAGTGCCAACAAACACATGAAGGAATGCTCAGCATCACTAATCATTAGAGAAATGCAAATCAAAATTACAATGAGGTGTCACCTCACACGAGTCAGAATGGGCATCATCAAAAAATCTACAAACAACAAATGCTGGAGAGGGTGTGGAGAAAAGGGAACCCTCTTGCACTGTTGGTAGGAATGTAAATTGATACAGCCACTATGGAGAACAGTATGGAGGTTCCTTAACAAACTAAAAATAGAACTACCATATGACCCAGCAATCCCACTACTGGGCATATACCCTGAGAAAAGCATAATTCAAAAAGAGTCATGTACCACAATGTTCATTGCAGCTCTATTTACAATAGTCAGGTCATGGAAGCAACCTAAGTGTCCATCAACAGATGAATGGATAAAGAAGATGTGGCACATATATACAATGGAATATTACTCAGCCATAAAAAGAAACGAAATTGAGTTATTTGTAGTGAGGTGGATGGACCTAGAGACTGTCATACAGAGTGAAGTAATTCAGAAAGAGAAAAACAAATACTGTATGCTAACACATATATACGGAATCTAAAAAAAAAAAAAAAAGGTTATGGAGAACCTAGGGGCAGGGCAGGAATAAAGACACAGATGTAAAGAATCGACTTGAGGACACGGGGGGGGAGGGGTAAGCTGGGACAAAGTGAGAGAGTGGCATGGACATATATACACTACCAAATGTAAAATAGATAGCTAGTGGGAAGCAGCCGCATAGCACAGGGAGATGAGCTCAGTGCTTTGTGACCACCTAGAGGGGTGGGATAGGGAGGGTGGGAGGGAGACACAAGAGGGAGGGGATATGGGGATATATGTATACCTATAGCTGATTCACTTTGTTATAAAACAGAAACTAACACAACATTGTAAAGCAATTATACTCCAGTAAAGATGTTTTAAAAAAAGAAATTTACAATGCAGGCCTGGCAAAGCCTTGCTCCATCAACTTGGCATGGAGCCCCTGCATCAGGCTGGAAGGGTCAGACCTCTATACCCCACCTCCTCCCATCGCTAGATACATGCTGCCCTGGGAAGGGTGCGCGACCTTGGGTGAGGGGCTCAGCTGCAAGTCGTGGGCTGACTGCACTCACCACAGGTGGGCACCAAGTCCTTCCTTGAAAGTTGGTGTCTACCACAAACCACCTGGAGCGCTCAAATCCGCTTCCCCGTACACATTCAAGGAGCAGCTCCTTCAGGTGTCCACTGGCCCTTTTCCCGAGGGAACTTGGGAAGGAATGTTACTGGGATGAACCACAGCCGCCACCACTGCAGCTGGTCTGGTCATCTCCCTCCTCCTCTCCCCATTCCACGTTCCCCTCACCCTCAGCTATCACTCAGTGGCTCACTTGGTGGCATGATTCAGACCCTCATCCTCAGGGTGCCAGAGCCCCTGGTCACCATGCCTTTCTCAAGCCAGGGTTACCTTATCTGGCCATTTACAGTTACACCTGGGCTGGGGAGTACCAAGAAGCAGCCAAGTAGAACACCTGGGATCCACACGTACTCCTCGATGTCCCCGTGGTGGAACAGCAGCCTGTTTATAATCAGGTTAAACACTCTTGCCATGACAGTGACGTCACTTCTTGACTGCGGGTCCCTGGATACAAGGAGTTCAAAGCACCCAGGAGCCAGACTTGGCTTATAATTCAGTGTAAATTTCTGGGCAAAAGTGTGCCCTCTTTGCCTCAGAGTGGCCAGGCCAGGAAGTACGAGGTCTCCAAGGGCTTATTAGAGTAAGGGTAAGTGGGGTCACTCCTGCTTCGCCCCTTGGTTACTGTATTCCTACATTCTTCCTTATGGAGACGTAACACCATAAAGTTCTTTGATTCAACCAATGCTCTGTAGCAAGTACTGCCCATCAGTGTCCCATTTGGGCCAGAACTTCATACTCTCACCTCCTTCAATCACTAGATGTGGGCCGCCTCAAAGAGGATGTGACCTTGGGGAAAGGGACCCTCAGCAGCTGAGGCAGAGGTGACAGCCACAGGCAGTCAGCTAACCGTACTGCCCACAGAGGGGGGCAGTGAGCCCTTCCGTGAGGGTGCATTATGAGTGAAAGGACCCAGATTAACCTCATGCCCCTCCTTCCCCCTCCCCCACCAACGCACACACCTTTTTCCTTAAACTTGCTGTCCTCATGGTCCCAAGATGATAACATGGTTCTAAGAATCACATCTAGAGAAAGAAAGGGGCTATTTCCTCCAGTGTCCCCTTGAGAGCAAGGAACCCTTTCCTAGGACACTGCAGCAGACTTCCTCTCTTGTTTCACTGGCCAGAAAGGGAAACTGCATGGTTTTGGAAGGCCTTCTGGGGCCCCAAATTTTTATCACCTGGTCCCAAGACCCACCCTCTCAAGAGACTCCCTCTGGACCCGTCCACAGTCCCTCCAGGGTCTCTTCAAAATACATTCATGAATACAATGGAATATTACTCAGCCATAAAAAGGAATGAAATTGGGTCATTCGTAGAGACGTGGATGAATCTAGAGACTGTCATACAGAGTGAAGTAAGTCAGAAAGAGAAAAACAAATATCATATATTAACGCGTATATGTGGAACCTAGAAAAATGGTACAGATGAACCAGTTTGCAGGGCAGAAATTGAGACACAGATGCAGAGAACAAACGTATGAACACCAAGGCGGGAGAGCAGTGGGGGTGGTGGTGTGCTGAATTGGGCAATTGGGATTGACATGTATATACTGATGTGTATAAAATTGATGACTAATAAGGACCTGCTGTATAAAAAAAAATTAAATTAAATTAAAAAAAAATTCATTCATGAAACAAATGTATTGAGCATTCACTGGGCACCAGGCACTGTTCTAGGCACTTGGGATATATCAGTGAACGAAACAGAGATCCTTGCCTTCATTGAACTTACATTCTAGTTGGGGGCGGGGAGATATTTATGAGCACAAACAAGTAAATTAGTATGTTACAATGTGATAAGTTGAAACAAATAAAGAAGAAGCAAAGAAAAAGTAGAACAGAGTAAAAAGGATTGGGAATGCTGCAGAAAGGGGCTGGCTGACTTAATAAACAAGGTAAGGGTAGGTCTCACTGGGTGAGATAGTAACAAAGTCCTAAGGAAGTAAAAGAGGTATCAAAGCGGAGACCTAGAGGAAAGGCATTCCAGGTGGAGGGTCAAAGACCGTAAGGTGGACATAGTCGGCGTGTTCAAGGAACAGGCCAGGAGGCGAAAGGTACCTGGGGTAAAGTGGGTGAGAGGGAGGATAGTAGGAGATCGGGTCAGAGAGCTAGCAGGGCCGGGTCGTGTAAAGCCTTGCAAGCCAGTGAAGTCTTTAGCTTTCCCTCAAGCGAAACGAGGAGCCTTTTCTGGGATTTGAGCAGAGAAGTGACATGATTGACTTTTTTTTTTTTTTTTTTTTTTTGGTACGCAGGCCTCTCACTGCTGTGGCCTCTCCCGTTGCGGAGCACAGGCTCCGGACGCGCAGGCTCAGCAGCCATGGCTCACGGACCCAGCCGCTCCGCGGCATGTGGGATCCTCCCGGACCGGGGCACGAACCCGTGTCCCCTGCATCGGCAGGCGGACTCTCAACCACTGCGCCACCAGGGAAGCCCTGACTTATATTTTTAAAGGATTGCTCGAGCTGTTATGCTGAGAGTAGACTATTAGGGATGAGGTTAGAAGAAGGGAGACTTAGAGACTATTGCAGTAATCCAGGCAAGAGATGGTGATGGCTTGGACCAGGGTGGTAGGAGTGGAGGAGGATAGAAGTGATTAAGTCTGGATGTCTTCTGGAGATGGAGCCAACAGATGCTGCTGATGGATGAGACGTGGAACATGAGAGAGATGTGTCCAAGATTACTCCAATTGGAAGGATGCTGAGATAGAGAGGGATCAACTGAGATGAGGAAGGCAGGAGTGGGAGAGATTTGGGGGAACAGGAGATAGATCAGTCGTTGAGCTTTGGACACGTTGATTCTTGGGTTCCCAGCGATTAGCATCAATTCAAAGCTAATGTCTAGTATTTCCTAAAAGGTCTGAATTTCCCCTTCCCCCTTCCTTGGAGGAAGATTTACAGCATATGCTTGTGGCATTGCTACAAGGTCCTCCCTGAAGGGACCTGGCCTCCTATTCAATCAGGACTTCAGGTCTGTGAACTGGCTTCGATGTGGAAAGGTTGAGATGAAAGGTTGAGATGCTCCCTTGTGACAACAATTTAAGTTAGCCTTCTGCCCATAAGACATGGAGGTTTTTCTGTTACATAGCTCAATCATATTTAGTAAGTTGCTCATCTATTTCATTCCTAGAGACACTGATCAAAGATCCCTGCAAGCCAAGGGAATTTCCTGGCGGTCCAGTGGTTAGGGCTCCATGCTTCCACTGGTCGGAGAACAAAGATCCCTGCAAGCTCTGCGGTGCTGCCAAAAAAAAAAAAAAATTCCCAGCAAGCCGGCACATCCTGATTCTTACTTCATCCTGCCTCATGTTACAGTAAAGGCGCCCGCCTTGCTTCAGGCAGTTCAGCCGCTTGGCCTCTTCTCCTCTAGGACCCCATCATCCCCAGTGAAGTCAGGGAGCCCATCTCAACAGTGCCTCCTTCAATATCCAAACTACAGAGGACACCCACCGTAAAATTTTTCAAGGATACTGATGCTGCTGTCACTAATGCTTATCTCAACACCTAGGTGAAGAATTATTCTCTGAGCCCTCTTGGGAATGTACTTGTTGGGAATAGGGAGTATATGCAATTTCATGCGCTAAATCTTCTCCAACATTCCTATCTTTTTAGACGTCAGATACATTCACCAGGAGAATGCTGGTATCTCCACCTCACAGAATACAGGTCACGCTGAGTACTAGGTTCAGTCAATCGAACAAGCCAACTATGAGAGCTACTTTCAGCTGCAAAGATAACATATTAAATCTAGAATCTCCAGTAAGGGCGCTCATAACAATAAAATCAGTCTGATCCAGTGTTGTAGTCTTTCCTCCTTGACTCCACCCCAGCTCTACTCAATTAGATTCTCCAAGGATGGAGGCCTGGCATCTGTCTTGTTAACAAGCATCCCAGGGAATTCCCTGATGGTCCAATGGTTAGGACTCAGAGCTTTCACTGCCAGGGAACTAAGGTTCCGCAAGTCGCCCAGCACAGCCAGAAAAAAACCATCCCAGGTAAACTTCATGTAGCCAACTGGAATCCACCCAAGGACCAGCTTTGGGGAACCACTGGTCTGATCCACTTTCCTCCTCTTAACAGATCAGAATCTGAGGGTGGAGAGAGAAAGTGACGTGCTCCAGACCAAAAGTGAGTTCATGTCCAAGTCAGGACCATAACTTTGGTCTCTTGACTCCTTATGGGAACTTCTGCTGCTCTTCCAGGCCAGCTTTACCACAAACCTGGAAATATCTGGTCAGCATACCTGAGAAATTCGTGTGGAGATGGGTTGGACTGGTGGGCAAACCAAGGCTGCACATGTTCAATGCTACAGGCACTGGGATGAAGGTGACCTAGTTTGGGAGAGAATGATGTGTTTCCTTCTGGTTGATCTTGGTTGTAAGGGACTATAAAATCAACCCAACAGGGTTAAGCCAAAAAGAAACGTACTGGCTCACCCGGTGTCAAGACCACGTGTAGGTTTGCTTCACACGTGATGAGATACGGAGGCTCCGCTCATCCAGGTTGGTTTTCACTGTCTGTTCTCTGCTGACTCTGTCCTCGGGCAGGCTGTCCTCTCAGGGCTCTGTCTTCCCAGTTTCTTGCATAGCAGAGAACAGAGGGAAGCTTTGTCTCAGTCGTCGCAGCAAAAGTCTCATCGGCTGTAATCAAGTTACATGTCCAGCTTTAAATGACGTACTGTAGCCAGAGAAATGTGATAGGCTTTTTGACCCACACTTAGGTCAAGTGCCCCACTGAGTCATGTTACCCCACTCTGGGAGCACAGGGACTGAGAGTGGGAGAAAAGTGGCCAAGATCAGGGTAAGAATGCCAGGAGAAAGATGAGTCATTGCTGAAAGGTCAAAACTGCAGATGTTCCCAGTCCTAGGAACGATGGGGAACCTGACAACGGCCCTGGAGAAGGTGGCGGTTATAATCCGGTGGTGATGTTAAGGTGTTGGTTATAATGCAATGGTGGTGTGAGAGACGGTGGTTATAATGCCCACCTCTTGGGGTGTCCGCCTAGTCCTCAACCTCCACTTTCTCTGGGAATTGCCCTCTTCACTTATAAAAGGGTAGGTCCTCACCTTCGGGTATGTTCAGTGTGACACAACACCTCCGTGGCCATAGCTCAGTGGTACATTTACAAGTGACCAGAGAGGCTCCCACCCGTAAAGGGCCCTTGATATAAAAAGTACCCCAAAAGTCATTTATTAAGGACCACATGGGCATCTGCCACTCAGGACACAGTGCTCAGCGCTGCACAGTGTAAACTCAAACCCTCAGCATCTACTCAGCCCTAACACCATTCAGCCCCAGGGAAACAGACGTTTCTCCACACCTCTTGCCTCGTCCTCCAAACAAAAGACGATTGCATCGCTCTGCCGGAAGGTTTCCACTGCTGCTGAAATTGCAGACAGCCACTGTTTGGAGTGTGGGGGAGACTGGGGAAAGCCCTTAGGTAAGAGAAAATGCAGATTAATTAACTGGTCAAATCTTTCCTCTCAGGGAGCATGAATGTGTAGATTCCTTCATAAGGAAGTAGTGTTTCCCAGAAAACGCTAGCATCCATTTTCTTGCTTCACTTCGTGTTCCAGTGGGTAGTGTGGTATTTGCCATAGTAGCGTATGATGGCTGAGGAATGTTCTGCAGCATTAAACAATGCATTTTACACTTAAATTTGTAAATGCAGGTGAAGCATAATATGGAAGATATATTCTTGCCGATTCTCTACTGTTATGAATCTAGACATTGCTTAATGAGATGGTAAAAGTCGTGATATAAGATATAGGGATTTATATGATGTCATTAAGATACATTGTAATATGTTCTGTGCTGATGATAATTTATCATATACACACCATTTAAATATTTGAACATGTTATGTAACACTTATAATTCATCTCTAAATTTAAGTATTAAGTATTGAAAATTTATTTTCAATTCTAACTGCTACTACCTCAGCAGAACAAAGTTTCCTCAAATTGAAATTTTAAAAACCTGAAAAAAAAATAACCAGACTAAGGAAAGGTGGTCTAATTAGACATTACTATCAGCAGAATACAAATTATGTGAAAATTTAATTATAGCAACACAATTGGTAATTTTGCTGAAATCAAAGCAAGAAAACTAGGTTTTATGGAATGAAGATATAATAATTTATTAATTATTCACATCTTTGTTTTTTCACTCATCTAACATTGCTGACCCTCATCTAACAAAACACCCCTGTATGCTCAATGATAATTAAATTCAATCATCTTTGGTACTTTGATGACTTTCTCTGTATAAAAAAATCAAAACATATTTTTCAGTGTGTCATTATGAAAGCGTATTTGTCAAGGTAGGAGGATAGATTTCTTGCCATTGCTTTCTATGAGAAGCTCCTGATTCCCTTCCACGTGTTCCTCTACTTTCCTTAGTGTAGACTGGTTGCTTTTTGTTCCTTGTGCTCTATCTAAAGGCTACTTGGTGAAGACAGTGGTGGAAGGTGGAATGCTGGAGATGTTGTTGATAAAGACGGGATGATGCAAGTGTAGGTGATAAGGCCTGGAGCACAATGCAGTTGGGGCTGACCTCCTTCCAATCCTTGCTTGGGTCCAGAAGACTTGAAGTCCTGCCCAGCCAACAGAAAAGCAAGGCAGGAGGGCCAGCGGGCAGGGAGAGCAGACTTGCTTGAGCCCCGCCTGAGGGGTAGAATCGAGGCAGGCTGTGCTGCTCAGTGGGTAGGAGCCGGCTCTGGAGTCCCAGCTCTACCATCTGCAAGCTGTGTGACCCTAGGTGAGTTACTTTGCCTCTCTCTGCCTCTGTTTACTCACCACGTCACATGGGGTTTTGTGAGGAGTAAGAGAGGTACTGAGAGTCCAGCACTTAGCAGAGCGCCTAGCACAGAGTAAACCCTCAGTAAACGCAGTTGGTTTTGTTCTGACTCTAGGTTGTAAGCTCCTGAGAGCAGAAATCCTATCTGTTTTATTTCCGTTGTTCGTTAGCATCTTGTAGGTGTTCCGGGGGAAGAATGTTTAATGCCACCCTCCTCCCCTCTTCGGCCGCCCCCGCGGCGAGTAGCGGGCAGCAGGCGGCGCCGGCTCTGCCCAGAAGCCACACCCCCGGAGGGAGAGGGCGCGGGAGCCAGGCTATTGTTGTGGTCGAGATTCCTTCCGAAACGGAAAGCCCGGAATTAGGGGATAGCGGCTCTAATCTGTGCGGGGCTCACCCACGGCCGGCGGAGGGGGGCTCCTCCTGTGGTGCCGGGCGTTACAGACCCCAGCCTGAGCCCCTCCCTCTCTCTGAACTCTCCACCTCCCACTGAACCCCCGTCCCCTGCCCTGAGGCCCCACCTCTCCTCTAAGCCCCCTTCTCTCACTGAGCCTGCCTTTGCTCGGTGTCCCCATCGCCTCCCTGCACCCATCTCCTCACAGAAACCCCTCTCTTCCCTGCACCCCCTCTTCTCTCTAAGCCCTCTTGAGCACCGGCCCCCCTTCCCTCTCAGCAGCCGCCTTCCCTAGCCTCTTGCCCTCACTGAGACCCGGGCTCCTGCTGTCCCCTTAGCCTATTGCTCTCACCATCCCTCCCTCAACGACACGGCCCCCCCGCCGACCCTGCCCTCTACAGCCTCCCCTCCCTCCCATCCCACCCCCGTCAGAAATCCCCTGCAGACCCAGATCTGATACCCCCTCCTCTCTGAAAGCTTCCCACCCCAGCCCGGGCAGAACAGATGCCCCCCATGTGCCCTGCTTTGTTCAGCTTTGTAACAGCAGCGCTGCTCACACTTGAGCTGTGATCAGTCCTTCACACTTCTGTTCCCCCCACCCCTGCAGCAGGGTGAGCTCCCTGAGAGCAAAAGCCAGGTCTGACCCATCTGCTTGCACAGGGCAGTGTTCAGAAAGACTTGGTGATGTGGCTGAGAGTGAGACTGTGGGATTAGAAGAAAAGACTTAGGCCATCAGTGTCGGGGAAGGCGCTGGAGGGCGGGACCTGAGAAGCCAAGACTCCTGAAATTTACAAGCACCTGAGGCACCAGGTGCTTTCTCAGGCACCACTTCTTCGTGCCACACAAAAGCTGGTCTTGCTCTCATTTTACACAGAAGGAAACTCAGAGAGGTTAAGTTCTTGCCTGAGGCCACAGAGCCAGTGACTGACTGACCAGGATTAGAATCAGAGGCACCGAGGTGTGGTTGCCTGTGGTGAGGGGGCAGTAAGTAGCTGGCTGGTGAGGGAAGTGACACATTTCTCCTCTGTGACAGTGTGGATCTGGGGCCTGAGGCTGGAGCTGAAGGGTCTCCTGACCTGTCCTCATCACTCCTGACACTGACCAGAGATGTGTCCCCATCCTCCCACCACCCTCTCCTGGAAGGAGCCAGTTCTGACTCAGCCATTCCCATCTACCCTCATCCTCAAGGTGATCCGGGAATGAGCTCGGAAATAGGAAGGAAACATCCCTCGGATTTGGCCTCCCCCCTCAACAAAGGTCCTGGCTCTAGGGCCAGAAGGAGTCACTTTAAGGCTCTCCCTGGGGACCCATGACCAGAAAGACAGATGATCCGATTCAAGTCAAGTGTGACCAAGCAACGGGCAGAGCAGGCAGCTGGATCTCTCATGATCTCCTCCACCTCCCACCTCTTTCAGGGCTGACTCCTTCAGGGCTCTCTCAGCCGAAAGCCAACCCACTCAAACCTCGCCCCCACGACTCTGCGCTCCAGGACGGTAGTATGTGTCTATTGACATCCTGGGATAGGGTACCGTCACCCCTCAGACTGGGAGCTCCTGAAAGCAGGGCTCTTTGACCAGTCCCCACCCCCAGACTCCTGAGGGCAGGGCTGTGTCTGGCCCTTCTGACTGGAGACTTCCCAGGGCTGGGGCTGTGTCTCCCTACTCTGAGCACTCCTGAGGGGAGGTGGGCTCACTTTTAGTCACCCTCATCGGCCTGGGGGCTACCCCAGGGCAGCACCTGCATTGCACTCTGAATCCCCCTCTTTCTGTAGCCCAGTATCTGTCTGGAGCTGAGAAGGAGGCCCCTGCCTGCCCTGCCACCCAACCCGGATGCTCCTTTAAGACCAAAGGGATGGGGGTTGTATAAGAGTCAGACACAACAGCCCCATCCTCCCCCTCCTTCACAGGCCAGGTTTCCTGCCATTGACAGCATCCCAGCTGGGCCCTGCCCGGCCTCATGCTTAACCCCTTCATGACCAGATCTCAGGGCTACTGGCCTGCACCTGCAACCTTCATCTATAAAATTAGGAAAATAATTGGGTTGTTTTGAGGATTAAATGTGTTAATCATTGTGTGAAGTACTCAGAACAGTGCCCTAGGATATATTAGTCTCTCAATAAAAATTAATTGTTCTTCCTAACTGTGTGAGCTTGGGTGAGTCATTTCACGTACCTGAGCCTCAGTCTCTTTAGCAGTCAAATGGAGAAAATAACAAACCTACTTCCGAAACATAGTCCTGGGGATGAATTGTGATCATGTATACGGGAGCATTTTGTAGAGTGCTGTAACAACACAATATGGAACTATCTATCATGAACAACAAAAAAATACTCCCTCTAACTAGGTAATAAAAATCTCTTACCAGGAGATGGGCCTTCTGGTTTTCAGACTTATTACCTTACTTGACAGGCAGAGGGTGCATTGGAAAGAGTGGATTTGGGGTTGGAATTAAGTACCCCCCTTTAATCCTGTTTCCTTACCCATAAAGTGGGGTGGTCACTCCTGCTGGGTCCTCTGTTTAGGGTCCTTGGGAGGGACAAAGGAGATCAGAGAGCACAGGTGTGAACGTGCTTTGCAAACATTAAAAAGTGCTAGAAGGGAGGGAAAGGGATTTGTGAAAAGTGGCCATGGGGTGGTGGTGCAAGAACCGCTTGGCAAGGACATTGGTCTTTGAGCTCTGGGTACTGCAGAGTTTACCCACTGGGGAGAGAAGAGGGGCTCTCTTGGAACCAGCGTTGTGGAGCCAGGGCTCCCCCTGAAGACATGAGGTGTCAAATAAGAAGCTGTGCTAGCTCTAGAATTTCCCAATGGGGGCAGAGAAGGAAGGGGGTCCTTTACCCAGGCTTGGCCCCAGAATCATCCCGTCATCACCCTCTTCCCAGACAATCCCATTTGCCATCAGAGGACCTTGAGCAGAGGCAGCTCCAATGGGCTCCCTTGTGACCTTCATGACAAGACTTGCTGGGAGGGGCTAACCCAGCACATCTGCAGCACCACGGCCCCCCGCCTTTAGGTTGCAGATTCCTGGCCTCACCCCTCGGGAGAGCAAGCTTGACACCATCCACACACCTGGACCAGGACAGGTCTAAACCTGCTACAGAGGGAAAAAGCTGGTTAACTAGAACCCTGCGCCTTCTCATCTGAATGAGGATGATCTGCCAAGGCCCAGCAGAGGGGGCTGACCCCACGTGAATCGCATGTCCCCACCCCAGGCTCTGGAGGAAGCTTGGGAATCAGGAGACCTTGTTTGGGGTGCTGGCTGTGCCCCAAGCTCACTGTGCCTCTGTGCAAATCACTTAACCTGTCAGGGACCGTATGACCATCTATAAAGTAAAGGAGCTGGACGTGGTCCAAAGGTCCTCTCCAGCACTGAGACTGTGACCAGGAAGGAGTTAACAGAGGCCAGGCTCCAGGTCAGGAAGGCAAGGGTTAACCTGGGGGGGTGGAGGCTCTCTTGGCTTTTCCTGTGTAGAGTGAGGTTTGGCTGCCACCAAAGTTACTTCCAGTCCCTGCTGTCCCTCCTGCCTTCAGTCTGGACCTGCCTGGGGACCCTGGCATTCAGCCTCACCATGCAGAGGTGAGTGCATCCTGAGCCCAGGGCTGGGGTGGGAGGGCACCCAGGGACCCAAGGGCAAGGAGGCTGGCACCAAGCCAGTGAGCACAGTCCCCTAGCCTGCATCTGCATCCAAAGCCAAATGCTTGGGCAAAGTTCGGACCACTAACCCCAGTACCGGGAGAGGGTGGGCAAAGGGATGGCGGGCGCAAAGATGTCTGCCAGGCTTCTAGGGTGGAATGTCTGTGGTTGGGCACCAAGGCAGCCCAGAAGGCAGGGAAGAGGCAGTGGACAGCAAACTATTTTGGTCCCTGTGTTTAGGAACTTTTTATAGCCGCCTGCTCAGGGCTCGGAAGAGAAGGAGGGGACGGGAGGGTACCCTTGAGGTCAGACAAGCACAGTGCCCTCCTGGGACCTTGGAATCTGACCTATTGCCAAGTTTAGTCCTTGGGAGGCAGGAAGGAGGGCACTGCCAGGCTTTCCTTGTTGCCTGGTTTCCCAGTCACCAACTACCTATGGACTGACTTGCTAGACCCTAGATGGGTGTGTGTGTGTATGTGTGTGTGTGTATACACACAGGCTGCCCTGGGGTGGGTAGGGTTGGCAGTCTCTGCCCCAAGGCCCCTTACCAAGGCTCCCCTTCCCCCATCCCTGGTAAGTTCTGTTCCTTTGTTGCCTGCAGACCCGAGGTCTCCTCAGCCCCCAGAACTGATGTGTCCCTCTCAGCTGAATGGAGGATGGGGGGAGCAGGGAAACAGGGATGGGGTAGTGTACTGAGCCGTGTGGGTGGCCCATTCTGTTACTGCCAGGGGAACTGTCAGCTCTTGATTTACAACCCCTCCGGCCCCCCTTCCCCAGCAGAAGGGAGCTGGATGAGAAGGGTCACGGGGTTTTAGGACGAGGGACCCTGAGGGCAGATTTCTGGGAGCGCAGGTTATTGGGAAGAATTAGTGGAAGGAAATTTTTAGTGAGATAAGGGGCCAATCTCTAGCAGAAAGTGCTTGGTTTTATAGCAGCAGGAATAGAAGCAAAACATAGAGGAAAGTTTTGATAGGCAAGTGAGATACTCATTTGGAACTAGTTCTGGACTGTAAAGCAAAGAGATCTGGGTTCCCGTCCTGGGCCCAAACTCTCAGTAAGGCCTGAACAAGCCTCCTCCTCCCTGGGCCGGTTTTCTCTTCTATGAAATGGAAATGCAGAGGTAAACAAGGTATACAGTTGGGCATTGTGGAATTCCCTTCGCAGGGGCACAGAGCAGGTGGCAGGTAGCTGGCTGAAGTGACCTGGTGACCACCTCCCTCTCTTTCCCTGATGGCCCTGCTGGGCCTGGGCAGGGCAGTTGGCTGCAATTACTGGAGGCTCCTACCCTGTGGTTATATCCCTGACCTCTGTGTTTGGGGGCGGGATGGGTGGGTCCTGCTGGAGCCAGCATGTGGCTGGGAAGCCTCCTTGTCTTGGACTCAAAGTTGCTAGGTTGGGAAGAGGTATTTTTTCCGGTTGAGGCTACTGTCGGGAATTGGGCAGGGACCAGCCCCATTTCCTTTTCCAAGTGTCCTGCTTGCCGATGCCTGCTTGGCATGGCCCTGTGGCCAGAATGGGGCACCCTCAAAGGGGCATATGCTTCTGGGTGGCCAGGGAGCCCCTGCCCATTGTCTCTGAGGGATGGGCGTGGGAGGGATACCTGAGCCTCTGCCCCCTGGGCATGGCACCTGGCTGACTTGGATGGGGGAGGGGTGGCTGGCTGAGCCTATTCCCAGGAATGCCTGCAGGAGAGGGGCAGGGACATTTCCTACTCTCCCCCTGACCATTCCTCTTTCTCCACAGGTCCCAGGAGGCCCCAGCCAATTGCTCTCAGCTCCTCAACTATCTGCCTACCTCCAGTGGCTTATGGGGCACCGTCCTGCCCAGTTCTGCTAAGATGCTCCTGGCCTCTCCCTCCACCCCATCCAGGGGACGGACCCCCAGCGCTGTGGAGAGGCTGGAGGCCGACAAAGCCAAGTATGTCAAGACGCACCAAGTGATAGCGCGACGCCAGGAGCCAGCTCTGCGTGGGGGTCCCGGGCCGCTCACCCCGCACCCCTGCAACGAGCTGGGGCCCCCTCCGTCGCCCAGGACGCCCAGACCTGCCCGCCGGGGCAGTGGCAGGCGGCTGCCAAGGCCTGATTCCCTCATATTCTACCGCCAGAAGCGCGAATGCAAGGCTTCAGTGAACAAAGAGAACGCCAAGGGCCAGGGGCTCGTGCGTCGCCTCTTCCTGGGCGCCCCCCGAGACGTCGCTTCAAGCAGCCCAGGCTCAACGGAGCGACCCGCGGCTCCTGGGGGTTGGGCCGCGCCCCAAGATGCCCCAGACGCAGCGGGAAAGCGGGCATTGTGCCCCACGTGCTCGCTGCCCCTGTCGGAGAAGGAGCGCTTCTTCAACTACTGCGGTCTGGAGCGCGCGCTGGTGGAGGTGCTGGGCGCCGAGCGCTTCTCTCCGCAGAGCTGGGGCGCCGACGCCAGCCCCCAGCCCGGAACGTCACCGCCGCCCGGCTCTGGGGACGCCAGCGACTGGACGTCCAGCGACGGCGGCGCAGAACGCCGGGACCGTGCGGAGTGCGGTGGCTCGGAAGCGGCGGGCTCGGCGCGGGACGGGCGCCCCCAGGTGTCGGTGGTGGAGCGCAACGCGCGCGTCATCCAGTGGCTGTACGGCTGCCAGCGCGCCCGCGGCCCGCCGCGCGAGTCCGAGGTGTGACCGCCGCCGCTCGTGAGCAGGCTCTGGTGGAGTCCGGGGTCCGGGGAAGGGCAAGGGGTGAGCGCGGGGCTGGACCCAGGCACGGGCGGGGACACCCTGCCTCTCACGCGCCGGGTGCTTTTGGGCAAACCCTTCCCTTTGGATCTCGGTTTCCCCTCGTGAACCTTGGGAGGATGGGACAAAAAGATCCCGAAGGCCCTTCCCAGCGCAGGCGGCGGACGGGGAGGGGGCGGCCTCGTGGCCCCTGTGGAGGCCGGGAGGCTAGTGAAGACTGGGCGAGTGAAGACTCGGGTGGGAGATCAGAGAACCTGCTGAATAAAGTCAAAAAGTTATTTAAAGGAGTCGAGAGGCTGGATTACAGAGCAGACGCGCGAGGGTTTTGGAGTGTGGGTTCCAGGCAGACTGTGCCTCTCGGGACCGCAGACACACCCCTCGGTGATCAAAGTATATTTGAAATGGTCACAAAGCGCTTGGCAAAGTTCCTGGCATATAGGAAGTGCTCAATAAACGAAGCCGCTATGACCACCACCGAATTAGCACTAACACTATTATGATCGTCTCCGCCACCGACTCCCTCCAGGAGGGTCCAAATTAGAGCTGGGAGCCAGGAATCGCGCGTTTGGGGAGTTTTGGGGAGGGGTCTGCTCCAGAAATCTGGGGTTCACCAGCCCCTGAAGGCTCCCATTCCTGGAGCTTTGCTACCCATTTTGGTTACTAGATATGAAGGGCTGAGATGTGGAGGATCCAGAATCGAGGACAATAAAGGACTCTTCAAACCAGGCCTTTGCAACCCGCAGGCTCACATCTTGTCACCGTCTTCCTTTCCCTCAAAGACAAACAAGGTCACCTGTTTCCTCACACGTTCACACCTGTAAGTCTTTGTTCACGGCCTTCTCCCTTTGCCTGGGTTACCTTCCCCTTTCTCTCCACTCATCCTTCTAAGATTACATATACGCATTCTCTCTCAGGAACTCCTGAATTTCCCAGCCGGGGTCATCTCCTCTGAGCTCCCAACTACAGCCTTATTTTTGTGCCTCAACTTGACCCGCTGGTAGTCTGGGTTCTCTTGTTAGTCACTGACCTTCCCCTAGTACAGGGACAGCCCACGTAGCAAGGCCACAAGAAACGTCTGTCGAATTAAAAAGGGCTGGACAGGGCGGCGGGACTTGTCCTTTAGGGTTCCCCAGATTCCTGGAAAGTTGTACCCTAAATCGAACACAATCTACCCTGATACCTAAGAGGTCTCTGGTCATTTTCTCCTTGTATGTTTGTGGGGGGAGAAGGCGAGGACCACTCCAGCTGGACCCTGCCCTGAGGTTGCCCACCCAAAAGCAGCCTTCCCCGCCGTATGGAAAAAAGCACGCGGTCACACGGAGTGTCGGGCCAGGGTTTTTTTTTTATCGTGGGAGGGGAGGAGCGGTCGCCCAGTTAGGCCGGCAGACTAGTCGCCCTTGGGCGCAGCTTTCACCCTCATCTCGGCCAGTTTGTGGGTGAGAAAGCCCCACTTGAAGCCGGCTGCGGGATCGGCTTCCCGCGGCTCGGGGCGCTCGGCGGCCTCGTCCCCGGCTTCAGGGTCCCGATCCGGAGTGGGTTCCGCGCCGCTCAGCATGGACGCTGCCGCCGCCTGCTGCTGCTGCTGCTGCCACCTGCTGGCGAACACGTCCCAGAACCCGGTCCCGCGCGTCTCCGCCGCCTCCTGAGAGGAGGGCTGCGCCGCCAGCGGGCTGCAGGAGAGAGGCGGGGTCAGGGGCTGGCCGAGAGGCCCCGGAGAGGACAAAGGACAGGAGGCGGGGTCACGGGACCAGTAGTGGGGCCAGTGGGGCCCGGGTGAGGTCAAGGGCTGGAGGGGCCCGGGAGACTGGCGGCAGGGCCTGGAGGCAAGGGGAAGGCTCAGAGGCATTGGGAAAGGGGGCTGGGGCGGGACAGGGTCAGGGGATTAGGTGAGGGGTCTGGGAAGAGGGGACCGGGATCAGGATTCCTGGGGAGAGAGCTGGGGTCAGGGGTTTAGGGTAGAGGAGAAGGGCGAGGCCAGAGGAGGCGAGCCAGAGGCGCAGGGTCTGGGAAGGTGGAGGAGGAGGAGCCCTGAAAGAGGGGCGGGCGGAAGGATGCGAAGAGACTGTGGGACCCGAATGGGAACGTTAGATCCGGGGAGGGGGCGGGGTCAGACTCTGGGGGCGGTCGTTCCGGAACCCGAGGGCAGAGCCCTGGGGAAGGAGACGGGGCGGGGACAGCGTTCTGGCTCCGGGATGGAGGAAAAGAGGGTCCAGAAAAATGAGGGTCGCTGGGTAGAAGGATGGGTGGAGCGACCCCGAGGGAAGGAGAAAGGCCTAGATCAAAGGCTTACGGGAGAGGGGAACTAGGGAGGTAGCAAGTAGATGTGGGGGAAAGGGCAATCAAGGAGCAGTGATGAGGCTTGAGGTAGGGAGAGGGGGTGAGCGGGAGGGAGAAAAGGAACCCTGGGGCAGGAGAGATGGGTGGGTCAGGGGGAACCTAGGGAAGAAAGGAATAGGGGAATGCCAAAAGGGAAGTGTGACTGGGCTGGAGGAAAGGGCAGAGATGAAGTGTGTGCCAAAATGGAGCTAGGAGGAAGACAAGGCCCCGGATCTGACCCTCTACGCCCCCAGCATCAAAGACCTGCTAAGACAGTGGTTCCTAAACTATTGTCCTCAAGTCTTCAGGGAGCTCGCTGAAAATATAGATACCAGGCCTCAGTCAACACCGGCTGAATCAAAATCTTTGAGGGAGGGTCTGGGAAGTTGTGTTTGTCTCAAGTTCCCTGGGAGGATGAGGGTTAGACCAATACTTGGGAACCACTGATCTGAACCACTCGCTGTTCCAAACACCTAAAACTTCTCTCCTGGGTTCCCTTCTTCTAGGGAGATGACCCCTCCCACATGGATGGGGAGAGAGAGCCCGTAATACCTTTTAGCATCTCAATCCCAACAGCTGGTAAATTCCTCCTGAGATCTAACCTAATCTCCCAGATATGCTGATTGGGCCTCTTTCCTGCTGAGAGAAACAGAAACAGCCAGGGGCTGGCCCTCCCCAGTCCTCCGTAGTCAGAAAGACAAACAAACCAGAGGAAAGGACATGGGAGAAGGGGATCCCCAGGCCCATCCCAGACCCCCTCAACACACACACGTACTGGTCAGCACAGGGCTCTGGTGGCAGCAGCTTGTCCTCGTCTTCTTTGTTAAACAGAGACGACATTGTCAGCCAGCCTCTCACCCCAACCCCCTGAACCTGGGAGAGAGGGGCTGGGAGTCAAGGAGGGCCCCCAGCACCACCTCCCAGGACTCCACAGCAGCTTCTGCCAGGCTCCCCAGGGTTGGGGTGGAAGAAGGGAGAACTCACCCGGCGGGCCAGCTGTGACATGGGATTGAAGGCCTCTTCAGCTGGTTCTGCTGCTTCAGACTCCACTAACGCTGGGTTCTCCTTCTGGGACACAAGACCCCTACCCAGCATGAGAGAGGCCCCAGAGGAATATGACTTCCCTCCCCCACTGCTAGCCTGGTACACATAGACCTGGCACCTCCAAACCCCATGGAACAAGACGCACACCTAGGCCCCTGACACCCTCCAAAAATACACGCAGCTGTACCTCTACGCAAATCTACCTGTCACACATTTCCTGTACAGTCAATGCCCGCAGACTCCTTTGAGCTCACATACTGCCCACCCACAGACACATGCAAAACATGTGGACAAGGGCTTGCACGCCAGTGTAGACACACACCTGTACAGGAGCGTGCCTCCGCATGGCTACAACTCTTCCCCTGTATGTACACAGATATATGTGCTGTGAGGCACCTACACAAGGACACTTACACAGTTATACCATTCACACCTGTGCACTTCCACAACTGAAGACAGCTGCACGGAGACCCACTCACAGCACACAGAACCTCTCCACTCATCCAGACACCAAGACACAGATGTTCACACACACCCAAACACACACGCCATACAAACATAGTACCTGCGAATGCCTGCATGCCTCTGTAGACTTCTGCCCCAAAAAACACACCTGAAAACACCTGTAACCAGTTCACACCTGCACACACACCTTAAATGGGGGTTCCACGTGGACGCCAATCCCAATACTGACCCACAGACACTTCTACACAGGGCCAGCCCTAGACACCAACCTGTGTAGACAGACACGTGTTCACACTGACATACACACACCCCAGCACTAGTTCCTGCCTCTGCCGTGTCTGTTTGTGCAATTGCCATTTATCGCAGCCCCCAGAGGTAAGGCTGTTTTGGAGCCTTTTCAGTTTTTCTTTTTAAACGTCAGAATAAACATGGTCCAAGTATGGCTCTGTTCTGTTGCTGCTACAGTAACCCTCAGTGTACAAGTGCCACTTCCCCTACTTCCCGGGGGCTTGCTTCCTCTCAAGGTGAGTCATCCTGCTTTTGCTCAGCTCTGCCCATTAGAAAGTTGTGTCAAGCTGAGTGTATCTGTGTGGGTACTGTGCATTGGTCCTAAAAGGATCCCTTCCGTGTGGCAGCCCTTGAGATCTTTGGAGACAGTGGCCACTCTTCCAGTGCCCCTCAAGTCTTTTCTTCCTTGGTTTTCTGGAACGTCCTGACTTTCTGACACTGTACCGTGCCGTTGGTCATCCATGAATTGATAGTTGCTTCTGTACAAATCTCTCTTTCTCTCTCTCTCATAGCTAGTCCCTTGCCCTTAGTATCTTTCACTCCTGCTGCCCCTCTGCCCATGCCCCACCCAGCAAGCAGGATACTACCCACCTCCTCTGCCGGGTCCTCCTCAGATTCCCCACTCAGGGTCTGTAGCACTTTGGACTTGTAGGTTTTCCAGAAGGTTTGGTTCATGGCTGCAGGGGAAATGGGCCTGGCACCCAGGCACGGGAAGCACCCAGTGTGTCTGGCTCCAGGAACTTGGTGAGGCTGAGAGCCTGTCCCAGGGATCAGGTGACCTCATTAAAGATGCACCAGCCTCCCCAGATGGCACAGTGCCCAGCAGGTGAACCCGATCCAAAGGAGTCTGTGGTGAGAGCCAGCTTCTGCCACTTCAGCCCCTCGTCTTGACCCATATTCGCCAAGTATAATGAAGACTCCCTCCACAGAAGCCTCCTTCCTGGACCTAGGAGTTCTTGAATTTGATCATTTGGAATGGCTCCAGAAATATTCTCTTCCATTCACGAATTCCATTTACAAAGTCCTTGGGCTCAGGACCCACAGTGGTTCCCCCTGTGACTGTAGCCATACCAGCTGTGCCCTCAACAGGGCTCTGCCCTATGTCTGCACTCAGCCTCTGTGAACTGGAGTGGGAAGGTCCCAAAGGCTCCCAGTCGGTGCCCTGGGCTTACATTTCACTGCTTTGTCTGGGCTGGAAACTGATTCCTCTCCCCAGGGATGCACGTGCTGGTCTCCCTGTTTCCTGGCAACAGGTTCCAAAGAACCGGAGCCCCTGAATTATTGCTGAGTTCCTCTGGTCAGCCTGGAAGGCACCAGGCTCTGGTGCATGGGAAAAGGCTCTCTGGCCCTCTCCCCACTCTGAGCACACAACACCTGGGCTGTATCTCTCCCTTTGATGCCAGCCCACGCCTGGGAGTCCAGGGCTCAGAGAAGGGGCTCAAAGATGGGAGGTCCTTCTGTGAGCATCTCCTTTTCTTGTGAGAGGAGCCGACCCCTCTTGAGTCTGACAGTACGCCTAAGCACTGTGATCTCTGGGGAGGAATAACTGGGGAGGGGTGAGAAGTGGCGAGGGCTTTCTCAGGGACTAGAGGTATTTCTGTGGGGGCCGGGATCCCAAACTTATTCACTCTCGTTCATTTATTAATTTATTAACATCACAGACATTTTTCAGTGCCTCCCAAAGATGCAGCATCCCCCCCCACACGCGCAACGTGGAGTCTAAGATCTGGGAACCAGGAAGGGGTGATAAGGCCAGAGGACGGTGCTGTGGGCCAGGCGGGGCGGGCAGGGCAGCGGACGGGCCGGCATCCCCCCAGGGCACGCACCACCCTGCCCTTCCAGCGACGGAAGAGGACGCTTCGCGGGGCCCGGCCCCGAGCTCCGTCACTGACATCGACGGCCGCCTGGGGGCGCTCGAGGCGCGGCCCGCGCAAGTGACGTCATCAGAGGCGGTCTGGCTGAGCCTGATCATTCCCAGGGCGTCACAAGGCGTCATTGAGCAGTCCGGAAGCGCCCACACGTGTTCTCCCAGCTCGGCTCTGGGACCCCTAGTCCTGCTGTCACCCGCCATGGGTCGCTCCCGCCGGACGGGCGCGCACCGAGCGCACTCCCTGGCCCGCCAGATGAAGGCGAAGCGGCGGCGGCCGGACCTGGATGAGATTCACCGCGATTTGCGGCTCCAGGTTGCCGCACGGCCCCAGCCAGACCCAAGCGCGGAACCCGATCCCGACCTGCCAGGGGGCGGCCTGCATCGCTGTCTGGCCTGCGCGTGAGTTACGGCCGGGCCCAGTCTGAGGAGGAGAAGGGTCTGCGGGACGGGCCGGGGGTGTGAGATCCGGGTCCCGGGACGCGCAGGGTCTCTTCTCCTGGGACCAGTGGATCTGCCGGCCTCCCATCCCTTCAAGCCCGGAGCCTAGCATCAGGGAATGAGCTAGGGTCAGGGAAATAGGCGTACCTGAGAGGCATCACCTTCTAACTATCCTCCTTACCCCCCATCCCTACAGGAGGTACTTCATCGATTCTGCCAACCTGAAGACCCACTTCCGATCCAAAGACCACAAGAAAAGGTATGAAGTAGTAAGGAGAGGATTGATGGATGTGTCCCGGGCAGACAGGGCTTGCATCTGGTCAGCTCTCAACTCCTATTCTTTTTCCAGGCTGAAGCAGCTGAGTGTGGAGCCCTACAGTCAGGAAGAAGCAGAGAGGGCAGCGGGTATGGGTTCCTATATGCCTCCCCAAAGGCTGGCAGTGCCCACAGAAGTATCCACCGCGGTCCCTGAGATGGACACGTCTACCTGACATGGCCTGAGGATGCAAGGCAGAGGAGCTGCCCATGGACAGTGATGCAAGGGCCAGGCTGTGAGAGACTATGCCAGTCTCTTTTGGTTTGGGAAGTAGATGGCCTCTGCCGGGTGCCCTCCCTCCCAATAAAAGAACTGGATAAAGAGAGCTTGCCTCTGACTCACTAACCTCCAGGCCACTCCTCCAAATTCAAGCCCTGTAAGGGTTTCTCTCTACTCCTGTGTACAGGGCCCAGGGTGTTTGCTCCCTACTTGACTCAGCTTTAGAACCTGCATCCTTTCCTTCCCTCAGGGGTCCTAGCATCTGAGCTGAAGCCCCCCATTGCAGCCCAGGTGTGTGGGGAGGATGGGTAGGATCAGGTTTATACTACCTTGCTTCCAATGAGGGCAGGGAGTGACCCCCCCTCAGAAAAGAAGTAGGCTTCTGAGATTGTAGCCCCCGCGAGTCACCTACCCCCCAGGGCCCAGGTGAGAGGCTGCCTACTTCATCATGGAGCCTGTGGCGGCCGCCGCTGCCCCACCATCTTCCAGACAGCATAGCAGGAGCCGCCCAGCCCGAGGATAGCCAGCAGTGCAGCCACGATCCCCACCAGCGGACTCCGGGGCTCTGCCTTCAGGTCCCCGGCTATCTGCATCTGGAGGTGCACAGAGGGTCCACCTGAGGGGTCAGCTGAGACTTCTGGGAAGGTGGGGGGTGGAAAGGGGCTGAGAAGCTACAGCTGCGGCAAGGAGATATGGATACCATTGCTGCCCCAGGGAGATTCCACCCCAATCTCTCTCGCTTCACTGCCTATGTGGGCTATGTGGGCCCTGGCTGCTCAGGCGGCAGGGAACGTGACAGCCTGGCTGCTAGGTATCATCCCAGCCATGGTAGGGGGAGGAAGGGGTCGGTCCCAGAAGCCACCATTTGGGGTGCTTACCTGTAGCACTCGGAAGTAGCCAGGTGTCAGGCGTCGAAATCGCATGGTGGGTGCCGCTAGTCCTCCTGATGTCCTGGGGGATGGAAGCGGGAATGAGGACCAGTGGCATTCATGGTACCAAGAAGCGGAAATCAGGACAGAGAGGATGCTCACCAGCGTCTGCCTTCCCAGGTCTGGCAGGGGGCGGGGCAGCTAGACCTTTAAATCTGTCCCTTCCCCCTCCTGCCCGCCCTGCCAGCCTTAGGAGCAGCTGTCAGGAGAGATCAGCA
Organism: Stenella coeruleoalba; assembly: GCF_951394435.1. NCBI lineage: Eukaryota > Metazoa > Chordata > Mammalia > Artiodactyla > Delphinidae > Stenella > Stenella coeruleoalba. The sequence goes on from NC_137169.1 coordinate 20,262,248, forward strand.
TCAGGCCTGAGCAGCACCTCCCCCACCCACCAGGGAGTCCAGCCCGGGTAGGCAGGAGAGGCCTTGCCTGGCAGTGTTGAGAAGTCTCAGGCCTGGACCAGGTATGGGAGGGCCTCCCAGCCCTAGTCGTGGCCCTAACCCTACCTCAGACGATTGGATGTCACCAGTCAGCTCTCAGCAAAGGAGGGGTTGGGTGCCTTATTAGCACCCCCTCCGAACAGGAATAGGCCTTTTTCACTTGGTTTCTGTTGGATCAACCACACCTACCTTGGGGGAAGGCACATTCCACCACTTTCCCCAAGATGGAGTTCCTGTAGGGACTTCCTTACCCCAGCTTGGGGACAATAATAAAAGATCTGCATCTTAAGAAAGCTGTCTGAGGGCTTCCCTGGTGGTGCAGTGGTTAAGAATCCGCCTGCCAATGCAGGGGACACGTGTTTGAGCCCTGGTCCGGGAAGATCCCACATGCCGCAGAGCAACTAAGCCTGTGCACCACATCTACTGAGCCTGCGCTCTAGAGCCCGCGAGCCACAACTACTGAGCCCGTGTGACACAACTACTGAAGCCCACATGCCTAGAGCCTGTGCTCCGCAACAAGAGAAGCCACCACAATGAGATGCCTGCGAACCGCAACGAAGAGTAGCCCCCGATCGCCGCAACTAGAGAAAGCCTGTGCACAGCAGCAAAGACCCAATGCAGCCAAAAATAAATAAATAAAAATAAATAATAATAACATTAAAAAAAAAGAAAGCTGTCTGAGGTGTGCTAAAAAATAGTAACTGACTGGGAGTTCCCTGGTGGCCTAGTGGTTAGGATTCCAGGCTTTCACTGCCATGGCTTGGGTGCAATACCTGGATCCTGCAAGCCACGTGGTGTGGCCAAAAAAAAATAGTAGTTGACTGTGCTGGGCGTTATTCGTATGATTTCATTTGGTATTGATTAACTCATAAAAAGGGGGGGACAAGCATATTTCCAGAATACCATGTAGAGTATCTGCATAGAGAGAGAATGGAAGAACACCCAGAAAACTTAACAGTGGCCCAACCTGGGCAACAGGATGGGGACATGCTGGGGAAAGGGCATGTCCTCCTTCCACTTAATGACCTACTGTTATCGCTGAAATTTTTACAGCAAATAGATCCAAAGACCTTTCATAAACTCACAAAACTACCTTCAGAATAGAAGCTGCCGTTTACTGTGCCCCTCACTGCCTATAGCCCTGCCACGTGTTGGGGACCCAGAGTAAAGGCACTGGTGTGGTTGTTAGGACCCCAGTCCTTTACAGGGAGTATCTGAGTACACGTGGTGAGTTCTTGTTGGTTTCTCCCCTACAGGATTGTGAGTTCAGGGAGGGCAGGGGCTGGCTGGCTTCTCCCCTCTATCTTGTGCCAGCTCAGGGTAGGTGTTTGATGAAATCAGGATGGTGGAGATAGGTCTGTGTTTATTGGATTTCCCCAGAGTGCCACAGGGAGGCCAGTGTAAGAAGAGGCAAAAACATTAAAGGGGAAAGCACCGAGGAGTGTTAAAGGGATACACACAGTGCAGCATATGAGGACGTGAGGCCAAGGACAAAGCCAGAGAGGCGAGGGCCAAATTGCAAATTGGGAGCCTACTGGTTCACAAATGAGGGAGCAAGTCCTATGGGGACCTGGTGAACTGGAGTCCCCTTGAAAGGAAGCAGCCGACGACGTGCACTCATGTTTGATGCCACGTGTGAAGGTGGGATGGGGTGAACAGAGCTGGCCAAGTTTCAGAGAACTCAATTTGTATGTGAAATTGTTAAATGATGACAAAACACACACACCACATGGACGTCTGTGGGCCAAATTCAGACTTCAGGTCTCTGGGTGACAATCAAGATCATGACAGGCTTTGGAGGCCAGGTATTGGGGCACTGGTAGAGATTCCAAGTTAGGTGACACAAAGGGGGCAGGCCTCCCAGGCCCCTCCCCACGGAATTAAAGCAATAATAACTCATATCTACCTCATATTACAGATTTCAAAATATTTAAAAGACATCCTCACAGAGCTAAGGTCTAGTCACACACACACCCCCCCCCCAGCCCCTGGGTTTTAGAGAGGAAGAAACAGGTTCAGAGAGGTGTAAGGGGTGGGCTCAGTCACATAGCAAGTGGAACTGATTTTTTTTTTTTTTTTTTGGCTGCCCTGGGTCTTAGTTGAGGCACACGGGATCTTTTATAGTTGCAGCACGTGGACTCTTAGTTGCGGTGTGTGGAATCTAGTTCCCAGCAGGGATCCAACCCAGGCCCCCTGAATTGGGAGCATGGAGTCTTAACCACTGGATCACCAGGGAAGTCCCGGAACTGATTTTTTTTTTTAATTGAGATGTAGTTAATTTACAATGTCTTAGTTTCAGGTGTACAGCAAAGTGATTCAGTGATATATATATATATATATATATATATATATATATATATATATATGAATACATATTTTATATATTTTATTTTTTTCTTTTTTCTTTTTTTGGCAGCACCACATGGCATGCGAAACTTCCCTGAGCAGGGATCAAACCCGTGCCCCCTGCAGTGTAAGCGCAGCGTCTTAACCACCACCACCAGGGAAGTCCAAGAATATATATATATTCTCGCATATATATTCAAATTCTTTTCCCTTATAGATTAGCACAAAGTATTGAGCATAGTTCCCTGTGCTATATAGTAGGTCCTCGCTGGTTATCTATTTTATACATAACAGTGTGTATGTTCATCTCAAACAAGTGGAACTGATTCTGCCTGATTCCAAAGTCCTGGGAGTCCCCTGGCCTGGGATGATGATAACTGCAGACACTTAGTCTGTGTCAGACATTGCTCTAGAGGAAGGCTCTTAACCTGGGCTTCCCAACTCAGGGGGCCTATAAACTTGCATGGCAAAAAAATTATATATTTATTTTCACTAACCTCTAACTAAAATTTACCATTTCCTTCTTTATGGATTGAAATATTAGCAGTATCTGTGGCTTTGTCACCAGTAGAAATCACAGATATTTTCATATCAAATTGTAGTTATCACAAGTATCCCAAAATATCACTTACGCTCATAACGATCTCAAAATGGTGACAGTTATTAACCCACTGCTAAATCACACTGTTTCAGACATTCCTGCCGCATAGCTGCCATTGATGGTGCCCAGTAGAGGGTCAGTGACCAAATGGTGACTCCATCTGCTCTCACATTGGTCACCCAGCTTATCTGTGACTCTCTTGCATCCCCTATCTGTAGGTGTTTGCTGATCAATAAGTGCAAGGAGGTGAGTCAGAGACCACCTCCACAGTTCGGTGTTATTCATGCTGAGTAACAACATGCTGATCGTTAGAAAAGGAATTTAATTTGCCAGTCTTGTTATTTAATGCTGATAAATGCATATTACTATATCATAAATTTGTGGGGTTTAATATATTTTGATAATAACTGTCCTCCTTGTAATCTTCAGCATTTTGCTTTATGCTTTTAAAAGCCTCATTCTAAGAAACTGTCCAGGGTTTCCACCAGATTGCCAAAAGGGTCCACGGTGCAAAACAAGAGGGGGCTAAAAACCAGTTCTAAAGGTTGTAGAGCTATTAACACAGGTACTCTGCATAGCAGCCCTCTGAAGTAGGAACTATTATACCCATTTTACAGACAGGGAAAGTGATGCCTGGTGGGTAAGCTTAGCCCTTGGTCACACAGCTAACAAGCTGCCAGGTCAAGATTTGCACCCAGGCTCTGGCTTCCTAACCTCTGCGCTTTGCTGCCGTGCTCACTGCTCACTTTTTGGCCCCTTTTTGAGGAGCCTTGAAGGTCAGGGTCGCACCCTGCCATTTGAGGCCAGTTTTGGGCAGCGATCCCAGGCCAGCTCTGAGGTCCCCTGGGTCACACATCAGTGGCACCACCCCCAGGTCTGGCAGCCCAGCTGCCCTAGGATGCCTGAAGGGCAGGGCAGGAGGTGGACAGGCAGTAGGCCAATGGCTGTCACAGCACCTCACCTAGCCAGCTTTGTGGGCCCAGGTATGCTAGTGGCTCCGCCCCCAGCCCAGCCCAGCCTCTCCCCAGGTCAGAGCTCTGGGAGCGGAAATTCCTGCGCGGGCGAGACGGAGCACGGAGCGGGTGCGGATCCGAGAAGCCGAGCTTGGCCATGGAGCCAGTAGCGACCTGGACCCCCGGGAAGGTGGCGGCTTGGCTGAGAGGTGGGTGGGGCTGGGGCAGTGTCGGGCTTGAGGGGCACTGGGACGGGGAGAGGAAAAGGACAAAGGACGTGCCGAGTCTGTCAGTTGGTTAGTCAGTCAACAAGTATTTACAGAGTGTCTGCCGTGAACCTGGCAGAAGGATAATGGACGTGACCCGGGGGGGGGGCCCCCCCGAGGACCCAGAGGAGGTCTCCCATCCCCCCAGAAGCCCAAGAAGCCTCCAGGGTGGCAATGGGGAGGCAGTGGTTGTGTAAGGAACACAGACGGTGTCTCCCCAGCTGCCCGCCCCCACTGTATCTCCTTCATCTTCCCTCTGCCCCAGGGCGCAGTGGGCTCTTATTAAACGTATTTTTCAGAAGCCGAAAACTACACACTGAGCCAGGAAGTGATTTGCGGAGGCTTTGGAATAGGGCCGGTGGGGTGTCTTTTCCCTTCCCCCCCACCCCGAAGCTCCCAGTGAGAGCGGAAGCCCCGGCCTGACTGGAAGGGTCAGCACAGCCCCTCCCTAGGCCTCCAGGAGGGATGAGCCCAGTTGGGTGGGAAAGGTCCCAGACTGTCAGCCAACTCAGAGAAGTGAAGACCTTCTGACCTGCAGCTGGGAGCCGGGAGGTGAGTCAGGACACTCCTCCTACAGGGAGGAGCCAGAGTGGAGGGGGCTGCCGGAGTCCACTGAGGGCAGGCTCAGGGTGACCAGCCCCGGTGAAAGCAGGGATGCAGCGCTGGCATCAGACTCCCAGACTGAGTTCCAGGCCCAGCCCCTCCACTCACCAGTTCTGTGAGCACAAGTCTCAGTTTCCCTATCCATCAAATGGGAAAGGCAACTCTGATCTCATGAAGTGAACCAAATAAGACAATCAGGTTGAGGGCCTGGCACGTGCAGTTCCACATCAGGGTCTGTTGGGAGGGAGGCAGCGCAGCACATTTGCTGTGTGCACAGGGAGGTGCTCGAGGGCCCAGAGCCACGGAGCCACAGGTTCACGAACTCCTAGTCAAGTGCTCTTAATGTCACACAGGGAATGAGGGAGAGCTATTGATCACAAAAGACCCTGGCTTGGAATGGCAGGGGTTCCTTCAAAGAGTGAGAAAGCTAACTGTTAACCTCTATTTGTATGTTTTCCCACCTGTGGAATGAGGGTAACAGTATCTCTGCTTTCTAGATTCGGTGAGGATTAAATGTGTTAATATGTATAAAGCCCTTAAATTTTTCCTAACACATAGTAAGCATTCACTAGATATTTTTCTTACTTGTGAGTGTCTACCTTGTAAGAGGCCTGGGCTGGAATGAGAGATGAACACTTGTTTAAGGCCCAGTCCTGGCAGAGCTCGTGATCAAGTAGGAGAGCTTAGTGCTTTGATGCAGGGGTTTGTGGAGGTGCAAGGGGCAGTGAGAGCAGCAGAGGACCCCAACCCAGCCTGGGGAGTTGTGGAAGGCTTCCTGGAAGGAGTAAGATGGAAAAGGACGTGAAGGAGCTGGAAGAGCACTCCAGGCAGAAGGAAGAGCACATCTGAGGACCCTGAGGCAAGACAGCATTCCAAGAGCTGCAGGGAGTTAGTGCTCTGGATCTGAAGTGTTGAGTTTGAGGGGCTGTGCGCCAAGAGATGACTGTAGAGGCAGGTGGTGGCCAGATCATACAGGGCCTTGGGGATCACGGTAAAGAGTCTGGCGATAATAATACGGGGGCTGTTACTGTCTACCATGAACCAAGGCAGCTGGCCAAGTGCTTGACATGTGTCGTGTCATTTAATACACATGATTAGAAGGTAGGCGTTTTTATTTTCCCCATTTTATAGGTGGGGAAACTGAGGCACGGAGTAACTAAGTAATTAAGCTCAGTCGCTGTCACTCAGGTCTCCCTGCCTCCAAAGCCCCATCAAGCATGACTTCAGCAGCATCAGAACACCGGGAGGATTTGTTAATGCAAATTGCTGGGCCCTGCCCCTGAGTTCTGATTCAGCAGATGTGAGAATTCGTTTGTTTTTGTTTTTTTGGCCATGCCGTGTGGCTTGCGGGATTTTCGTTCCCCGACCAGGGATTGAGCCTTGAGCCGGGGCCATGGCAGTGAAAGCCCAGAATCCTAACCATAGTCACCATGCTGTACATTACATCCCCCAAACTGACATAAATAGAAGTTTGTACCTTTGGACCACCTTCATCCATTTCCCCTACCCCCTCCTACCCTGCCTCTGGCAATCATCAATCTGTTCTCTGTGTCTATGAATTTGGGTGTTTGGGATTCCACATGTAAGTGAGATAATACAGTATTTGTCTTTCTCTGATTTATTTCTCTTAGCATAATGCCCTCAAGGTCCATCCATGTTGCTGCAAATGGCAAGATTTCCTTCTTTATGCCTGAATAATATTCCCGTGTGTGTGTGTGCGTGTGTGTGTGTGTGTGTGTGTGTGTGTGTGTGTGTGGCATCTTCTTTATCCATTCATCTGTCAGTGGGCACTTAGGTTGTTTCCATGTTTTGGCTATTTCTCTTTTTTTTTCTTTTTGGCCATGCCACACGGCTTGAGGGATCTTAGTTCTCCGACCAGGAATTGAACCCGGGCCACAGCTGTGAAAACACTGAGTCCTAACCACTGGACCACCAAGGATTTCCCAGAATTTGTATTTCTAACAAGTTTTCCAGTGAGGCTGCGGCTGCTGGTCTGGGGACCATCCTTTGAGAACCACTGCCCTATATGACCCTACTTCTCAACTCAGTAGGCTTATTTGTGAAATGGGCAGGGCAGAACACTGCCTGGGTCTCAGGGTCATTAGGAGAAGGACTTTTGCACTGACCAGAAAGGCCTTGACACCCCCTGGCTCCCCCATGCTGACCCTCGTTCTTCCACCAGGCCTCGATGATTCCCTGGAGGACTATCACTTTGAGGACTGGGAGCTGCCTGGCAAGTACCTGCTCCAGCTCTGCCCCCGAAGCCTGGAAGCGCTAACTGTGTGGCCTCTGGGCCACCAGGAGCTCATCCTGGAAGGGGTGGAACAGCTCCGGGCCCTGGTGAGTGAATGGCGGCCACACTGGCTGCAGCTTCCACCCACCTTGGGGTGCTGATGGGGGGCTGGCCGCTGCCAGGAATTAACCTGCCCTTCTGTGGTACAGAGCTCCGGGCTACAGTCAGAGAACCTGCAGAGCCTGACAGAGGGGCTGCTGGAGGGGATCCGGGTATTCCAGAGCTTAGTCCAAGGTCGCCTGGGGGGCTGTGCTGAGCCTCCTGCAGATGTCCTCAGCGCGGCCATGGAGCTGGTGCATGAGGCCCGTTCCCTCCTCTTCTGGCTCAACAGGTACTTCGGTCTCCTCCTAGGGTCTGAGTAACTGGTGAGGGGACCCTTCTCATCCTTGGCTTCCTCTGGGACCTGGGAGAGAAAAATAGAGCTTTGCTCTTATTCAGATGTAGTGGAACTGGGCAAAGAGGTTAATTGGTCTGTGTAGGGGCCCTGGGTTGCCTGGGTTCCCACCCCACCTCCTGCTTGTAATCATGACAGTCACATCAACAGCATTATATAAAGAGCTCTCTACCCCCTTCACTGGCCGCTGCTTGTCCCATAGGTCCCAGCTCTAATGTCACCTCCTCAGGGAAGCCTTTCCTGTTACACACTCTCAGAGCTCCCTACACTTCACAGCAGTAGAAGTTAAATCATTATTGATGTAATTATATGTTTAATGTCTGTCTCCCCAGTGCCTAGAACAGGGCCTGGCATTTATTAGGCACTTGACTAAGGCCTTTAGATGTATCAGTCATCTCCTTTACCCCAAATCAAAACCCATCAGAGTCTCAGATGTGTAGCCGGTGCAGGGTGGTTCAGTGGCTTGACTGTTAAGCTCAGTTCCCTAACCACTGCTCCATCCTTCCCTCTGCCAGGTACCTCTTCTCCCACTTAAATGACTTCTCATCCTGCCAGGAGATTGGGGAATTGTGCGGGGAGCTGGGCCAGGCCTTGCAGGAGGTAGGAGAACCAGAGGCCAGGCTTGGCCCAGGCTGTAGAGACCAAGTCAGGCTAGAGCTTTTTATAACTTGTGAATCAGCACAGGATCAGGTGTGAGAGCCGGAAGAGGCGAGGGCAGAAAGAGAGGAGGCCCGGCCACTGGGTAGGGGGTGATGGGGGCGTGGGAGCTCCTAGCTGGTGAGGGCAGCACAGGAAGTCTGATTCTCAGGAGGGGGTGAAGCAGGGGAGGGCGTGTGTGGTGACTTCTGGGGGCCTGGCGTCAGGGGGATGAGACCTTGGGGCGAAAGCTCTAAGGCCATGTAGTTCTGGGAAGGGGGCCAGGGTACGGGACGCCGGGAGGGACTGCAGGAAATCCCCCTGCCCTCAGGTGAAGGCAGTGCGCCCTGCTCAGGGCAGGCCCCTGCTCTCTCACTCTGCTTCCAGGACTGTCCAGCGGCTGAGAAGGAGAGCAAAGTCTTGAGGATTGTGAGTCTGGGGGGTGAGTGGGGTGTGGGGATGGGGTGGGACGGGGCTCAGGCTAGACATCCTGCTCTCCATCCGCCAGAGCAGCCACGTGGCCGGGATCTGCCACAACATCCTGAGCTGCAGCCCAGAGGAGCTGCTGGAGCAGAAGGCCGTGCTACAGCACGTGCCGCTGGACGATCCTTCGGTGAGCCCTGACCCCTCAACTCTCACCCCTGACCCCTCGGCAGCCTTGTCTGGGCCCTGAAATCTGGTTCTAGGATCCTATACTGAACCAGAATCCTATACTGTCACAGCTGGAAGGCCCTGTTTTTTTCTTTTTTTGGCCAAACCGCGTGGCATGTGGGATCTTAGTTCCCCCACCAGGGATCAAACTTGCGCCCCCTGCAGTGCAAGCATGGAATCTTAACCACTGGACTTCCAGGGAATTTTTGTACAGATGTTAAAGGCCCAGGGGACTTCCCTGGGGTCTCACCGTCATTCAGCCCCTTCTCCGGTCCTGAGGGGCTGCAGCTGGTGTGGTCTCAGGTGACACATCCCAGCCCTGGGACACGGACCTAGGGGAGAGGGGAGAGGACATGAACTTTTTTGCTTTAATCTTTGACCAGTTGGGAAAACCAGAGGCCCCAGCCCTGCCTTGTCCCCCTCCTGTCCCTGAGGTATGAGATTCTTCAGGAAAGTTGCTGAGCATCTCATACCTCAGAAGTCTGCAACCTGCTCCCCTCAGCCCTTAGGGGAGGAAGAGGCAGAGCCCAGAGAGGTGCAGTGGTGAGCCCAAAGTCACATGACAAGTCGAGCGGTGCCAAGCTGAGGCCAGCTCTCTCCCCCATTCCACTCACCTGTGAGTCCTGGTGCCTAGCAGGCGTCCTGGTCCGGCGGTCCCCACACCCTTAGTGACTGCAGCCTCTGCCCTGCAGGGCCTGGAGATCTACACCACCAGCAACTGCCTGCACTTTGTGTCTCGAGTGGGCACCCAGGTGAGGCTCCTATACCCTTCTCAGGCGCCCACCCCTGTGGCCCTCCAACCTGCCAGCCAAGCCTGCTTCCAGCCCCATGAGGGTGCACTCTCTGAATCCCACCCCCCACCAGGTCCCCACTGATTCCCGGCTGCAGATCCTGCCTGGAGACGAGATTGTCCAGATCAATGAGCAAGTGGTGGTGAGGGGAGGGGAGGAGCGTGGTGGGAGGAAGGGGGTCCTGAGTAGAACTCAGGTTAGTGGGTGGAGAGGTTCCCTTGGGGAGACCAGGGCTGTGGGAGCTGCCTTCCGTGAAGCCAACCAGCTCACATAGGTCAGAGGGGCTCGTGGAGGCTTCCTGGAGGAGGACAAGGTGAGGCTGAGGGAGTGCTCCGAGGCCGAGGGCTGTCGGGTTGCCTCAGAGCCTCCTGCCCAGTTCAGTCCCGCCCAGCATCCCTGCCCTGCCCTCTGCCCTGTCCCCCAGGTGGGCTGGCCCCATAAAAACGTGGTGAGGGAGCTGCTCCGGGAGCCAGACGGGGTCAGCTTAGTGCTGAAGAAGGTCCCAGTGCCGGAGACACCCTCACAGGTACCTGCCGCCCACCCCTGCCCCCAGTCTGCTTTCAGACCCCTGTCTGTCGCCAGCTCCATCACCTGTTTCTGATTATTCCTCAGACCCCTCCTCAGGCCCCAGGCCCCCCACGTCCAGTGAGCCCATCGCTGGCTTCGGCCCTGCCGTCTCCCAGGTGACAGGCTCGGGCCCCGGGTAGGTCTTGGCCCCAGGTAGGTCTTGGCAGGTGGGCCATGGCTCACCTCATCTCTCCCTGATCTCTCCAGGGCCCCATCGGAAGATGTCTTCACCTCCGACCTGACTTCAAACCCAAGTCCAGGACCCAGCCCTGCTGCCTGGACAGGTAATTTCAAAGCCCCACCAGTCAGCAGATGCCCTGGACAAGGCATGTGGGCTGCCTGACCCTGGACTCTTACACCCCCACCCTACCACTGGGCCCGGTTCTGAGCTCAGGGACACTCCCTCTCTCTCCTCCCTCCCTGACAGCCTCGACCTCCCTTGACCCGGAGCCCCTGCCTAGCCCCCATGCACCCTCAGCCACACTCCTAGCTGGGGTGGCAGATGCTCCAGAGCCCCCAGAACACCCTGACAAGGTAAGCTCTGGGGCTTAGCAAGGAGGGGTCTGTGGCTTTGTACCCATATGCTTCTCTAACCTCCTGTGGTCCTTTCAGAGTCCTGTCCCTGGCCGCAAGAAATCAAAAGGTATGAAATGCACCTGACGGGGTGCCCTGCAAGTCTTTACAGTGCTGGGCAAGCTCTTACAAGTCTTTACAGTGCTGGGCAAGACCCGCCCCCGCTACCAACACACACTTCACACACAGCCTCTCCTAGAAACAGCTCTGTTTCTGGGGTCAGACAGACCTATGCTCCCAGCCTGGGCCTCTCGCCAGCTCTGTGACTTTGGACAAATAAGCTTGTCCTCTGATCTTCAGCTTCCCTGTCTCTAAAATGGGAAGAGTCATCCCCACCTCAGAAGTGACACGTGTCACATTCTGAGCCCAGAGCACGGGTTCAGAAATATCAGCTGGGGGTGCTCGTGGGGGGCAAGGGAGCAGGTTGGGGGTCCGGGACACCCCGCCAGCCCCTCACTGACCAGCCGCGCTGTGCTGCTGCAGGCGTGGCGACGCAGCTGAGCCGCCGGCGGGTGTCCTGCCGGGAACTGGGCCGGCCTGACTGTGACGGCTGGCTCCTGCTGCGCAAGGTGCCCGGGGGCTTCATGGGCCCGCGCTGGCGCCGCTGCTGGTTTGTGCTCAAGGGACACACGCTCTACTGGTACCGCCAGCCCCAGGTGAGACCCCATACACACACAGGTAAGCAAGTGAGTCACCTCAGGGCCTCGGCTCTTGTCCCTCCTCCACGGTCCACTCCCATCTGTGGTCGCAGGTGTGCCCCAGTGTTCCTATGTGTAAAACGGGGACAGTCTTCAGAGAGAACTGAGCTGATGTGTGTATAAAAGCGGTCTGGAAAAGGTATCACAGGCTGGGTAGAATCTCTTTGATTCCACCCGCCTTTCCTTCCTCTTCTGTTAATCTGTTCATCCTAGCTATGGGCCGTTCAAGCAATTGTTTATTCATTCAACTAACATTCAAGGTGCCTACTGTACACCAGCTCTGGGCTGGGCCCTGGGACACAGGGAAGAATTGGACCATTACCGTTACTCAGGCCGGTGGGGAGAGGGATGAATACACACTCAGGGACAATATGGGAACACATACTATGATGGCAGAAGAGCCAGGGGTGGGTGGGAACCCAGCAAAGGTGGCTAGTCCACCTGAAGAGTGGTGAAGGCTTCCTGAAAAATCAATGCCTGAGGGTTAGTCGGATGGAAAGGAAAAAGAAGGCCAGGCAGGGAAAGGAGCAAAGCAGCTTTGTCTGTGCCTGTGATGGAGCAAATGCAGGAGGGGGCTCCTCTTCCTTGACTGTTTCTCTGGATATCTTTGGCTCCCCTTGCCAGGCTCAGAGGCACCCCTTGGTCACACCTCCTGACCCCAGCCCAGCTTCCTGCCCTGAGCTCTGGGCACTGAGAGATGAGCGGTTAGAGACCCCAGGAAATGCCCTCTCCCCTCCCCCACCCTCAGGAGCCTGACTGGGCCTTGAGGGTATTGGGGCTTCAAGCTGACCCTCACACTGTGATCTCCCCAGGATGAGAAGGCTGAGGGCCTCATCAATGTCTCCAACTACAGTTTGGAAAGTGGACAAGATCAGAAGAAAAAATAGTTAAGTCCTGAGGTGTGACAGGCTGGGGGTGGGGAGAGAAAGGGAGAGGTAGGTGACAGGAGGGGTGGGTGGGGGCGGCAGGTAGCTGGGATGCCCCGTCCAGCCTCTCTGTGTTCTGGATGGGCACCCCCAGGTGAGTGAGGCCCCTCTGCTCCCTGGCAGTGTGTTCCAGCTCACCCATAACGTGTACAAACCCTTCATCTTCGCTGCTGATACCCTGACGGACCTGAGCATGTGAGTGCCACCCCCTTCACCTCCACAGCTTGCATGGGCATGCCCGGGGGTCTGGGCTCAGGAGCCTGGATTCAGAGCCCAGCTCTCTGACAGGGCTCATCAAGACACTCACTCCTCTAAGCCACAGTTTCATCTTCTCTAAAATGGACTAGTAAGAATTCCTATCTCTCAGAGTTGCTCTGAGGATTAAATTAGAAGATGATACAGGCGAAAGCCTCGGGCGTACAGTAAGTGGAAACTCCCTGAGACCCATTTGCCCCTCCACAGGTGGGTGCGCCATCTCATAACCTGCATTTCCAAGTACCGGTCTCCAGGCCGTGCCCCCTTGCCCCGAGAGGAAGGTGGGTGCCTCACAGGGCTGGGTCTCTCCCTGAGCCTCTGCCTTCCCTGGGATGGGGGCTGGGAGCTCAATTCCCCCGAGCCCACCTCCTGGCCTGCCCAAACCCTGTGAAGCTGAGTGGGTTCCCCAGCCACTCTTGTCCACCCCAGACTGCTACAGTGAGACGGAAGCAGAAGACCCCGACGATGAGGCTGGATCCTGCTCAGCCTCGGTGAGTGGGAGCTGGCGCGGGGTGAAGAGCAGGGCGTGGAACTCAGACTGATACCCTTCTCTCCTTCCACCCTGCCCCCAGCCCAGCCCGGCCCAAGCTGGGAGTTCCCTCCACGGAGACACATCACCTGTGGCCGCCCTCACGCAGGGCAGCCCACGGACCTCCTTCGGCTCTCCGACAGGTGCCAAGCCAAGCCGGGGGGGCGGGGGTGCTGGGAGCCGAGATGGAGGGCTGGGGGCAGGCACACGCTCACCCTGCTTCCCCTCCCACAGACAGCAGCGAAGGGGCCCTGGAAGGAATGGTACGGGGGCTGAGGCTGGGTGGCGTGTCCTTCCTGGGCAGGCCGCAGCCCCTCACTCACGAGCAATGGCGGAGCTCTTTCATGCGGCGCAACCGAGACCCCCAGCTGAATGAGCGAGCGCACCGCATGCGGGCGCTGCAGAGCACGCTCAAGGTCGGCGGGCGCAGGGCACCATTAGGGGCTGGGCTCGGGGGCGGGCACAGGGCACCATTAAGGGCTGGGCTCGGGGCTTTCGGCTCGGTTCCTGGCCCTCAGCCCTGGGCTCTGCCGTGGACTGGGCTGAGTTCTAGGTTCCTGGAACCAGGCTCTCGATTTGAGGGTGGGGGCCGGACCGGGCCAGGTGCTGGGTTCTAGGCCACTGGACTCCAGAGCTAGCTCTGGACTCAGGCTCTGCTCGCTCCCCGGGTGATCATGGCCCTAACCCCTACACCTCTTCCAGGCAAAGCTGCAGGAGCTGCAGGCCCTGGAGGAGGTGCTAGGCGACCCCAAGCTCACTGGGGAGAAATTCCGCAGGTGGAAGGAGCAGAACCAGGAGCTCTACTCAGAGGGCCTGGGGGCCTGCGGAGTGGAGCGGGCTGAGGGCAGCTCCCAAGTCCCGAACTCTGACTCCAGGGAACCGTCTTCCCACCCCCCACCCTCTCAGCCTGAGGAGCACTCCTGCCTCTGCCCCCTGACCCCAGAGAGTGACCTCTGACCTCCTGACTTCTAACTGGCCAGTACCCTAGTTCCTGACCTCTGGCCTTGAGGACCACCTCTGACACATCTAGGACAGAGCATCCCTGCATTCTGTTCCAGTTTGGAAGTAGTGCTTGTCCATGGTTCTGTCCCAAGCTGACTGCCTCTGCCTGAGCTGCTGCCATTTCTGCTCCTCCCTCCCCTGGAGTGGGGTGAAGTGAAGTGAGCTTTGTGCCAAGGAAGGAGCAAGAGGCGGGCCGAAAGAACTCTCTCCTACCCTGTGCTCTGTGGGGTCACAGACCTGCCCCCTCCGCCCCGCAGCACTTCGTTTGCCAAGCCATTCTGTATGCGCGTTCTTCACTTTACCCAGGAGATGCTTTTCAACTAAATAAAGTCAGTTTCTTTAACAGAAATCTACATGTGCCTTTGACTTCTGTATTAGAATCTGGAATCTGTTTCCCGGAGGGGACTGGGATGAAAGCTGTCAGAGGGGGGGTGAGTGCTTTTGGTAACTAGCCCACTGTGTGGCCCACCAGCCTGGGCTCTGTACCTGAAGCCCCATGCCTTCCAGGGTGGTCGGGACTTCTACCCATGCCCATCTCTCCCCAGCCCTTCAGAGGCCGGAGTGCTCTCCTGCCCCATCTCCAGGGGCGAAAGGTGAAAAATAAGAGACCAGCCTTTCACTCTACAGCTGGAGAAACGTACCTTCCCTGGAAAGGCGGCCAGGGCTGCAGCCCTGGAGACTGGAGTGGTGGGATGGGGTAGCTGGTGGGCAGGGTTGCAGGCTGAGGTCTGCTAGGAGGAGGACCACAGAACGAAACACCTTTCTCCTCTTCTCTCCTTAGCCCAGTCCCACCTCCAGCTCCTAGATACAGAGCAGGGACCCGCCCCTGTGTCTCCATCCAGGCTGCACAGGAGACCTGACCTGCTCTTATCAGCCTCTGACCTCTGACCCCACCCAGCCCCTTGGTGTCCGTGGCCTCCTCTGTGGCATACTGAGGGGAGTCAGTGGGAAGAGCTTCTCTTGGTGTGAGAATTCCTTGGTGGAATGCGGACAGGTGGAGGTCACAGAAGCCTCTATGATATCACCGAAGGGGGGCAGGACAGCTTGGAATGAAGTTTCTTTGAGGAGTGGGAGGGACACTGAGCAACTATGGCGCATAACCAGAGGACCTGGTGGCAGCACTGGACTGACACCACCTATATCAATCCTTTGAACCGCATGGTAGGTGGTACCTGCCTGGCTGCACTGCCCAAGCTGGGCATCCTGGGGCGGGACGGGGCACTGGAGGACCATACTGAGTCCGGAGGGGCAGTGGCTGCACTGATGGGCCCTCTCCTCGCCCTTGCAGAGGGCCGCTCACGAGCCCTACCTCCGGCCAGAGGAGCAAGTGCTCGTCAACCGCCGAGATATCACTAGCAGTAAGGTAAGGCCGAGGCCGGGCCTGCAGCCTGTTGGGGGGTCTGCAGCAATCCTCACCCCCACAGTGACCCTTGTGCAGCTGTGTCTATGGGGCAACCGGCCCTCAGAATACCTCTGCCCCTTCTGCCTTCTAAATGTCCCAGCTGTGATCCCTGCAGTGACCGCCCCTGCCATGGGATGTTAGTAACCACCCGGCAGTGCCCCTACAGGAGCCCCTATATAATGACAGCCACTCCCCAGCAGAGACCCCAAAAGAGTCTCCCTTACAATGACCCCTACAAAGACCACCCAGCAGTGACCCGCTTTTAGTGGCCATTTAGGTAGTGACCTCTACATTGAGGCCCCCGTTCCATGATCCCTTCTCAGGCAACTTCTTTCCCAAGAGTGGCCTCCAAGGGTCCCTATTCACTGAGAGCAAACTTCCAGGCAGAGGCCTCCTACGGTGACACCTGCCTGAAGGAAGGTCCCCCACCCTCTCCCAGGATGCCTGGGACATGCAGGAGTTCATCACTCGCATGTATGTCAAGGAGCTGCTCCGACACCCGGCCTTCCACCTGCTGCTGGCCGTGCTGCTGGTGGTCAATGCCATCACCATTGCTCTCCGCACCAACTCCGTTCTTGACCAGGTGGGACTCCAGCCTGACCTCTGACCCACTGATTTAACAGGGGCCTGGGCAATTCACTTCCCTCTCGGGGCCTCAGGCTCCTCATCTGTTCATGATGGTTGGATTGGATGCTCTTCAAGGGCCTGTCAGTGCTGACTTTCTTAAAGATCAAGGAAGACTTCGTGGTAGGGGGGACCCAGCTTTGAGAAAGGCATTGGATTTGCAGAGGAAGGACAACAGAAAAATGGTGTGAGCAGAGGCAGGCAAATGGGTGCCTTGTGGGGAAGGGTATCCCATTTTAATCAATAGCCACTAAGTGAGAATCACTCTGTACCAGATACTGCACTCAGTGCCAGGTACGGACACAACAGACCCAGTTCTGTCTCAGATAGACAGACATATCATTCCAAATGCCTGGGTGTCACAGAGTATGTGGAAGCTCAGAGGAGGCATTGACCATAATCTGGGGATCAGGGAAGGCTTCCTGGAGAAAAGGACATTTAAGCAGAGAGCAAAGAATGAATAGGAGTTGGCCAGGCAGAGAGAGGTGGAGAAGAGTGTCTTGGGCAGAACAAACAGCATGGAAGTGAGTTCTGTGTGTCCAGCTTGAAGTCTGCTATGGCTTGGGTCTTACCCTTGATGTTTTAATTTCTTACAAGGAGTCTACCACATACGTGGATTGTGCTATTGAAAATCAATATCTTTAAAATGTCCAGTGTGGTGACTGATGAGTTCAGAGGGGTGGTCAGCAGCAGATCACACAGGGTCTCGTTAAAGAGGATGGGTTTTATCCTATGTCATTGGAAAGCCAAAGTTTATTTTATTTTACTTTACTTTTATTTTTTTAATTGAAGTATAGTTGATTAACAATGTTGAGTTAATTTCTGCTGTACAGCAAAGTGATTCAGTTATATATATATATATATATATATATATATATGTATATATATATATACATTTTTTTTTGCGGTACGCGGGCGTCTCACTGCTGTGGCCTTTCCCGCTGCGGAGCACAGGCTTCGGACGCGCAGGCCCAGCGGCCATGGCTCACGGACCCAGCCACTCCGTGGCATGTGGGATCTTCCCGGACTGGGGCACGAACCCACGTCCCCTGCATCGGCAGGCGGACTCCCAACCACTGCACCACCAGGGAAGCCCTATACATTCTTTTTTTATATTCTTTTCCATTGTGGTTTATCATAGGATATTGACTGTGGTTTATCATAGGATATTGTATAGTTCCCTGTGCTATACAGTAGGACTTGTTGTTTATCCAGGAAAGCCAGGGTTTAAAGTATGGCAACATGAGAGTGACTGGCATCTAGGTGGATGGTTGCCGAAGCTCAAGGAATGGATGAGGTTGCCTGGAGAGAGTGTTGAGCGAGAAGAGGACCAAGACAGAGCTCTGAGGAGAGCCTCCAAGTAGAGGGCAGAAAATAGAGGAGGAGATGCCAAAGGATGCTGAGGGGGAGTGGCCAGAGGAGTGGGAGGAACCCCAGGAGAGCGCATTACCAAGGGAGCAGGCACAGGGTCAGATGTGGCTAGGAGACAAGGCAAGGAAAGGACTATGAAGCATCCCTTGTTTAGCTCTTGTGACCTTGACACAAGCTGCCTGTGATGTGGTAGAGGCAGAAACCCAATTGCCAAGGTTTGTAGAATGCGTAGACTACAGGGCAGATCAAAACCCATCAATGGCTCATGAAACGAGTTCAGAGTGTAGATAGCAGCATTTTGAAGTAGAATGAAATAAAATGAAAAAGAATGAAGTAGAAATTGTAGTGGGGGAGAGGGAGGGAGGGGAGGAGGGGAGAGGGAGAGAAAGCATTATGGTGTAAAATGTAAAATATATTTCTTTGAGTCCCAGTCAAAAATGCTAAAATCCCTGATATAGGATATGTGCCCATGAAGGTCAAATCCTAGAGACTTGTGAATGCCAGACTGGTTTTGAACCTCACCCTGCAGGCCATAGGGGGCCATGGAAGCTTTGTGGGTGGAGAAGGCAACTCTGATTTAGCCACAGATGTGCATGACTTGGAGAAGGCAGGGGGACTGTTGAGGAAGCTCTTTGAATAAATAGTAAGGAGAGCCTATTGCCACCACTGGCCAGTGGGGTAGAGCTGAAGGGAAAGATGAAGGGAAAGAAAGCCCTTCCTTTTTGTAGGCAGATGTCCCTGGCCCATGATGCCCTTTGGGAATTTGGAACAGGCTGGAAGCCCATAAACTTTAGCTCCCATCTGAGTTTCAGAAGCTCTGCCCAGAGAATTTCCTGGTGGTCCAGTGGTTAGGACTCCGTGCTTCCACTGCAGGGGGCCTGGGTTCGATCCCTGGTCAGGGAACTAAGATCCCGCATGCTGCGTGGTGTGGCCAAAAAAAAAAAAAAAAAAGAAGAAACTCTGCCCAGCCTCGCACTGGCTGGTGGATGGGATTGGTGGCAAGGTGTGGGGAGCAAGAGGCTTGAAGCACTGAGTCTGTGGGTCATGGAGGTGAGGAAAGGGAGGAGTCCAGTGACTTTGGTAACTGCCAGGGTGGAGTTGGGGGCTGGGAGCTGTTCATGTCCCAAACTATATCAGAGTCACAGCTTAACAGGAGATTGCGTGAACATGAGTTGGGTTTTAAACAGAACTCAAAGTCATGGATCCATCCATCAATCCGTCCACCCAGGAACATGTCTTGGACCCGTGAGTAGGGGGATACCCAGGAGCTTGGTCAGGCCTGGCTGGGGGGATTTGGGAGCTGGAGCAGCAGGAGTGGTTGGGACAATCAGAGAAGCAAGGATGGGGCTTGGTGTCCTCCATCTCAAGGGCCAGGTCTTTTCCTCCCAATCCTGGAGTCTGTTCTGCCTTTCTCCACCTCCCTTTTCCTACTCTAGAGGTTAAGAACAAGGGTTTGTAGTCAGACAACAGTCTTTATCATTAACTGTCTGACCTTGGGCACCTCTCTGAGGTTCCCATCAAGTGCAAGATGGAAATTAAACCTACTTCCTAGGACGATGGTGATGGTAACATGAAATAATACATTTGTGGTCTTAGCACGGTGCCTAGCACGTACATGGAAGGGGTGCTCTAAAGGGAGCTACAAAGATGCTGATGAAGAGCAGTAAGAATCTGGGCTTCCCCTCCCCTGAAGACATGCTCTCTCCCTGGTCTTGCCACCCCCTACTCACCTCTCTGCCCTTCCTTTTCTCTATCTTCCATGTAGAAACACTATGAGTTGTTCTCTACCATAGATGACATTGTGCTGACTATCCTTATCTGTGAACTTCTCCTCGGCTGGTTAAATGGCTTCTGGATTTTCTGGAAGGTGAGATCCTGGGCCCTCCCTGCCATCACATCTATTCCTCCTTAGGGACAGCACCCCACCCCATCCCCATCCACCTGGCCCTGCAAGGTGCACAGGTGGAGGGGTGTGTGTGCATGTGTGTGCATGTGTGCTCATGCAGAAGGAGAAACTAACTACTTCTGAGATGTCTGTGATGTGGCAGAAAGTAATTTGTACTAGAAGTGCAGCCTCCCGGGGTTCCAGTTCCTGACCCAGCCTTCCCTAGTTCTGCAATCCTGGGCAAACCTTGATTTCCTTATCAGAGAAATACAGTTGAGAGTATCCACCTTAATTTACAGGGTTCAAGAACAGGGGTCAGTAAAGATTTTCTGTAAGGGGTGTTGACCTTAAGAATAAAACAGTTATTTTACCAGCAAAAAAGGGTTTATCTGGGAATAGCAGAGGAATCCCAAATCAGGACTAGCAAAGGACAGCATAAGCCATAGACTAGTCCAACAAACAATTGAGAGGAACGTTATTTTATAGAGAAAAAGGAGGAAGTTGGGAAGGGTTGTTTTGAACCAAAATCTACTGGCGAAAAGTGAGAGTTCAGGGTGATGGTGGTCTCTCATTGGCTGAGTTGCTGGAATAGTTGATTTCTTGCAGGAGATGCAATGTACATCTTTTCCTGTTGGGGCCTGTAATTGATGATTCTTTCCCCTTTGGGATTTTTCTGTTCAAGTCTGTAATTGACAATTCTTCCTGTAATTGACATCTAGTGATACTGCGTGAGAGCTCCCCCTTTTGGCCTCCCAATTCCATTGTAGTGAGGTTTCCCTTTATTAATTTTCACAAGGGCCAGATAAATATTTTAAGCTTTGTGGACCATACAGTCTCTGTTGCAAACACTCACTTCTGCTGTGAGAGCACAAAAGCAGCCATAGACAGTGCATAGACAAATGAGCATGGCTAGGTTCCAAATCAGTTTTATTTGTGAATACTAAAATTTGAACTTTATGTAATTTTCACATGTCACAAAACATAAAACATATATATATATATATATATATATATATATATACACCATTCTAAACCTGAGGGTCTTTAAAAAGAGGGGCTGCTGGTCAATTTGGCCCTTGGGCTATAGTTTGCCTACCCCTCTTCTGGAGGGTATCAAAAAGCTGTCTGGGTGGGAACAGATCTTAACATTACATAAAATGAGACAAAGACTCAAATTCTTTGTTTCAATAGGACTTATAGAGTTAAGGGATTTCTGGAGTCAAGGGATTTATCTTGCCTTTGGGCATGTGCAAGAAGAGGCTTTGAAAAGAAACACCTATCAGATTTTTATACCTTTCATAAAAAGGAATCATCATTTAAATACCTTTACCAGGAAAACCAATGAGAATTACAAGCTTTCCAGGGGTTAGAGGTGTCACTTCATAGAACACAGAATGTAGAACCTAGAACAATATTTCTGAAGTCCAGATATATATTTTTTAATACATTTATTTATTTATTTATTGGCTGTGTTGGGTCTTCGTTGCTGCACACGGGCTTTCTCTAGTTGCGGCGAGCAGGGCCTACTCTTCGTTGCGGTGCACAGGCTTCTCATTGCGGTGGCTCCTCTTGTTGCAGAGCACGGGCTCTAGAGCACAGGCTCAGTAGTTGTGGTGAACAGGCTTTGTTGCTCCGCAGCATGTGGGATCTTCCCGGACCAGGGCTCGAACCCGTGTCCCCTGCATTGGCAGGTGGATTCTTAACCACTGTGCCACCAGGGAAGCCCCAGATGTCTTAAAGTATGCTTTGTGAAAACAACACTTGGGAGGATGTTTATTAACAGAAAATAGAATAGGATGGTGCATATTTACATGTCTCCACACTGGAGAGGAGAATAGGTACCATGCTTTTTGTGAACATTTCAATGCACCACTTTTTCAGAACTAGCTCTAGGTTACAGGCAGACATCTGTTGCATGAGAGAGAACATTTCTTCCTTCCTGTAGAGGTGAGATTTCTTTTGCTACTGGCCAGGGTTCTTGGCCTCCTTAATTAATAGAAACTGATCAGAGGCCAGACAAGAAATTCAGGGAAGGCTTTATTGGGGCCCCTGCTGCAGCAGGGGGGAGAGAGAACAATTAACAAGTTCCCTTGCCCACTCTCTTCAGAGGGGGGATGAGCTTGTGGCTTGGGTGGTTTGCCCACCCCTTTGGTGATGTGTGCAAGGGGCATGCACAGTACCCTGCTTTTGATCCCAACCCCCTGCCTTTGCTCCCTGCTCTTCAGAAGTGGCATTTGGACCTTTTGTATCTTTTTGTCCATAATTTGCCCCAGCTGCTCATGCATGCAGTTATTTTTAGTCCCTTATAGTTTCTTTGTATTTTGTTGCTCCAGGAGTCTTGTATCAGGTGCAGGCACTGCAGCCAAGGGTCCCAGGCCCCAGCCTGTCTCACTTTTAGCAGCAGTTAGGAAGGCCTGCACTTTCAAGGGGCCTGCACTTTCAAAGCTAAGCTCCGTTTCATTAACACAAGAGAACTGGAGCAAGCCTGAGAATCTTCTGTTCTTCCAAGCCACTCTGCTTGTCCTCTCAAGGGCAAGATTTCTCAGCCTCGGCACAGTTGACATGTTGGCCTGGATAATTCTTTGTTGTCGGGGGACTGTCCTGTGCATTGTTTAGCAGCATTCCTGGCCTCTACCCATTAGATGCCATTAGCACCCTCCTACCTGTGACAATCAAGGATGTCCCCAGACATTGCCACATGTCCTCTGGAAGGCAAAACCACCCTCCAGAACTAATGGCTGAGAACTAATGTCCCAAACCCTAACCTTCCTCTGGGGCTATAGCCTCCCAGGGCCAAAAGCCAGGGCTTGTTAGAGGCCCTCTGCTGTCTCCTTCCCCACCCCCAACCCCTCCCCTGGTCCCAGTGTACAAGGACTGCTCCCTGTTGAATGGGTAGATGGAAAGGGAGAATGCAGGGGAAGGAGGAAAGTCTGCAAGTTAATATCTCACATATTACCCAGGCACGTGGGGCTCCCCAGAGTTTTGCCCCTAGTGCCCCCTTTTCCGTGGCCCTTGTGTGGCTCCTCCCTCTCCTTACCTCCATAGCCTATTAATTACTATTTCACCACCTAAATATTTCTCAGATTTCTTGCTGCCTCTGCATCTCTGCTATCCCTGTTCTAGCTCTTACCTTGTCTTCTCTCACCAGGATGTTGCTATGGCTTCCTGTGTACCCCACCTGCCATCAAAGTAATTTTCTGAAGGCCCAAGACAAAGTAACTTAAACTGCTCCAGTGGCTCCCTATTGTTTCTAGGATCAGGGCTAAATGCCTCACTGTGCTTAAGGCCTTCCATGATGTGGCTCTTGCTTGCTTTTGCAGCCTCATCACTCCTGGCTTTACCCTTGGGTATTCCAGCTACATCAAGCTGCTTGTAGTGGCATTCCCCAACACACACTTTCAAGTGCATGCACACACACACACACACATACACACTGCTGTTTCTCACCTCATGCCCATGCTGACCCCTAGTCTATAAAATCTCTTTGCCACTTACTCACTTGCTTTCCTCCTACTTACAGCTTAAGACTCTTGCAGATGTTTTCTCTTCCAGGAAGTCTTCCTGTCTCTCCCAGGCTAGGTTAGTTGTTGCTCTGTCTCCCTAATGCTTTGTACTCACCTCTCACCTGGAGTTAAAACTTACTGTCTGGGGCTTCCCTGGTGGCGCAGTGGTTGAGAGTCCACCTGCCGATGCAGGGGACAGGGGTTCGTGCCCCAGTCCGGGAAGATCCCACATGCCGCGGAGCGGCTGGGCCCGTGAGCCATGGCCGCTGGGCCTGCGTGTCCAGAGCCTGTGCTCCGCAATGGGAGGGGCCACAACAGTGAGAGGCCCGCGTACCGCAAAAAAAAAAAAAAATTACTGTCTATCCACCTCCCTCAAAATAGTCTGTGAGCCAAGCAGGGCGAAATCCTGTATCTTCAGGATCTGATTTGAGGTGTGGCATATAGTAGGAGCTTAATACTGAATGGATAGAGGGATGGATCTGTAGACAGGCAGACTTGTGTCTCCTTGTGTATGTTTAGGCACCGACACTTTGAATGTGAAACACAAGGAGGGCTTGTGTTTATTGGACTGCCTAATTTAAGAACTTTTTCTCCATTAAAAATCATTTTCTTTTTGAATATTTAATGCAGCTACATAGGGCTTCCCTGGTGGCGCAGTGGTTGAGAGTCTGCCTGCCAATGCAGGGGACATGGGTTCGAGCCCTGGTCTGGGAAGATCCCACATGCCGCGGAGCAACTAGGCCCGTGAGCCACAACTACTGAGCCTGTGCATCTGGAGCTTGTGCTCCGCAACAACAGAGCCCGTGATAGTGAGAGGCCCGCGCACCGCGATGAAGAGTGGCCCTGGCTTGCCACAACTAGAGAAAGCCCTCACACAGAAACAAAGACCCAACACAGCCATAAATAAATAAATAAATAAAATTAAAAACAAAAAAAAGTTCTCTTAATGCAGCTACATATTGGTCAAAACTGTATTGAGAGACTGTCATATAGAATGAAGTAAGTCAGAAAGAAGAAAACAAATATCATATATTAACACATATATGTGGAATCTAGAAAAATGGTATAAATGAACTTATTTGCAAAGCAGAAATAGAGTCACGGACGTAGAGAACAAACGAATGGATACCAAGGGGGGAAGCGAGGGTGGGATGGATTGGGAGATTGGGATTGACATATATACACTACTATGTATAAAACAGATAACTAATGAGAACAGACTGTATGGCACAGGGAACTCTACTCGGTGCTCTGTGGTGACCTAAATGTGAAGGAAATCCAAAGAAGAGGGGATATATGTGTACGTGTGGCTGATTCACTTTGCTGTACAGCAGAAACCAACACAATACTGTAAAGCGACTATACTACAATTAAAAAAAAAAAAAGACTGTACTGAAAGGCACACACAGAATTCTTGTTCCCACTCCTGACCTTTCTTCCCTTTCCCTCACCCCCACCCTCTTCAGATAATCTTCGTTATTTATAATCTCTTGTTTATCCTCCTAGTGTTTATTTTGCAATCATAAGCAAATATGTACATATTTTTAGTCTTCCCTTTCCTAACAGTAGCATACTGTAAACACTGTTCTGCACTTTCCTTTTTGTCACTTAATGGATCTTTCTGTATCAGTACATGGAGACCTTTCTTACTATCCTATACTCCACTGAATGTGCAGTAGTTTATTCAACCAGTGTCCCAATTGCTGAACACTTTGGTTATTTTCAGCCTTCTACAAATGCCATTTTGTACGTGTACTAGAGTTTGTGTGGGTCAGATTTCGAGAAGTGGGATCACTGGTCAAAGGTAAATGCGGATTGTTTATTAGAGCAAATTCTCCTCTGTAGTGGTTGTGCTCAAATTTGTCATACACCTGAGCTTCCTTCCTCCATCCCCATTCTAAAAGAGTTTGTGCCATATTGGACAAAGGGCTTGCAAAATGTGCCTTTCTTCTGCAGTGAGAGTTAGTTCACCTCTGACCTGGCTATTGAAGCACTGTTCCTTAATGTTTTAATCAGTATTTATTTTCATTTTATTGTCAATTGTAGTGTGTGTCACACAAAGCTGGAGCATCCAAACACTCTCAGGTCACCTAACTGCAGGGCAAGGCCATTGTCAGCAGCGCAGTAGCCAAGGTGGGCGCTCAGCTTAGGAACTGGCTGTGTATATATGAGAGACTCCACTGTGTGCTTCAGACACTGCACTTGGCTATTGACACATGTATGAGACAGCGAGCGCATGCATGTTTTGTGGCGTGTTTGGGGCGACAGCAGGATGAGTAACAGCAGTGGATGGCAGATGACTGGCCCTGCTTCGAGAGGACCACTGAGTCCCCCATCCTTGGGGTGTACGGAGGGCAGACCCAGGATGAACCCATGGGCTGGGCCTGACAGACCCTGCTGGGGCTGGCCCACCCCCCAGGACGGCTGGAACATCCTCAACTTCCTTATCATCTTTATCTTGCTCCTGGGGTTCTTCGTTAATGAACTCAGTGCCATCTCTATCACCTACACCCTCAGGTAAGCTGGGAACTGAGAAAAGGAGGGACCTGTCTGGACCCTGGGAAAGAGAGGAAGGGGTTTTTACCAGGTGGGGATCAGCTCTGCCTTTCTGGGCAGGTGGGGGGATGGTGAGGAGGAGGGGTCTGGGAAGGGCCGAGGGGCACCCCTGAGAGGCTCTGCCACAGGGCACTTCGTCTGGTGCACGTGTGCATGGCAGTGGAGCCCCTGGCCCGGATCATCCGTGTCATCCTGCAGTCAGTGCCCGACATGGCCTACATCATGGCGCTCATCCTCTTCTTCATGCTGGTCAGTGCCCTCCCCTGCCCCCGGCTACTCCCCTTCCCTGAACAGGCCCCTAGGTCCCTGGGGATACAGGGTGTCTGGAGAAGAGGAGAGGCTATGGGCCTGAAGCCCTGTGACTCCCCTGGCAGCTCATTTGCATGGCCTGTCCCTAAGGCCCTCTGGTGAAGTCCGGGCGGGTCTCTGGTCTCTCTGGCAGGTGTTCTCAGTATTCGGGGTCACTCTCTTTGGTGCATTCGTGCCCATGCATTTCCAGAACATGCAGGTTGCCCTGTATACCCTCTTCATCTGCATCACCCAGGATGGCTGGGTGGACATCTACAGTAACTTTCAGTGAGTGCCCATGGGGCTTCCAGGGGAGGGGGGTGGGGCCCAATCCAGGCAAGCTAGCCAGGGAGGGGCTGGGCTCCCAGGGGCAAAAAACTGACTGGGGAAGGAGGCGTGCTGCTCCAGGGCTTGGGATGAGGATGGCACAGCAGGAGGGGGATGCCTGGGGCTTTAAACTGGAGAAAAGCAGGCTCCCTGGAGCTGAGGGCTCTGGGTTTGTAGTCTACTTGAAGAGTCATTCCCAATGAAACTCCACCCATTCAAGGTCCCACTGCAGGCTATTCAGGGAGATTTCTCCCATTATGCTCAGCAGCTGGGCAGCTAGGCCTTGGGCAAGGGAGCAGGTCTGTGGTTGCATCTAGCGCTCCAAGGCAGCCTCCCAGCCCCCACTGGAGCCCACCAAACTGCCTGCACTCCTGAGAACTTAGGGTCTCATTTATTCATTCTGAGACCCACTGCCCAGGGTCATTATTGGCCACAGATGGCTGCCTGGGTTCTGTTCTTTACCTCTTTCCCATTAAGCCTAAACTCTATTTGTTTCCAGTCCCCTCCAGGGAGTGGGTCCCCCTAACTGATTTTCTTTTTATCTCCTTCGTGTGAGAGTAGAAGCCCAGCTGGTAAAGGGGCTTCTGCACTCATTACCCATTATGATGTAGGCAGTAGAAAAATCATGGAGTGTGCAATAAAGGTGGCCGGGGGTTCTGAGTCTGCTCCACTGCACTAGCCGTGCAGCCGTCTGAGCCTCCGTTTCCTCATCTGTCAACTGGAGATTAAAATACATTATTAACCGTGTCATGGATTGCTGTGAGAATTAGCAGAGACTGGCACTGTGTGCACGCACATGCACACACACGCATAGCAGGAGAGAGAAAACTATTATTTGGGAAAATATTTTATGGGAGATTTATAATAGGTATTAACAGTGGGTGGGATTTTTTTCCTGTATATTTTCCTTCTGATCTTTCTACAATGAGCTTGAATTACTTTTTATAATAAGAACGACACGACTAAAGAATATAACCAATAGATTAAACTCGGTAATGCTGACGTACAAATCCCCACCTTGCAGGGCTGGCTTGAGGACCGCCCACTGTCTGGCAGTACAGCTGGCGCTCAGTAAAGAGCAGCTGCGGGAACAATTAGGAGTAAGGCATTAGAGCTCCACAACAGCAGTGAGGCAGCAGAAGTCCCAGCGGGCCTTGAGATAATTTCCCCATCTCATAGATGAGGAAACTGAGGCCCAAAGGGCCAGGGAGGTGATAGGGCCCCTGACTGCCATCTCCAGGATGGAGACAAGGGAGTACGCAGTGGAGATTGGGGGCGCCATCTACTTTGCCATCTTCATCACCATCAGTGCCTTCATTGGCATCAACCTGTTGGTCGTCGTGGTCACCACCAATCTGGAGCAAATGATAAAGGCAGGCGAACAGGGGCAACAGCATCAAATAGTCTTCAGTGAGGTGAGTGAGATGGGGAGGGCAGAGGGGGGTGAGGCAGAGTGTATGTGAGTGCTGAATTGAGCGTGTGTGTTTGTGCGCGCGCGCACACTCGAGGGCCTGAAGAAAGCCAAGCCTGAGATGCGGAGGCAGCATTGCCCACGGCCAACTCACCAACGGGGGCTTCTGAGGAGTGTGGAGTTCCTAGGTGTTTTGTTCTATGGCAACTAAAATCTAAGCAGCTGAGTGACCTTAGGGCGTTTAACCAATCTAAGCCTCAATTTCTTCTCCTGTAAAATGAAAATAATTATAGTACTTCATAGGGCTATTATGATAATTTCATGGGTAAACGAACAGTACTTGGCACATACTAAGAACTCAATAAATATTAGCTATAGTGTTATTCATTCAGGGGTAGAGCTTCCGAAAGGCTGGAGAGTGTAGGGTGGAGTATTGCCTAAAGTGTTGAGGGCTGTGGGCTGTGACTTGAGAGTAGATAGGGTTTCAGAAGTTTGCTGGGTAGGATTTATCAGGAGTGAAATGGTGGGGGAAGCACTAGGTTTTGAAAAGGGGTGAGAATTTCCAAAAAGGTGAGGGATGGGCTCGCGCATTTCAAGTTAAGCTCCCACAGCAAAGGAGAGAGCCTAAGATTGGTTAGAGCTGAAACAAGGGGCGTTAGAACCCTGGTGACCTGAGACTCATCCTCCCTGAAGCCAAGCAGGAAGGGGCAAGGGGAGGGGGTGCCGGCTGAGCTGTCCTTCCCTCTCCATTTCCCCCTCCCCAGACAGGCAGCGAGGAGGGAAATGGGAATAACGAGCTGCCGCTGGTGCACTGTGTGGTCGCCCGTTTGGAGACATCTGGCGTCCCCCAGGAGCCGTTTATGGGGGGCCTCCCGACGAACCTCTCAGAAAACACATTCGACAACTTCTGCTTGGTGCTCGAGGCAATACAGGAGAACCTGATGCAGTACAAGGAGATCCGAGATGAGCTCAACACGTAGGGCGGGTACTGGGGGTACCCTCGAGTCTCGTGAGTCAGGGCTGAGTGGAGCCTCAGATTCTTCTGGCCTCACGCCCTCACCATTTTTTTTCTTTTGCGGTACGCGGGCCTCTCACTGTTGCGGCCTCCCGTTGCGGAGCACAGGCTCCGGACGCGCAGGTTCAGCGGCCATGGCTCACAGGCCTAGCCGCTCCGCGGCATGTGGGATCTTCCCGGACCGGGGCACGAACCCGCGTCCCCTGCATCGGCAGGCGGACTCTCAATCACTGCGCCACCAGGGAAGCCCACGCCCTCACCATTTTATCATGCGGACCCTGGGGCCCAGAGAGGTTAAGTGAATTGTCCAGGTTTCCCCAGCCTGTCGGTGAGGGAACTGGAATCCAGACCTCCCGGTTCCTCGCATCTCACAAGAGCCTTAAGCCTCGGCCTGGGTCTCTCTCAGAGTAAAGGGAGAGGGCGAAGGGGGCTGGACACCAGGGAAAAGATGGGAGGGCAGCCTTCCAACCCTCACCCTCGGAACGCACTCACCTCTCCGCCCTCAGGATAGTGGACGAAGTACGCTCCATCCGCTTCAACCAGGAACAGGAGGAGGAGCTGATGCACAGGCACTTATCGTGGAGCCCGTCGAGGGCAAGCGGGTCCTCCACAGCCACCCGTGAGATGACTTGCCAGCAAGACTTGATCACTGCGCTCGTCAACAGGGAAAAGGTGCAGCTTCCTTCCCCTACCCAATGGGTACTCAGCTCGCCACGCCACCCAGCTCAGCCTCAACCCCATTAGTCAAGGCCTCTGTCTATTCCAAGATCTGGTCCGCCCCCTAGACTCCCAAGCACCCCAGCAGTCACCGCCAATCTGGTTAGGTTCCAACTTTTCCTTCTTCGGGAGGCCCCGCCACTCCCATAGGGCTCCAACCACTGAGCCATCTTGGTCTTCAGCACCGTCAAACCTACCCTTTCTTAGTGAGACTTGAGCGGTTCAGTCCCTGCTTAGTGGCAGATACTCAGGCCCACTGGGGGCATAGGACCCCCAGGTCCTGTCTAGGGTGCATAAGAGGAGCAGCCTCCTGAGGGAGGAAGATTCTATGGAGAAAAAGTCACACTCCCACATTATTTAGTTTCTTTCTGCTTCCCACACCATCAGACTGGGAACCTTGTGAATGTCCACGGCCTGAGCTCCCACAGTCGGAGAGCAGACTCCGCAGGCTAGAGTTAGACGTGAAGGACTTCCTGCCAGGCCTGGATGAACAGCTGTTGAGCTGAAGGAGGGGAGTAAGGGGGCATCTGCCATGTCAGGGTGGGGGCATTGACAAGAAGACCTCTTGGTTTGCAGGTTCAGGAATCCAACACAAATGTACTCCTTAACAAACACAAATTGAGCCGCTGAGAGGGCAGGACGGGAGCCAACGGGCATGAGCACACACACCCAGCCACTGCATCTTCTGCATCACTAGCATGACTTGGCACATCCTGGCCTGAACCCATCCTCTCCCTTACCCCCCCGGGCAGATGCCTGGGGATGGAAGGGGGCAGCATCTCTAGGGCTTGTGCCTGGGAGCCCCAGGTCCAGAGGAGCCGGGATGGAGAAGGATGCTGGATGAGAGTGGGAGCCCTACCACAAGGATGAGCACAGAAGGGGGTGCTGGCCAAGGCAGCCAGGATTTGCCCTAAGGATGGGCATCCCTGGTATCCTGCTAGACCAGAACTAGATGGAGTCTAAGTGGGCCCAAGCACCAAGAGAAGAAAGGTGAGGCCAGTGGGGCCAGGTATCTGTATCAGGAATAAACTTTTGTGTTGGGACCAATGTGTCTGACTGGTGGATCTCCAAACCCTTGAGGCAGCCTTGCCCCTCAAGAGCCTGTTTGTCCAATGGGAGAGTCACTGGCTGTCCTCCAGAGCTTCCAGTCTAATGGGAGAGAAAATCCACACCCTGAAAATTTTTGACTTAACGGTAGAGATGTAATCGCTGCCCTCAGGGTCCGAAATTCTGGGGGTGAAAATCTGGTCCTCACAGTTCCTCACAGTTGGGAGTGCCTCTCTTATGAAGGAGACGCCCTACCCTCTCTCTGTGTCTGAAGGTGTAGGAGACTGGTCCTCATTCTGGGGAGTTCTAGTCTGATGGGGTCACCATCGACCAAGTCATGCAGGTACAGGAAGCTCTATCCTGGATCAATGGAGAATGGCTGGGCGAAGTGTGGGTCCTGGCAGGCTCTCTGGGGAAGAAGAGCACTGAAGCTTCCTGGAAGGCATCAGGAGGAATTTGAGGGTCAGGTGGATAAAGTCCGGTGGAGAACTTGGGACCTGTGAGACCTCTTTGGGAGCTTCATACAAAGACCATCGAGAGCCACAGCAGGTCCTGAGCTAGGCAATGCAGAGTCTGAGAAAGCTGTGGCAGTCGTGGGCACTATGAAGAGCTGCCTCGGTGGATTCTCATCCTTGGGCAAATCACTGGGCCTCATTTTCCCCATCTGTGCAATCGGGAGAGGATAAGATTGAGCACTAGCTCTAAAATCAAACGGCCAGCACTCAGCCCCAGAACTGGGAGACTGATGAGATCAGCTGTACGGTTGAGACTCAGGTTCCCTGATGTTGTGCGAAGGGAAGGCTGGAAGAGATGTTGTGTGAGAGTTCTGCCCAGCTGTTCAGCAAAGACTGACAACTAGGGGCCTTGGGGATATTCACCAGTTGGAATGGGAATCCCCAGAGGCCCACTGATTGCAGGTGACGGGAAACTCCACCCTTCATCCCCTCCCACTGGCATTGCTTCCAGCCCTGAAGAGCCCCCTGGGGCCTGCTGGGAAGAAGTCTGGACAACTGGGGCAGGGGTGGTGCACTCAGCAGGCAGGTGAGAGGTGGCACCCCAGCAGTGCTTCACTGTCTTGGAGTGCTATCTGTTCCCCTGTTTGGGCCAAGACTCCAGGACCATCAACCAGCAGAACGATGGGCAGCCAGTGGCTTTTGCTGCTTCTGCTGCTATTTATGGGGAATGGAGCCCTCAACCTGCCTGGTGAGTAGCCACATACACCCTTTCCATCCATCCTTCTCTGGGGGCTCTCACAGCCTTCTTCTGGCTCACCAGGGAGGGGAAGAAGGTGGTGGAAGATCAAGTAGTATCCCCAGGAAGATCTCATGTGAGCACAGCCATTCCCCAACCCACCCCTAAATTGTCTGAAAGGCTTGGGGCACCAATGAGCTCGGGGGAAGGAACATGATGGGATGACCTCCAAAGAGCTTCTGGCTTTGCCCATCCATCCTCATCCAGGATGCTGTATTTGTCTGTCTATTCCCTCCATTCTGTCTGTCATCTCAGCTGTCTCCCCTTTTCTGTCTGTCCTTTCCATCTGGGCTGGGCCAATAGCTTGGGGTTTCAGTAGGCTAGTTCCCTCTCAATCTGGCCCAGAACTGAGGGCCCAGGGGCTTGGACCCCTGCTGCCCTCCCCTGCCCTACTCCATCAAAGGTCAGCCGCCACCCCCAATGCCTCACTGAGTCCGATGGAGGAGTGCAGCCCTGGATCCTGAGCTCCTAGGACAATATAGGGGAACATGTTGGGAGGTGGCAGGAAATTGCATGTCTTAGCAATCCCATGAGTCATGACTTTTTCCAAGGCCAGGAGTATCCTTGGCAAAACACCCAGGAAGCAGATAGCAGTTTTGGTGAGAGGCACAGAAGGGGATAATTATTATCAATAGCAGTTTCTACTTATTGAGCACCTACTGTATGCTAAGTACTGTGCTAAGTGCTTTACATGCATTATCTCATTTAATCCTCATGACCACCAGTGAGGTAGGTATTGTTTTCACTGCTGTCTTACAGTTAAGGAAACCGAGACTCAGAGACATAAAGTGATTTGTCCCCTCATCAGAGCTGGGAGTCTGTCCCAGGTCTGACTTTAGAGTTCAGGCCACATTCCATTGCTTCTCAAAGGAGCTGCTGTCGGCAGGAAACTTCAATATCACATAAATGTCAGTTCTTACCAAATCTTTAATTGTGACACACTTCCAATCAAAATCCTAACAGGGTTTTTTGTAGAAGTTGATACGCGGATTCTAATACACATAAGGGAGAACAAAAGGCCAGCAACTGCCAAGATAACTTTGAAGAGCAAGATGGGAGACTCACTCTACCAGATACTAAGACTTACATTAAAGTAAGATCATGTGGTGGTGTTGCAACAATAGACAAGCAAACCAATGGAATAAAAGAGCAGGGAAATCAGTCTGGATGCGTAATAACAGGTAGCATCACAAATTGATCAGTGGGAAAAGGATGGATTTTTCCATAAGGGGGCAGGGACAACTGGTTAACCACATGGAAAAAACATAAAATCAGATCCAGTGGAAACATCTCTTCCCGCACATAAAAACTCGAGACTCCCGTAGCAAGACATCTGTTCATTTCAGCCTGGAATTTTGTTGCAAACAGACCCACGGATCACTAGAGTTTAGAGGACTCTTGCGATATTAAGCCCAAGTCCCTCACTGTGCTGAGGGGGATGTAGAAGCACTGAGAGTGGGGGGGTCTTCCCCAAGACTACACAGCAAGTCAGTAACAGAGCCAGGTCTAGAGCCTAGATCCCCCACTCTTTCCGTGCATCCTGGCCAGCACTCCTGCTCTATTGTGACCCCTTAGCTCTATTCAGGGCTAGAAGAAAGTGGGAGGCGGAAGGAGCAGATGCCAGATGGGGGCGGGGTCAGGGAGAAGGATCAGTGCCTCTTTGGAGCTAGGTTGTAGGAAGGACAAGCCCATCACCTCCAGTTTTCTAAACTAGTCCTTTGACAAAGACCAAGGTTGCAATGACAGGGCATCAGGTGATGCGCCTATTTCTGCCCATTGCCCAGGGGGAAGAGGAAGGTTTTCAAGGGATCCAGCTCAGTGTAGCTGATTTGGGCCTTTTTCTCTAGAGAGAGTGGCTGGCTTGGACATGAGAATGAAGCAATGTCTTTGTGAGGCAGTGCAGCGTGGTAGGGAAGACATTGGGCTCTGGGATCTGATGGATCTGATTTCAAATCCAGTGCCACCACTTCCTGGCTGTGTGACCTTGAACAGATGCCTTCACCTGTCTGAGCCTCAGTTTCTTCATCTGATAAATAGAAATAATTTTCCTTACTTCAGGGTGGATGTGAGGATTCAGTGCACCAACACTCGCACATTGGAACAGCACCTTACTCAGACAAGGTGAAAAACCAAAGGTTGTCAAAATTATCTTTGACTGCTATTGCACTAAATGAAGCACTTGGCTTTTGATGAGGGGTCACGTTGTAAAAAAAAAAATTGTGTATCTTTAAATATTAGAATCATGTTCAATGCAGTAGGAAACACATCAAAAAGCCATCGAGAAATCAAAGATCAAGTGTGATAATAGATTTCCATCTTTTTCTGACTCTGTCTCTGTAATAATTCTTGAGTGGAATGAGACATAGTTGCCTGATTTAGTTAAATTCGCTCTCCCTGGCATGCATCAGCTGAGATCTATTAGCACAGAGCTGGCACATAAATGAATGCGCGCCAGTAATAATGTAGTTGGTGTTTTGTTTTTTGTTTTTGTTTTTGGCTGCGTTGGGTCTTTGTTGCTGTACGCAGGCTGTCTCTAATTGCAGTGAATGGGGGCTACTCTTCATTGCGGTGCACGGGCTTCTCATTGCAATGGCTTCTCTTGTGGAGCACGGGCTCTAGACGCGCAGGCTTCAGCAGTTGTGGCACGTGGGTTCAGTAGTTGTGGCTCGCAGGCTCTAGAGCGCAGGCTCAGTAGTTGTGGCTCACAGGCTTAGTTGCTCCACATCATGTGGGATCTTCCCAGACCAGGGCTCAAACCCGTATCCCCTGCATTGGCAGGTGGTTTCTTAACCTCTGCGTCACCAGGGAAGTCCCATGTAGTTGGTGTTGATATCATTTTTTTTAATCTTCCAATAAGGATATTTGATAAAATGAGAACATCTGAGAAGAACTCTGGATTGGTGGAGGGAATGGGTATATAGGTTTCTTTTTGTTTGTTTTACAGGCATTATGACAACCTGGGGTCAGCTACAACATCTTCCACTAAAGACTATGGAACTGTGGGAACTATAGAGTGTTCCTCCACAATTTCATCTCCATCCAACAATGGGAGAGACAATGGCCCTGCAGTTCCACCTAACACCTCACCAACAACTGGCAGAACAGAACCGTCTGAGTCCCAGCAGCATATCACATCAACTGCTCCTCCAGTTTCACTACCAGCCAGCAGCTCTGCTGGGTCCACTGAGCAGACAACCCCAGCACATGAGACTCAAGAGGAGAGATTAAGTACAGTTATCACCACAACCTCTGAGGGCACAACGCTGCCAAATTCCATGGTGACTTCTACATTGAAGGACCAGGGAGGGACAACCAGAAGCACAGCCTCATCCAGCATGGCCACCTCAGCAAACCCCTCAAAACAGAACCGGTGTGCTCCAGCTGCAACCCCATTCGCATCAAGCTCCGGAGCCAATGGATTGGAGTCATCAGTGGTCGCTGACTCTCCAAAGGTCAGCCACGATCACAGCTCCAACGGCCTTAAACACACCAGGCAATGACGTCACATCATCGGGGTCCATGAGAACCACTGTCTCTGAGAAGTCAGCTACAACGCTATCCCCCGCAACATTGGACGAAATCCCTGATGTGAAAGAATCTTTACCTGTGACAAGCAGTGCAGTTATACCGCTTCGCTAACCATGACCACCTGGGGACAGACATGCCTGGCACTCAGGCAGGGGTAACTACCGCTGCACCCCCAACCCCAATAACAGCCCCCACGATGAGCATGCTGTCCAGAAGACATCACAACACCATCACACAAGCACCTTCCCATCCAGTGGAATCAGCCCCCAGTGCTGGCACTGCAATGGCCCAGTCACCTGAGACAACAGCTGCTCATTCAACAACCCTTATTCCCAGCTCCTCGGGGATGACAAAATCTGCTGCCAGCACTGGAGCCAGTCAAGCCTCCCCTAAACACACCAAGAACAGTAGTCCTGGAGCAGGAGTCTGTACTTCAGATGAATACCCGGCGGACAGGAGAGTTTGTATGTGCAATAACAGCTACTATGCCCATCAGGTAAGTCTGAGGAACTCATGTCAGTACAGCGAAGAACTCTTCACAACTCTCTTCACATCTGAAGGCCCAGATGAACACATGTCCAAAGGGTGTGGGAGGGCCAGTGAGGTTTGGTCAGACATTGACATCTAAAGAGTCCATCTGGGCAGAGGTGATTTCTAGTGAGAGGAAAGGTAGCTGAGCATATGAATTTGTCTTAGTCAATTCAGGCTGCTATAACAAAATACCATGCACTGGGTGGCTTATGAACAGCAGAAACATTTCTCACATTTCTGGAGGCTGGAAGTTCAAGATCAAGGCACCGGTAGGTTTGCTATTAGGTGAGGGCCCACGTCCTGGTTCATAGAGAGCTGTCCTCTTGCTGTGTCCTCACATGATGGAAGGGCCAAGGGAGCTCTCTGGGGTCTCTTTTATAAGGGCACTAATCCCATTCTTAAGGGCTCCACCCTCATGACCTAATCACCTCCCAAAGGCCCCACCTCCTAATACTGTCACATTGGACATTAGGATTTAACATATGGATTTGGGGTGGGGGTGTGTGCAAATATTCAGTATATAGCAGAGGTAGAACGGACAATTCATCAACCCCCAGCCCCCAGGATTCTAATTACTGACTAGAGATTAAGCCTTCCTGGGGGGAGTAGATGATGATCCACCAAAGAAAAAGGCTGTAGCCCCAACACAGGCCTGGAGGGCTAGATAGGGAAACGGAGGCAAAAATCTTGTTGAGGCAAGACCAGTGTGGCTGGGTTCACAGGGTCTCCCTGTGTTAGTAGCAGTACAACTAACTCCCAGGCTCACCCTCTGGCAGGGCAGAAGCTGGGTCCTGGGAACCAAAAAAGATGATGGTGTCCCCCACACATATGCCTCCTACAGTTGAAATAAATCTAACCCCCCAAAAATTTCAAGTTAGCAAAATTCTGATTTTCCTAAAATGACTAGCCTGTTTGTTTTTTTTTTCTTCTTTTGGCTGTGTTGGGTCTTTGTTGCTGCATGGGTTTTCTCTAGTTGCAGCAAGCGGGGGCTACTCTTCGTTGCTGCGTGCAGGCTTCTCAATGCAGTAGCTTCTCTTGTTGCGGAGCACAGGCTTCACTACTTGTGGCTGGTGGGCTCTAGAGCACAGGCTCAGTAGTTGCGGCGCACGGGCTTAGTTCCTCTGTGGCATGTGGGATCTTCCTGGACCAGGGATCGAACCTGTCTCCCCTGCATTGGCAGGCGGATTCTTAACCACTGCACCACTAGGGAAGTCCTACCCTGCTTTTTAAAATATCAAATTTCTTCAGAAAATATTTCCTTGGCATTCCTGCTTTGGTCTGTTGGATAATCCAGCCTTAGGATGAAGCTCCTATTACATTTAAAACTAGGCGGTGCTTAACTTATGGGCCAGTATTTTCCAAAATGTATTTTGTGGGACACCAATGCTATGGGATTTCAATAGACATTACACTAAAACAAAAGGGTTGTATTGTCAAGTATATTTTGGAAATACTGGATTAAACAAAGCTGTTTTTTGACTGCAGGACTTTTCAGAGCCTTTAATATTTAGTATTCCACTGTTCACTGTGACTCCTTTCAAAGTCAGATTTTTAAAACAGATTATGGCATGCATTTTCCAAGAGTGTCCCCAGAAACCTCATTCTTAGGAACATTTAAGCAGTACCTTGGAATATACCCTGTTGCCAACGAGGGAGTTCAGATGAAGTTGAGCAGGCTGGGCAAGGTAGAAGTGACCAGGATGACAAGTCTGACCCAGGGGGGCTTTAGTCAAACTCTGGCTCATTAGAGGTTTGTCCCCATCTCAACAAACTCTCCTGGGGAGACCAGGGTTATGTACCCACTTGTACAATGCAACATGTGTCCCTCCACAGAATATAGGAAGTATATCATTGTGTTTTCACACACTGAGAATGAGACACCTTTTCTTTTCGTGTTAACTTTCTTCCCTGTGAGTAAGAACATGGACTCTGCAAGATAGACTGTCTGGGTTTGAATCATGACTCATTTTCTTCTGCTGGAGATAATATGATCACATTAACTTCCGGGCATCAGTTTTTGAGTGTTAGCTATTACTGATATTATTATTTGGCATTCCATATCACAATATACTATTGATTGCAATAGCAGAAAGTTATGTGACTGACTTATACTGCTCCCCTTCCACCAACTCAGGTTGGTACAAAACATCTGCTCTTTTTTTTGGGGGGGGGGAAACTTCCCCCACCAGGGATTGAACCCGGGCCACAGCAGTGAAAGCCTGGAATCCTAACCACTAGGCCACCAGGGAACTCCCAAAGCACCTGCTCTTATATTGCAGCCCATCCCTCTGACCAAACATGCCTTCCAAGATAGAATCAGTGAGCTTTTAAAAAAACGGAAAGGAAAACAAAATCTTTAAATTCAAAGTAATAAAACAAGTCCAGAAATATTTAGTATTTCCATAACATTTTACTTTTTAATGACTAACTATAAGCATTTCATCCCAAATTCAACAGCAAGTGTGGAAAGAGCAGACATAGAAAGAGGGAAGGGTTAAATATTGATATTAGCTTCTCCTTCATCACCCGAAACCACTGGTGCCTGACATGTATCAGGGCACCATGTGGTGCCAGGGGCAGAAAGTCAACACTAACTGGCCTGAGGAAAATTAATTAATTATAAAAATTGAAAGCATTAAACAAAATAAAACAAAATTTGTTGCCTCATGAAACTAAGAAATCCTAAAAAGGACTTGAAGACTCTCCCTCATGGCTCTCAAAGGCACTCCCTCCCTCTCCTCCCTCAGTAATGTCTCTTTGGGAGTTCAGGCTTTTATAAGACAGAAAGAGCCATTGATTTCAGACAGTTTAGGTCCCTCAAAAACCCCTAAGGCCCAGGTTACCTGCTGGAATGAGAAGGAAATCAAAGAACAAAACAAATTAATATCTCCAAAAATAAT
The DNA here is from genome assembly GCF_951394435.1 of Stenella coeruleoalba. Taxonomy (NCBI): domain Eukaryota; kingdom Metazoa; phylum Chordata; class Mammalia; order Artiodactyla; family Delphinidae; genus Stenella; species Stenella coeruleoalba. The sequence goes on from NC_137169.1 coordinate 20,300,766, forward strand.
CTGCCAGGCAAGTAACAGAAACCAACGGGGCTGGAGAAGGGGAAACAGGAGAACTTATTACAAGGGCATCTCATGGAGCCCAAGGGTAGCCTCCAACCAGGGTCTCCAGGGACTTGGAACCATGCATGTGGTGGAACCCAGGGCGTTGCCTCTCTCTTCTCTCAATCTTGCTTCTCCCCTTCTGCACCTGTACCTGCTTTGTTCCCTTCTCCACACACTGGCTTGTCCTGCCTCTCAGCCCATGTGGCAGAAAAGGGCTGCCTCACAACTCTCAAGCTTTATACCGCCTCCTTTCAGGCTCAGTTCCTGGGAAAGTGGTTCTGAGTGGATCAGCTAAGTCCAGGAATCAGGGTCCCCCAGTGCAATCATGGCAGAGGGGTCTCACCTCCCGCTGGGGAGAGTCTTCGTTTAAGCGAGTTGTTATGGGTTGGGCTAATATCCCCACAGTGTTTCCTCCACCCAGATTAGAATGCGTACCCTTGCCCATGGCGTCATCCCAGGAGCCTCAGGAGGCCTCTGCCCTGGCTCTTGTCCTCCTGCAGAACTATCCAGGGTGTTGGTGGCCCTGCACTGCCAGCTGCAGGAAATTGAGGTGGTCCTGAGCAGCTGCTTCCTGAAGACTCGCCACTGGATCCTGGAAGAAGGTGCCTTTTCAGGATGCTCCAGTGTCAGTAAGACAGAGGAGGGTCTTAGTGTCCAGGTCTTCACAATGGAGAAGAAGGAGGGTACCTGTGGACTCCGCCTTTCTGTGAGCAATCTGGGAGGGGCCCTTTGATAGGAAGTTGGGCTGTATGTGTGTTTTGGGGGTGGGACTGGGAAATGAATGATTGGGCACCAGTTGTGACTTTATTTCCATTTAACCGAAGAATAATTTTCTGGAATGGAGTCCAGTCTTGGCAGTCAGACCAGTCTTTTTGGGGAAGAGACCACGTTGTCCCCCATCAGATTGGGAATGCCTTTATAAATGGTGCCATGATTGATGGACTGGGAAATCGGTTTCCAAACTTGTCAGCCACAGAATCCTTTAAAATAATCCTTTAAAATAATAACTACTAATAAAATAATCCTTTAAAATAATAACTACCGCAACCACAACCAATATTTATAAATTTCTTACCGTGTACCATGTGCTGTGGGTCAAATTCTTTTTTACGTGCACTATCTCACTAAATCTTCACAATAATCCTGTGAGGTTCCCATTTTACAGATGAGCAATCTAAGGCTCAGAGAAGTTGAGGGATTTTCCCAAGTCACACAGCTAGTTATTAACAGAGCAGGTTTGTGCTCCTAACTGCTCACTGTGCTGTCACTTCCTTTCCTTGGAAGGGATCTTACATAAAAGCCAAATATAAAAATAAATATATAAAAGCAGGGCAGGTCTGATTGAATGGAGTGGGAGGAAGAGTGCCCTGCTGGGTCAGCTTCCCCCTAGCACATAGGTGGGCTTTAATGCCCCTTCAAAGAGGCTCTGGAGCTCCCCAGGCTCACTTTGAAAACTAGAGTTCATTCTAACGGCAGGGTGGGGTGGGTGATTTAGTTCCTCCAGTGTCTTGTTCTGCCACCCACAGAGTCATGGTTTCTCTTGCCTAAGTCATAGAACAGAATCGGTAGTTTCAACATGTAATAGCTAAGTCTTTGGCTCTGCCCCTAGAATTCTCTATCAGTGTTCTTTTTTTAATAAACTGCTTGATTTATAGCAATAAAACAAATCATTTTGATTCCTTTTTTAAAATCCTATGGAAACAATGAAATACCAAAAAGATATCTGAATCTTGGGATAAGGACCAGGACTTGGCAATTTTAACAAGCCCCACAGTGATTCTTTTATTTTTTTCCAAGAGATTCTAAAATGCACATTGAAATTTGAGAACCACTGGCATGGAGTTTAAGAACATGGGCTCTGGGATCAGAGAGATGTTGAATTCTGGCTTTGTTAGTTGCTTTGGGCAAATCTTTTAACTTTCTAAGCCTCAGTTTACTGTTCAGGGAATACCATGGCGGTCCAGTGGTTAGGACTCTGCGCTTTCACTGCTGAGGGCCCGGGTTCAATCCCTGGTCGGGGAACTAAGATCCCGCAAGCTGCATGGCACGGCCAAAAAAAAAAAAACAAACTTCAGTTTACTCTTCTGTAAAATGGGACTAATAACAGAACCCTCCTCAGAGAGTAATGGTCAGGCCACAGTGCCTGGAATACAACCCACGCTCAGTAAACTTTAGTCATTACTCTTATTTAAATCAACAACTTGAAGCAAATGATGATGGAAGAAAGTGATTCCCCTGGAGATCTGAGAGTAATGGCTGCCTCCCTGTGTCTTCTAGACCAACAACAGCCATGCCCTTTATTCTCTGGAGGCGCAGCTTCTGCAGGTTCACCCTGACTATACCAATGCTGGTTCCACAATGCTCAACTTCAGCTGCACGTACCCTCTGGTGGTAAATGTCAGCCAGACCCACACCTACCCGGTGGTCTTTTTCCTGTGAGTTCTTTTCTGTCAGCTGCCTCTTGGGCTGGACCCTGTGGAGGCTCTCGAGTTCCCACTGCTACCTATAATCCAGGCAAAAGGAGTCAACACCCTCAGGATGTTGCCCCGCCATGCCCACCCATCATAGGTACCTCTTAGATTGAGACTCGGAGTATTACTGGAAGAAAAAGATGTTCTGTGAAGTAATGCATTATGGGTTGTTTATGTAAATTACCTTGAGGTAGGATGGCTCAGATGGCTTCAAGGGTCCTGGGGTCTGGGGATCTGTGATGTGGCCCCTCACTTTTTAGGAGGTCCAGGAGGAAAGTTGGAAGTTTTGCTCCTTCCCTCCCCTAGTTCTCTATGGCTACCAGTGCTCAGTGACCTAGGGTGCAAGGCAGAATGCGAGTGATGCCCCTACCTCTAGGGTTTTGTGGTGAGGGTCTCATTCCCATCCCTCTCCAGATATATCACTATCCGTATTATGGGCACTGGGAACACCATTGTCATCCTGGGCATCTTCACAGACCCTCAGCTCTCATCTCCACTTGAGAACAGACCAGTTTCCCTTGGCAAGCCTCTCTACGTGGTCCTCAGAGCCACAAGTAGTGGCCCAGACAGATTTGCCCTGGTGGCCAATGAGGTCTTTACCAGCACCAGCTTCTCCAGGACAGGTGCTGTTAAGGCCACCTACTACTTTGTGAAGGAGAGGTAAGTACCTGTTGGACTCTGGTAACCTCTTTTCAGTGCCACACTAGCTCTTGGACTGTAGCTTGTGCTGGATGGTTTTGTACCTATGAGCACAGATCCTGTCACTCTTCTCTGTATCACTGGTACATAGACAGTGGGAGAAAGTAAGTGCTGGGTGAATGTTTGTTGAAAAATATTCAAGTATTATTACCATTCCCATTTTTCAGATGAGTAAATTAAGGCGTTGGGAGATAAAGGTCTGTCCAACATTACAGCCAATTAATGATACTCATTCCTTGTATTCTTTCCTCAAACAATTACTGAGGACCTACAGTGATAAAAGTAAAAAAACAAAAACAAAACTAACATTTCAGGGTGCTATACACTACATAATATATTTGACATTTACTCCATGCCTGACCCTGTTCAAATCACTTCACATATATTAACCCACTTAAGCCTCACAACACACTCTACGAGATAGGTATATTTTTGTTCCCATTTTATAGATAGAGAAACTTCACAACTCGAAGTAGGAGATCTTGCTAAGTTCTGGGCCAAGTCCTTACCCTCAACAGCTCATGGTCTAGGGAAGGAGCTGTGTCTCCTGTCTTCTGGTTGTATTTCATTAATATTAACAAGTCTTCGCAGAACACAGTGAATCATTCATTACCTCATTTATACCTGAAAACAACACTGTGAAGTATTATTTCCCCCACTTTAAGGATGAGGGGATTAGAGAGGGTACAGAGTTTAATGACTAGACCAAGGACATAATGCTGGTCTACTCATGCTCCAGAGTCCTGGTTCTGAAATACCTCAAAAACAGTCCTAGCGTGCAATTCTTCCTTTGTCAGGAGGAAAGAGAACCTAGTGATTAAGGTTATGGGAGGGCACTGCAGCCAGGTTGCTACCTGAAGAAACTTGGACAACCTACTTAACTTCTCTGAGCCTCAGTTTCCTCATCTTTAAAAAATAAAAAGACCATCAAGGGGGGAAACTAGAATGGACTTATTGATGGTGAGTTTGATTCCTGGAATAAAGATCACAGGGTAAAAAAGACTAAATGGGCTTCAGGAAGCACAAGAGACAGAGTTCAGAGGTGACTCCCTAATGCCCACAGGAGGTAGCGTCTGTGTGGCTGGTAACTCAGTGGGAAGATAATTTGCTGTCCCTTAGGCTTTTGCATTGGATGTTTTCTCTTCCTGGAACCCTCAACTCCCTGATACCCATATGGCAAATTCTCATCTCCTTAGTCTTTGCTAAAATGGTACCATTTCAATGAAACCTGCCCTGTCCATGCTATGTAAAATTGCAACTACCCTGCACTCATCCAGTCTAGATCCCTATTTCTTTCTTCTATCTACTTATCACCTCCTTTCATACTACATTACATGAGATCATTTATTTTTTTTATTAAGTTATTTATTGTCTGTCTCCCCTCACCCACAAGAGAATAGGAGGTTTGGTCTGTTTTGTTCACTCAGTTTTCTAATTCTCCCAAGCACCTAGAACAGGGCCTATGTATAATAAGACTTTCTTTCTGCCCATGGAGTCTACACCACAAGTCTATCCAAATACTACCAGTTATAGTGAAACGGTTACATCTAGGTTATTGTTACCTCAAAAAAAGTCACCATGACAATAACGTGAACAGTTCAAGCCTACCTCCGAATCTCTCAGCTCAGAATTTTCTATGTCTACCAGAGTTTGCCACCAGTAACTAAAGTTTCCTTTTTTAATGTGGAGAAGTTACTGCTAATAAGTGATCACTGATAAGCTATGCCCAGTCAAGAAGCAAACTTTATCGAAGGGGAGAGTCTTAGAAAAACAAACAAACAAGAAAATTAAAGGTCATCTTGTCATGATTTACTACCACCACACCATCAAAATAATAATAGAAGAGGGGAAGGAGAAGAAAGGAAAAGACAGAGGGAGAGAAAATGTGTTAGGGAAAAGAAAAGGAAGGAAGGAAAGAGAAAGAAAGAAAAAAGAGAGGGAGGGAGAGAGAGGGAAGGAAAGAGGGAAAGAGGGAAGGAAGGGAGAGAAAGGAAGGAAGGAAGGGAGAGAGAGGGAGGGAGGGAGGAAGAAAGGAAGAAAGAGGACGGGGGCAAAACTGTCTTCCTGCTAGCACTGATGTGAGGATGAAATGAAATAATGCATGCAAATTTTCATTATGAGACCCAGCATCTACACCCACAGGACAAGCAAAAAATGGGAAATCAGTGTTTGCCGGGGCTCCTAGCAGTGGGTGACGCTGCCTCTCCCCACAGCTGCCCAGTCAGCAACAGGCTGCTCGTGGGGCCTGCGGGCCAACGGGGCCTCCCTGGAGCTGACGCTGGCCTTCAACCTGTTCCGCTTCTCGACTAAGCGATACGCTCTACCTGCAGAGCCAAGTGACCCTGTGTGACAAGCGGGCGGGACGCCCGTGTCCGCCGGTGAGCAGACAGGCAGCCCTAGAGGCTCCGGGCAGTCGCTGCAGCCTCCGCCGGCCGTAGCTCCGGGTGGCTAGCTGAGGAGCCGGACTCCAAGCAATGCAGTCGGGTGGGGACTAAGGAGGGGCCTGCAGGGACTAAGGAGAGGGGGACCAATAAGGGCCTGACTAAGGAGGGGCCTGGAGGGCGGCGGTGCTGGGGATTGGCCTATCCCTCCGGAGGCGGGGCTGAAGGCGGGGCCGAGGGCGAGGGGCCTGTGGATTGACATAAAGGGCAAGATTTTGGAGACCTCACTGGGGCTACCTGGGGGTCTCGGACAAAGGCCCGCCCAGGCTGGGGCGGGAAGAGACCTCGCTACCCTTCTGTTGTGTCCCTGCAGACCTGTAGTCAGAAGAGTCCGCCTGGGAGGAATCGAGCCTGGGAGATCTCAGCTCGGGAGGGTCTGGAGAGCGGCGCTGGCTGGATGGTGTTCGGGCCCATTAGATCAAGTGGTAACTGGATCATATGGGGGGCCTCCTTGACTCCTCTTCCAGTTTTTCCCACTGACCTGCTCTGAGACCCCGACCCTTCACTGAGCCTCCTTCTACCTGTGTGTCCTCAGACTCCTCCCTCAATTCTAGTCCATGTCCTCCCCAAGCCCATATCCTCCTCGGCTCCTCCTTTGCTCTGGAGAGGTCTCCTCCCCTCACCCTGTCCCGGTTCCAGTCTCACTCATTAAGCTTCTCTCCTCCCATTCTCATCTTTCCTGCCACACCAGACCAATCTTCTACCAGTCTGTTTGTCCCTTGTGCCAGTATGCTCTTTGTAAATCCTCCTTGCTGGTCTGAAACCATCTCTCCTTTCTCTCTATTCCCTGACAACCTTCCAAAGCTCTGACCCTTGCGGGAAAGCCTATCTTCTTAGTAATTCCATTCTTTAGAGGCAGAAGGTTCATCATCACACCTTTCTGAGTCCCTGCTTCAACAAAGGGTTCTTTTTGCCCAATCTTTCAATGATGGGAGTGTGCTGACCTGGTACTATCAGGATGCCTCCTTAAGCTTAATCTTTCTTCCTTTGTGGTTTCAGAGCCCAGTGCCTCCAGTAGCAGGAGTTTGGGAGGTTGGTACACAGCGATTGCTGTGATAAAGTTCTGATGACTGCGCCAGGGTCTGGGGGTGCACACTGGCTTCTGGAGGGTGCTGGTCTTGGATCTCGTCCCTGCTTAACAGTATGTGACTTGGGAGAGGTCAGTTACCCTAAGTCTCAGCTTCCTCAGCTGTACATGGTAGAGTTGTCATTGTGAGGTTGTTGGTAGTCATAGTTAGACTTTTATCCCTCATCAGAACCTGAGGCTTTCCAGAAATGATTTAGGGTAGGGGTTGAAATTTCAAGATAGAGGGCCATGAAGATAACAACAAGTGAGAGGGGTTGAGTGGGGTCCACACCGAGATAGAGAGTTCATCTCTGTGTCTCCAACCACCTCCCCCCCCGCCCAGTCTAACAGAGGAACTGGCACATGGTGAAGTCCCTGGAAGGTTTTGTTGAAAAAATGCATGAATGACTTACAAAACAATCCCCGAAGTGGAGTATCTAAGCCTAAAAAGTTTCCCAGGCTCTCAAAGCCACCTAATTCTGCTTTATAATTTCTTTCTTTCCTGCAGGATCCTGGATGACCATCTTTCTTCTGATGGCAATAGGCTGGATGCTAGGATAAAATCCTGCCCAGATACCTGCCCCAACTCTAGTCCTTAGCCTTTAGTTTAGTTGCCTGAGGCAAAGGTAGGGTGGAGGAAGATTTAGGGAGAGACAAGTAGTCTGTCCTCTTGTTAGGGACCAGAGAGGTTGAGGGTGAAGATGGAATCCATGTGTGACCCAACTACTGTCTGGTTAGGAGTGGGACCACTGAGCCTTGGGCAGTGCTTCCTCATCCCACCTTCCCTTCCCATCTCTGGAACTCTTCCAATGGTGGGATTGGGCAGCTCAATATGATAAGGGGCAGGGCAGAGGGTATGGCCAATAAACAGCAGGGAACTTTCCTACTTTGTCTGACTCCTTTTCTGTGTTATCAGACCACAAAGCTTCAAGGCTTTATGAGAAACGGTGTGTGTGTGTGTGTGTGTGTGTGTGTGCGCATGTGTGCATGTGAGAAGTTGCTTTGTTCTCTATGGGTCTCAGTTCCCCCATTTGTAAAATGAAAGAATTTGACCAGATGATCTCTGCTTCAACATGGGGACTCCATGACTCTCATTTTAGGGTAAGTTGTTGGGCCTTGGCCAACTGGTTCCAAATCTCCTTTCTTCTGCAGAATGGGCAAGAGCTATTTAATTTCAGAATTAGGATTAAATGTGTCCATATAATATTGTTCTGACCATTAATTATTTCCAACTTCATTAACTCCTGTTTCCTAATAAAGGGTGGATACAGGCAACAGTATGCTATCATTTATTCATTCAGAAACAGGTTGGAATCTACTATGTTAGGCCCTGGAGATTCAATATTACACAAGACACAGGCTTGGACCTTACAGAGAGGACAGTTGAGTTCAGGAAGCAGGTGGTGTGGATTGGGAAGCAGGACAGGCTTTAGAAGTTGACAGAGGTGGCACTTTCACAAAATCACAAGAAGGCCCTGTGCCTCTTTTTGTGGTTTCATTTTTGAAATACTACTTTTATTGATATCTATGATCATTTAGAAATTAATTTCTTGGGAAAATATGTTGTTCCAAGCAACAAAATAAATATTAAATTCAACAGTCTCAACATTTAATTTACAAAATCTCTTCTTGTCATTTAATGGTTTAATAGCTCCAGAAAAAATTAAGTCAAATGATTAATCCATATTATTTTTTCATGTACATAAAAATCACACACTTATTAAATCAGTACAATTAATTACATTTCATTGGGAATTCATATTCACTTTATAAGTCTGGAGTAGAAACTGTTTAAATATCCCTCTTGACAAAGGCATTAACCCTTGCCTGTATTTAAAATAGATCCTAAAGGATAAGGGAAAAATATCATTTACTATATTATGCTTAAATATCTCAAAAAGAAAATAGAATGAAACAAAATGAAGTTAACAAGGAAGCTATTGAACTTAAATTATATTTAGTTGATCATGTTAAAGAAGCCTCTGTGCTGTGTAACAATAGATGCTTATAAAATAATCCACCAGACAACACTTAATGCATGTGAAAGTAGCTCTAATTACATGATTACGAAGATGCAGTTAATTTTCTCACTTTTCTTGGTTAAATTAGGGTGGGACATAACTGGCCAACTCTAGTCTTTTTTCAGTTATGTCAGGTGATAGTTCCATTCATATATCTTACTGAAATATGCAAGTGTTTTTTCTTTTTCGAATTTTATTTTATTTATTTTTTATACAGCATGTTCTTATTAGTTATCCATTTTATACATATTAGTGTGTATATGTCAATCCCAATCTCCCAATTCATCACCCCCCACCCCCCGCTGCCACTTTCCCCCCTTGGTGTCCATATGTTTGTTCTCTACATCTGTGTCTCTATTTCTGCCCTGCAAACTGGTTCATCTGTACCATTTTTCTAGGTTCCACATATATGTGTTAATACACGATATTTGTTTTTCTCTTTCTGACTTACTTCACTCTGTATGACAGTCTCTAGATCCATGCATGTCTCTACAAATGACCCAATTTCGTTCCTTTTTATGGCTAATATTCCATTGTATATATGTACCACATCTTCTTTATCCATTCGTCTGTCGATGGGCATTTAGGTTGCTTTCATGACCTGGCTACTGTAAATAGTGTGCAGCAAGTGTTTTAAAATAATAAAGTAACTGAAGATTTACTATGTCATAACTAAAAATTGTGAATGTTCTCTGAAATTAGTGCCAAAATTTTTCGTTAAAATATAAATGAGGAGTCATTCACATTTGAAAATTGGTATTATAATAATGGAGTTACTTTTTTTTTTTTTTTTTGTGGTACGTGGGCCTCTCACCGTTGCGGTCTCCCGTTGGGGAGCACAGGCTCCGGACGCACAGGCTCAGCGGCCATGGCTCACGGGCCCAGCTGCTCCGCGGCATGTGGGATCTTCCCGGACCGGGGCACGATCCTGTGTCCCCTGTATCGGCAGGCAGACTCTCCACCACTGCGCCACCAGGGAAGCCCTGGAGTTACTTTTAAAATATAGATACCCATTGGAGAAAACTGTACAAATGTACTGTTTGCCAATTGTAAATTTAAATCTCAGCAGTTCCACTGTTTCCAGTCTGGTTTTTCTTCCATTCTCCACATCAGCTTTTCAAATCTTCCCCATTCTTCTCAGCCCTCTACATGCCTCTGTTCCCTCCCTCCTTACAGTTGCTTTTCACCAAAGAAATAGAAGCCATCAAGTGGGTGTTCCCACCACCCACCAGCCCACAAATTTACTCATTTACACACCTATCCTTACCATTTATATTTTAATAAAAGACTTCTGGTCTTAATTTCAGAGAATACTCCCTAAGTTCATCTATCATATCATACCCAGATTCATTATCAATTAAATCTTATTTTCTGCCATCTATATTCTTACCTTAAAACACTATAAGAGAGGACAAGTAATAGAACCCCAGAGCCCTTCCTTTAGAGTGAATTTGGTCCGGTAATTAACTCTTTATGTCTGGTTCTTCAAAGTTAAGAAATCACACAACTTTTATTTTTCTTTTGCTGAGTTATAATTGGCATACAGCACTGTATAAGCTTAAAGTGTACAGCATAATGACGACTTATACATCATGAAATGATTATCACATTAAGTTTAGTGAACATCCATCATCTCATACAGATGCAAAAGTAAAGAAATAAAAAAGAATATATTTTCCTTGTGATAACTCAGAATTTACTCTTTCATATATAAAATACAGCACCGTTAATTATATTTATCATGTTGTATCACACAACTTTTTAATGCCTCTCTCCCTCCCAAGTCGAGTTTCCAGATACCTGGAATTTTACTGTACTTTGGCTGATGGCTTTGTTCCTCCTTTTAAACAATTTCAGTCTGATTTTTCAAGTATGTATTAATGCAAATAAACTTAGTTCCTTTTCCTAGGGAGCGAGTTTGAGCAGGGAGGCAAGATTGATCCCTTACCCTTCAACCTGTGTCCTGATCACAGATTGACCACTGACTCTAATCCAGACCAAGCCCTGACCCTGATAAGACAGTGACTCTGGCCACACCCTAACTCCTGGTCACAACGTCACCCCCTGCTTCAAGTGGGAGTACTATAGATGGTGAGGAATGGGAGGAGGGTGGGCAGGTTAGGAGGGATCCCGGAATGAGTTGCGCTGGCTGCCAGCTTCTCGATCTGCACAGGCCAAGCAGGCCACTTCAGGCCGAGGTGAACAGGGCTCCGCCCAGAGGCGAGACCCACCAAGGGGTAGAGGCAACGGCAGAGAGCGGCGGCGGGCTCATGCGCAGAGAGATCCGTCGGTTCTCTGCGCCGAGGGCGGCGTGCAGGGGCGGGACACCCGCGCGGCCCGACTTCTGATTGGTCGTAGGAGGGAAGAAAGGGGCGGGACCAGGGCGGTGCGCGCTCTGAGGCGCGCGGCCTGGCGGGTGTGTAACGGCCGTTAGGCGAGCTGAGGCGCTGAACTGCCGTCCGCAGCCGACGTGGTCGCAGTGGTTGGTGTCCCTGAGTCAGGGATTTCGCTGCCCGCTTTCAAGCTCACGTAAGTCCTCCTCCCTTCGGGGGCCCCCGTCGGACTGACAGACCCTGTCCCCTGCCTAGAGAGCCTTGGCGGAGCCTCAGACACTCTCGACCGTCCGCCGTGGTGGGGAGGGCCGCGGGAGAGCAAAGAGCATGCGCAGAGCGACTGAGCCGTTCGCCTTGGGTCTCTGACGCCCCGGCTTTCTGAAATAATGCCCCCCGCTCGCCTCCTTGGGTCTCAGTGGCCTCCCGTCCTCATCGCCTCGCTCTCTCCCCGTCACTCACTCCGCAGCAGTTGCGGGACCTTTGCGATGGACGGGCCCAGTGCTGGTCGCCAGGGCACGGCGGGAGGGAAGTTCTTGCCCTTCAGGAGCTCGCAGCCCCGGGAGAGGAGTGGACATCCCGCGGATGGTTGCTCGGCCAGCACTCAGTAGTGCAGGGTGGAGAAGTATGGGAACGCGGAACCCAACGCGCCGACGGAGTCTGAGGGGGCGGGGAGCCCTCCCCGAGGAAGTGAAGTTTGAGCCGAGATTTGGAGAAAGATAGAGGAGGAAGGTCGGGGGACAGAGAGCCCGTGTGAAGGCGCTAGGCTGGAGTTTCTCAGCCGGCGCGATTTTGCCCCCCACGGGATATTTGACAGTGTCTGGAGACATTTTCGGTTCTCACAACTCGGGGATTACTCCTGGGATCTGTTGGGTAGAAGTCAGGGGTGCTGCTATACAGCCTGCAGTGTACAGGACAACCGCACATCAAAGACTTACCCGACTTCCAATGTCGTTAGTACCGAGCATGAGGCACCCTGCTATAGACAGGGAGGAGCTGGTTCTCTGGATGAACAGAAAGTGTGTTAGAGCTTATGTATGCAATAGAAGCTGTTCAGAACTTACTTCATCACATTAAACCGGGAGGATCGGAGCCCTGTTTGTCTTTTACACCGGTCTACCTCCACGATATGGCACAGAGCCAGGCAAACAGGCACTCAGTAAATTTTGGTTGATGAATTGAGTACTGTGTGCTAGGAAGGGAGGAGTAGTGATACAAGGACGATTAAGAGAACCATGTTTCATTACTTGCCCTTAGGCCTTGTCTGTTTTATTATGTGGTGGTGTTCAGGACCTGTTCTTTGTAAAGGCAGCATCTTGGCAAGGATTTGGCTTCTCTTTCTTTAGGTTTGGTTTAATGAATGATCGAGGTGATGAAAATAGTGTGATGGTGTGAGGTTCTTAGTGTGTCTGTGTCAGCTGTCTGTGTTTCCCTTCAAATCCTCTCCTGTCCTGATGCGGTTCTGTCAACAGCTGCCAAGTGTGTTCCACACCATTAAGATTATAATTCTTCAAGGGGAGAACTAATAACAGCCAAAATCTAATTCTCGGGTAGCAGCTTGGGAAATAGAGCCTGGGTGGTGACCAGGGGCAGAGTGAAGAAATTACATGAGCTGCCCCTGCTCCTAACTGCTTTAGGGCTTGCAGCTCTGGCTATGTCTGAGGCATAGAAACTCCAACTTGTGGTGCCTTGGTAACTTCCTTTATTTCTTTTTGTCACAGCCAGAATGCTGACTAGACTTCTGTAGCATTAGAGCACAGTCCTGGCTTTGAAACCTCTTCCTAACTGTACAGTCTTCACCTTTCTAATCCTTTATTTTCTCATCCATAAAATGAGGTAATAGTAGTAACTACCTCATAGGTTTGATATGAGCATTCAGCATAACACATGATACTTGAGAGCCTTTAGCACAATGCTTGATGGGTAGTAAGGACAGGCATACCTCAGAGATATTGTGGATAGGATTCCAGACCACTGTAATAAAGTGAGACACACATTTTTTTGGTTTCCCAGTGCATATGTAAGTTATGTTTACACTATATTGTAGTTTGTTAAGTATACAATAGCATTATGTCTTTTAAAAATCTACGTACCTTAATTAAAAAATACTTTATTAAAAAAATACTTTATTGCTAAAAATTGCTAACCATCATCTGAGCCTTCAGTGATTCGTAATCTTTTTGCTAGTTTGCTAGTGGAGGATTCTGCCTCGATGCTGACGGCTGCTGACGGCTGCTGACTGAACGGGGTGGTGGCCTCTGAAGGCTGGGGTGGCTGTGGCAATGTCTTCAAACAAGACAGCAGTGAAGTGTGCTGCATTGATTGACTTTTCTTTTTTTTTTTTTTTTTTTTTGCGGCACGCGGGCCTCTCACCGCTGTGGCCTCCCCCGTTGCGGAGCACAGGCTCCGGACGCGCAGGCCCAGCGGCCATGGCCCACGGGCCCAGCCGCTCCGCGGCATGTGGGATCCTCCCGGACCAGGGCATGAACCCATGTCCCCTGCATCAGCAGGCGGACTGCCAACCACTGTGCCACCAGGGAAGCCCTGATTGACTTTTCTTTTCACAGACGATTTTTCTATAACATGCAATGCTGTTTGATACTATTTTCCCCACAGTGGAACTTCTTTCAAAATTGGAGTCAGTCGTCTCAAACCCTGCTGCTGCTTTATCAACAGAGTTACTTAATATTCTAAATCCTCTGTTGTCATTTTGACAGTCTTGACAGCATCTTCACTGGAAGTAGTTCCATCTCAAGAAACCACTTCCCTTGCTCATCCATAAGAAGCAACTCCTCATCTGTTAAAAGTTGTATCATGAGATTGCAGCATTCAGTCACATCTTCAGGCTCCACTTCTAATTTTAGTCCTCTTGCTATTTCCACCACATCTGCAGTTACAGTAGTAACATCAAAGAGCACAGATCACCATGACAGATGTAATAATGTTGAAAAAGCTTGGAATACTGCGAGAATTACCAAAACGTGACACAGAGACGAAGCGACCAAATGCTGTAGGAAAAAATGGCACCCATAGACTTGCTTAACACAGGGTTGCTGCACATCTTCAGTTTGTAAAAAATGCAATCTGTGAAGCTCAGTAAAGTGAAGTTCAATAAAAAGATGTATGCTTGGACTTAATACATGTTAAATTCGTTGAATGCATAGTTCTGTAGTTTAAACAGCTTTGAAAATGGAAACTATCAAATGTTGGGTGCTTTTCTTCTGTCTGCCTCCATTATTCTTACCTTTCTTGGCTGTATAATTGGTTATTTGTGTTACTGCTATTTATTTATTTATTTTTAATTAATTTATTTATGTGGCTGCATCGGGTATTAGTTGGGGCATGCAGGATCTTCGTTGTGGCCTGTGGGGTATTTTGTTGTGACTTGGGCTCTCTAGTTGTGGCACGTGGGCTTAGTTGCCCCGCGGCATGTGGAATCTTAGTTCCCCCACCCAGGGATCAAACCTGCATCCCCTCCATTGGAAGGCGGATTGTTAACCACTGGACCTCCAGGGAAGTCCCTGTGTTACTTCTTATACATTCATTTCTCTCACTTTTATCTCCAGAAGTCTGTCTCCTTCAAATGGTCCTAAAAATTTCCACCAGTAGGCCATCTACTTCTGAACTTAAGGAGGAAGAAGTTTAAAATTATTTATTCTGTACTGTTTTACTCCTTGGAGTTCTTTTTTTTTTAATTAAGGTATAATTCACATACCATAAAATTCAATTTTATGTATGCCCAATTCAGAGGTTTTAGTATATTCACAAGCCATCATCACTATCTAATCTCAGAACATTTTGATCACCCTAGTAAGAAACCCCATACCATTAGCAATTGCTCCCCATTTCCCCCTCTCCCTGCCCTCCTCTTAGTCCCTGAGAACCACTAATCTGCTGTCACTATGAATATGCCAATTCTGGACATTTCATATAAATGGAATTATACAACATGTAGCCTTTGGTGTTTGTCCTCCTTCACTTACTATAATGTTTTCAGTAGCAGGTATCAGTGCTTCATTCCTTTTTGTTGCCTAAGTACTTCGTTCCTTTTTGTTGCCTAATAATATTCCATTGTGTGGATGTACCACATTTTATTTATCTATCAGCTAATGGACATTTGAGTTCTTTCTATTTTTTGGCTATTATAAATAATGCTACTATGAAGATTCATGTACAAGATTTTGTGTTGACATATGTTTTTATTTCTCTTGAATATATACCCAGGAGTGGAACTAGAGTCATAGGATAACTCCATCTTTAACTGAGAGTTCTTTTGTCATCCCATTTTCAACCCCTCTGAACTTGGAAAGGTCTCAGAATCCAACGCGCCTACCATTTTGTTATATTTTAAAGAAAGGGGGACTTCCCTGGTAGTCCAGTGGTTAAGATTCTGCGCTCCCAATGCAGGGGGCATGGGTTCGATCCCTGGTGGGGGAACTAAGATCCCACATGCTGCACGGTGCAGCCAGACCAAAATAAAATAAAAGATCCTTAATTTAATCACATCTGGAGGAAAAAACCCTTTAGAAAAAACAGAAAGGGATTTAAAAAAGCATTTTGATATTGATGATTCGGTATGACTAGCAGGTAGGGCATCCTTCTGTGTCACGAATAAAACACTGAATAATACTAGCCATAAATGGAATCTTTTTTTTTTTTTTTTTTGCGGTACGTGGGCCTCTCACTGTTGTGGCCTCTCCTGTTGCAGAGCACAGGCTCCGGATGCGCAGGCTCAGCGGCCATAGCTCACGGGCCTAGCCCCTCCGCGGCATGTGGGATCTTTCCGGACCGGGGCACGAACCCGTGTTCCCTGCATCGGCAGGTGGACTCTCAACCACTGTGCCACCAGGGAAGCCCCTGGAATCTTTTTTTAACTGAACAAAGTTTCTCTTACCCAGTATGTAGAGACCTGGGATTTCAGGGGATGGTACAATTTCTGTTGTAGATACAGTGAATTAGTGAGGGTTTGTGTTGTTGTTACTAAGAGGAGACTATAGAGGTCAGTAAAGCACATCAGAGAAATAGTACCATATAGCTTTTTTTTTCCGCCCCACCCCCCCCACCTCTCCAAAGTTAAATTTCACCTCTCAGAATTGTGTTCTGTTGACAGGGTTTATCCCAAACTCTTCTGGGGCTCTTATAAATTCAGAGTTTCTAAATTCGTACTTTATCTTCTGAGGACTGTACTGTGTCACTTTTTATTAACATAAACTGTTAATATGCCAAGTATAACAAAAACATTAATTAAGCACTTAATATGTGTCAGGCACCATTGTAAGTTAATTATAAATGAATTAGAATGAATTAGGTCCTGGCTTTATCCTCATTTTTTTTTTTTTTTAAATTTAATTTATTTATTTGACTGTGTTGGGTCTTCGTTTCTGTGCAAGGGCTTTCTCTAGTCGCGGCGAGCAGGGGCCACTCTTCATCGCGGTGCGCGGGCCTCTCACTTGCTGCGGCCTCTCTTGTTGCAGAGCACAGGCTCCAGACGCGCAGGCTCAGTAGTTGTGGCTCACGGGCCCAGTTGCTCCGCGGCATGTGGGATCTTCCCAGACCAGGGCTCAAACCTGTGTCCCCTGCATTGGCAGGCAGATTCTCAACCAGTGCGCCACCAGGGAAGCCCCTATCCTCATTTTTATATGAAGGAACTGAGGCACAAAGATATTAAGAAATTTGCCCAAGGTTACACAGCTAATACGTTGCTCGTGTCGGGCTTCAAACCCGAACTGTCTGATCAAGAATCGATACTCTGGGGACTTCCCTGGTGGCACAGTGGTTAAGAATCCTCCTGCCAACGCAGGGGACACGGGCTCAAGCCCTGGTCCGGGAAGATCCCACATGCTGCGGAGGAACTAAGCCCTTGTGCCACAACTACTGAGCCTGTGCTCTACAGCCCGCGAGCCACAACTTCTGAGACCGCATGCCACAGCTACTGCAGCCTGCATGCCTACAGCCTGTGCTCCACAACAAAGAGAAGCCACCACAATGAGAAGACTACACACTGCAACAAAGAGTAGCCCCTGCTCGCCACAACTAGAGAAAGCCCGCGCACGGCAATGAAGACCCAAAGCAGCCAATAAATAAATAAATAAATTTATAATTAAAAAAAAGTCAATACTCTGAACCACTTCTCTTACTCTGTACTGCTTCTCAGTTACTGTGCATTTACAAGATATTATTATTATTTGCTATTATTAGTTACAGTTAATTAAAACTTTTGTTTACATAGATAGTAATGAGACTTATGCTGAATTCTCAGAACCTACCATTAGAATAAATATAAATGTTTTAAGGAATGAGGTAATGGGAAGAAAACCTCATGTTCCAGCTGAGTATTGAGGTTCTGCTTATGACCAAAAAATCTATCTTTGTACATCATATGACTAACTTTCAATACTGGAAGGAATCGGGGAATTCATTTTACGTTAATCATAATTGAAGTTATAATACTTCACTGTTGGTTTGGTTATTTAGTTTTTTTCCCACCTCACTCTTCCATCCTGTTCCCATGGGTAAGTAGATCCATGGCAATGTTTGTTAATTAAAAGTAACATTATTTTAAATTTTTGCAACGATTGGATGGGCTCTAGACCTAATAGGATCAGTATTGGGAATCTCTATTTGGTTCTAGGTTTTTTCTTCTTGCTTCAGGAGAAGTAGAGTGGAATATTGGGAGCTGCTTTGCCTTAAAAAAACATCCTCAGGAGTAAAACATGTGGAAGAATACTTGAATATTCTGTGTGTTTTTGACAGTTTCAGCGGAATGAGAACAAGTTACAGGGAATTAAAAGATAGTGGCGAGATCTGACTGGTTCCTTCATTCTACAGCTGGCTCAAATAACTGTTGATGGCCATGCAGGAGAAATACCCAAGTGAGCGGTTCTCTCATGCCACATCACCAGGTGAGTAGTCAGAGTTTTCTGGGTTAAATTATGACCTTTGCTCTATTATTTTATAACAGAAATTTCCTTAAAAGGAAATAATGAACAAACAAGCATTCACTGAAAGGCTGGCGCTTAAAGAACAAAAATGACATGGGGCTACATTGAATAGAAAAATAGGTCTCTCTGAGAGAACAACTATTTATCTCTGGTCCTGTGTAGCTTCCAACAAGACCACGTGATTGACTGGGAGAGGAGGACACATAAAGGATTGGAACAAAGTGACTTTGGAAGATGGTTCCATTTGAAATCAGAAAAACACAGCATAAATTACTGTGTTCTATGTTGTCTTTGTAGTCCTGTGGGTGGGTCAGTCATCTGTTAGCCCACAAAGATTGGAATTCTTCTTGGATGCCAACAGTCTCACTTGTGTTGTCACTAGAGACTCAGGAATTTATCTCTAGAATGGATTTACAGGGTTTTGAAAGCTCAGTAGATATCCTAAGTTGATATGTTAAAAGTTTGTGTATGTATTTAATATATATATTAAAACATGTAAATATATACATATACTCAATAGACAATATTAAGTAGATATGGTATATTCAAATAGGAAGTAGCATTTTAGAAAAATAACTTTTGAATTTGGGGGGATTTATGAAGAAAGAGTACATTTGATGGAACTAATGGTATGTTTTCTTTAACTTGAAAAATCCCACAGTGCCTTATAGCAGACATTTGGTAGATATGTTCTCCTAGGCATACTGCCTTGCATATAATAAGCACTTGTAAAAGCATTTGTTGAATCAATTCAAGGTTCATTCAGCAAATATTTATTGAACATTGCTATGTGCCACGCACTGTCTTAGGATTGAATTATGCAATTTCTTATGACACTTATGTGTATAGTGCACCTTCTTGGAATGTAGAAATTCCTAACAAAGCTTACTGCTTTTCTGATGGCTTTGTTTTCAGTAGTCTCTCATTTCCTACTTTTTTTTTTTTTTTCTTTTTTGCGGTACGCGGGCCTCTGACTGTTGTGGACTCTCCCATTGCGGAGCACAGGCTCCGGACGCGCAGGCTCAGCGGCCATGGCTCAGGGGCCGAGCCGCTCCACGGCATGTGGGATCTTCCCGGACCAGGCACGAACCCGTGTCCTCTGCATCGGCAGGCGGACTCTCAACCACTGCACCACCAGGGAAGCCCAGTAGTCTCTCATTTGATTGATAATGGTCTTAATATTTGATAAGGATGCTGCTGATAGGACGTGATACCAGCTTTCAGACTTGAATTTTGAAATAATCATAGTCTCTATAACTACACCAAAACATTATTTTAGCAAATATCACTTTTAGAATTGATGTATGGAGTGGGTGAACAGAGAAGTGGTAGTGATGAAGAAGATTAGTAGTAGTAACAGGGAGTGATTTCCAGTAGGAGGCCAGAACATGGTAGTCGAGACCCTCCATTGATTTTCACTATTTCAAAAGACCTGACAAATTGTACACTGACTAGAGAGATAATGCCATATAGACTCACCAGGAGGTCAAATTTCTTTGCTTCTCGCTAGAATTATGTTAATTTAGTATAGTAACACTGGCTAATCTTATGCTGATCAGACGCTCTGATTTTTGGCTGTGTTTTCTATTAAAGATTGTTACAGGGACTTCCGTGGCAGTCCACCTGTTAAGACTCCGGGTTTCCATTGCTGGGGATGCGGGTTCGATCCCTGGTGGGGAAACTGTGATCCCACATGTCACGCGGCACAGCCAAAAAATTTAATAAAAAAAAGAAATTGTTACCAATTACTGTGTGTATATAGATTCTTTCAAATCAGGCAGTCCACTGAGACCCAAAGAATAAAAGGAGTTCTTGGGGAAAGTGAGGTTGTCTTCAGTAGAAAGCAGAAGTAAGGGTAGCAAAAAAAAGGAGCAACTGTAGAAGAAAGTAGGTTCAAAAGATGGGAGAAGGGCTTCCCTGGTGGTGCAGTGGTTGAGAGTCCGCCTGCCGGTACAGGGGACGCGGGTTCTTGCCTCGGTCTGGGAAGATCCCACATGCCGCGGAGTGGCTGGGCCCGTGAGCCGTGGCCGCTGAGCCTGCGCATCCGGAGCCTGTGCTCTGCAATGGGAGAGGCCACAACAGTGAGAGGCTCGCGTACCACAAAAAAAAAAAAAAAAAAGACGAGAGAAGCACTAAATTCAAATATCATTTGCTTCCCGCTAAATCATAGAGTCTGTAGAACCACATTTTCTGATTTCAGCTCAAACTCTGATGCTTTAAATGGATAAGTAGCTACCATTACCTGTTTGTTTACATGGATCATCAGATAAAGTTTAGAAAAATTACAGTGGTTTTTAAAAAATAATTTGAATTTAATTCTTTGCTAGTATATTAGTAAATCAAGTATTTATTGAACACTTCGTATCTACCAGCCCTCAAACAGCAAGCTGACAAAGTCAAATAAATCTCATCAGTCTTGTTTCATCTTACCTGCTCAGAAACTTTAGTAGTTTCTTTGCATTGCCCCCGCCCCACAAACTCTTCAGATTAACTTATAAGACTCATCTTGATCTGGATTTACCTTAACCACAAGGGTACCCTGATGCAGTCAAAGCAGTGGTTTTCAGCAGGGGACTGGATTGCCTGTTACCTTGCAGAGCATTTGGGAACATATGGGATGTTTTCAGGTTTTATAGTGATGGTGGGATGGAGTGAGGGCTGCTGCTGGCATTTAGTTGACGGGGAGGGACTAGGAATGCTTAACCATCCTGTAATATGTAGACTATACATTGAAGAATTGTCAGGCCCAGAATGCCAAAAGCACCTGTAGGAAATCCTGTAGGAAAGAATGTGGTTATTGGAATCAGAACAGCCTGGGTTCAAATCTCAGCTCTGTCCTCTGCAAAACAGGGGTTATAATACTTTTCAGTGAGTAGGTAGATGAGATCATGTTTGTAAAGTGCTGTGGCTTCTAGATTGCAAAGAATGGAGCTGCTATTAACTATTACTGTCCCAGTACCCCTGGATTCTTGGTAGTTTTTATTTCTGTCTTTGAACATTCTCACCTCTTATGCTATTTCCATTTAAAATTAACTGGGCTTCCCTGGTGGCACAGTAGTTAAGAATCTGCCTGCCAATGCAGGGGACACGGGTTCGAGCCTTGGTCCAAGAAGATCTCACATGCCGCAGAGCAATTAAGGCTGTGCGCCACAACTACTGAGCCTGCACTCTAGAGGCCGCAAGCCACAACCACTGAGCCTGCCTGCCACAACTACGGAAGCCCGTGCACCTAGAGCCTGTGCTCTGCAACAATAGAAGCCACTGCAATGAGAAGCCCATGCACTGCAGTGAAGAGTAGTCCCTGCTCGCCGCAACTAGAGAAAAGCCTGTGCGCAGCAACGAAGACTCAATGCAGCCATAAATAAATAAATAAATAAATAAATAAATTTATTAAAAAAAAAAAAAAACTCCCTAAAATTAACTAATTCAGAGTAGCTGAAATAGGCACAGGAGAAAGAAAGGTGTGGGGTGCCACTATTCTCTAATAGGTTTAAGCGATTTTTTAAAAAGTCTTGTGGGGTTACCTGAGCAGGTTCACACTAAAGGTGGGAAATGCCACTTGTTTCAGGTTCCAATGTGATTCAGAGGGGTGGTTCCCTGGGGACTGAATGGCAGACCCCAGTTATCTCGGAGGCCTTTCGAAGCCGCTTCAGCCGCTGTTCAAGTATAGCCGACAGTGGGGACACAGCCATTGGCACATCATGCTCAGACATTGCGGAGGGTAAGTTTGGATTAATGATTTGATTACCAAAATGTGTTGTCAATTTCAAATTGTATTCCACGTACATTGTCATTTCCAGAGTATTCATAAGCCAATCCATTCAGTCAAGGAGTCTTCTTGATTCTTCTTATCCTATGCTCCTCACAGCCGGTCCCTTCCTCTCAACTTCTACTGTTTGTCCTGTCTGAAACAACTTTCTAATAGGTTTCTTGGCATCAGGTCTTTCCCTCTCCTACCAGATTAATCTTTCTAAAAGCCTGATTTCATAGTTTCCCTTTCCTGCAAATCCTTAGTTGTTTCTTTTACTTGGAGGATAAAGGTCAGAGTCCCCAATTCTGTGATATGGCCCTATCCCATTCAAACATATTTCTTACTGTCACCAGGTATGTTGTCTTAACTATGCTACGTGCAGAACCTTTTTTTGTTGTTGTTACTTGAGCGCTTTCCTTCTTTAATCTGGGCCCCTTTATGCTGTTCTCATCTCCTCTTGCCCCTCCCAGCTATGCTTATCTTATCTTATGATTTAATTACACGTATGAAAAAGCTTTTCCAATTTCTTCCTCCCATTACTGATCTTCCTTTTTGCAATTTTATATCTTTATTTTTTTCTGTCACTTGTTTTTGCACTTAAGTATTAACTGTCAGACTGTACTTTACAAGAGTATTTTGTTTCTTCATTTAGATGGTGGGTTCCTAGGAGGGCAGAAAACCTAATGATAATAATTAATTACTGTTTATCAAATACTTTATGATGCATACTGTGCTAAATTTTTTTCTACATTTTTTCATTAATACCTTTAAGAACGCTATGAAACATTTTATTTCCAATCTACAAATGAGAGAGCTGAATTTCAAAATGATTAAATGAGCTGATTAAAGTCACAAAACTAATTACCTTGGTACTTGGTGCATCTGATAAGATGTCACACCCACTAGGATGGCTATAATCAAAAAGATAATAACAATCGTTGGTGAGAATGTAGAGAAACTGGAACCTTTGTACATTGCTGGTGAGAATGTAAAATGTTGTAGCTGCTTTGGAAAGCAGTTTGGCAGTTCCTTAAAAGGTTAAACATAGAGTTGCCTTATGACTCAGCAAATCTAGGTATATATACGCAAGAGAATTGATGAAAGCATACATCCACACAAAAACTTGTACACAAATGTTCGTAGCAGTGTTATTCTTCATAGCCAAAAATTGGAAACAACCCCATGTCTATCAGCTGACAAACAGATGAGTAAAATGTGGTATATCCATATGATAGAATATTATTCAGCCGTAAAAAGAAATGAAGTACCAATACCCCCCACAAACTGGATTAACTTTAAAAACATCTATGCTAAGTAAAAAAGCCAGGCGCAAAAGACCACATATTGTGTGAAATATCCATAATAGGCCAATCTGTAGGGAGGTAGAAAATAGATTTAGTGGTTGCCTAAGGCTAGGGAAGTTAGAGTAAATGCAGCATGACTGCTAAAGGGTAAAAACATTTCTTTGGGGGGTGATGAAAATGTTCTAAAATTGATTGTAGTGATGGGTACATAATTCTGTGAATGTACTAAAAACCATTGAATTGTATGTTTCAAGTGGGTGAAAGTTGTACAGTATGTGAACTGTATCTCAGTAAAGCATTTAAAAAAAAAAAGAAATGTTTGGAAAAAATAAAAGAAGAATGAAAAGGAGAAAAACAAACACATCAACTACATCTACTACTAGTACTGACTCCTGGACACCTGGCATTTAATTTTTTTTTTTTTTTTTTTTTTTTTTTTTGCCACACCACGTGGCATGCGGGATCTTAGTTCCCTGACCAGGGATGGAACCCACGCCCCCTGCCGTGGAAGTGGGGAGTCTTAACCACTGGACTACCAGGGAAGTCCCTGGGATTTAATTTTAATAGTTTGACAGCTGTGTGTATATGGGCCCAGTGTCAATAAATATTGAGTTAATGGAATCATAGACTTTAAGGTAGACAGAACTTTAAAATCACTTAATCCAGTTTTTTGCAGGTGAGTAGCAAAAATTCCCTGAGGGGTTAAGTAACTTGCCTGATGTCACACAGCTAGTTATCAGATTCAGATCTCCCACCTGTATTGTTCTTTCCATCACTTGTGTAATCAAAAGTGTTAACTGTCAAGGTAGTTGTGACTTGTTAAGGTTTTGTCTACATGTGCAGTCATGGGACCTTTTTCATTCTGACTAAATAATAGAACTTACAAACATCAAACAATGGTCTAGATTTTTCCCCCCCATTGAATTGACTGGCTATATCTCATTCAGTCAAATTGTTACACAGATTGTGTGTGACTCGATGTGTGCTTTTTATTCCTTTGGGGAAATATATATATTAATTGCATAGTACATTCTTTTTTTTTTTTTTTACGGTACGCGGGCCTCTCACTGCTGTGGCCTCTCGCGCTGCGGAGCACAGGCTCTGGACGCGCAGGTTCAGCGGCCATGGCTCACGGGCCCAGCTGCTCCGCGGCATGTGGGATCCTCCCGGGCCGGGACACGAACCCGTGTCCCCTGCATCGGCAGGCGGACTCTCAACCACTGCGCCACCAGGGAAGCCCATTAATTATCTATAGTAGTGTGTATATGTTAATGCCAAACTCCTAATTTATCCCTTCCCCATCACACCTTTCCCTTTTGGTAACCATAAGTTTGTTTTCTAAGTCTGTGAGTCTGTTTTCTGTTTCGTAAATAAGTTCACTTGTAACATTTTTTTAGATTCCACATATAAGTGATATCACATGATATTTGTCTTTCTCTGTCTGACTTACTTCGCTTAGTACTATAATCTCTAGGTCCATCCATGTTGCTGCAAATGGCATTATTGCATTCTTTTTATGGGTAATAATCCATTGTGTATATGTACCACATCTTCTTTATCCATTCATTTGTCAATGGACATTTAGGGTTTTTTTTTTTCTGGCTTCACTGTGCAGCTTGTGGGATCTTAGTTCCCTGACCAGGAATTGAACCCAGTCCATGGTAGTGAAAGTGCAAAGTCCTAGCCACTGGACCACCAGGGAATTACCCATTTAGGCTTTTGATTCTACCCTTCTCTAAGGTGTTTTACCTTGAAGATTCTCAAGGGACAGGATAGAGGTGGGTACTGGAGAGCTCAGAAGGCTTTCAGTTTTTTGATAAAGACTGAAATTGTCACTGGCTTAATTCAGACTACCATACTTCATAAACCAGTAAGTGATGTAGGCAGAAGTGATCAAAATTTAGCAATAGCTAAGTCTACCCTTACCAAGAAAGGGAGGTTGCTAGAAAGAACAAATTGCTTTAGGCGGGGATGGGGGTTGAGGGGCAGGGAGTGTGTTTGAGGAAAGGAGAGATTTAGAAATATATCCTTGAAGTGGCAAAAACCCAGTGATTTGGGGAATTGTAAACTTCTCATAAAAATCACGTATCCCATACACTAAATTTGGAAAGCCTTTGAAAATTGTAATAGTGACCCTTTTGAAAATGTGTTGCTATTTCGTTTCAGAATGCTCTAAAACACAAACCAGACTTAGCAAGTGTGATGTAACTTGACATTTTATAGCACTTTCTGAGGATTACAGTTTCCTTAATATAAATAGATAAACCCAGTAGATAAGTGACAAATGCTGCCAAAGACCTCACTTCATCATCCGTAGGTGGACCACACTCACCAGAAAATTAGAAAAACCATATTCTCTTGGGCAGCTGGTACCTTTCTTCTTGGCTTTGTTTTTGCCATTACTGCTAGGCATTATGGACTCAAAACAATTTGGTGAGTCTTTAGAGAGAGTGGGGCTGTGGATGGAGAATGGAAGGAGGTGTTGCTGAGTTCAGCATAGTAGCAGCCCTCACAACCACAGTCTTACTGTCCTCTGTTCCATAATTATATTTTGGGAGTGGGGACACTTGGTGAGAGTGGATATTATGGTGCCATTATGGAAGATTTCAAATAGAGACCTTACTAGTCTTAGAAGTCTTCATCACCACCAGTCTACCTTAACCCTGTTGACTAGTTCTGTATTTAAGTTTTGGGACATCAAAAACTGTGTCCTTTGACTCTGAAATGTCCTTTCTTGGTCCTGAGAAACTGATGCATGTCATCAAAAATTACTGGTGGTTTTGTTTCTTATTTGTTCTTAGTATGGCATTTTATATATCGCACGATCATCTGAGTAGAGGAAATTAGAGACTATGCATATATTATAAGGGATAATTTGGCTTGCCTGTGTTTTTTTTTTTTTTTTTTTTTTTTTTTGCGGTATGCGGGCCTCTCCCGTCGCGGAGCACAGGCTCCGGACGCACAGGCTCAGCGGCCATGGCTCACGGGCCCACCCGCTCCACGGCATGTGGGATCCTCCTGGACCGGGGCACGAACCCGTGTCCCCTGCATCGGCAGGCGGACTCTCAGCCACTGCGCCACCAGGGAAGCTCTTGCCTGTGTTTTTAAAGAGCTGCTTACAAACCCATATGAGAAGATGATAGCTGATCTATACTCATATAATTCTGGAAAAGGTTAGTGTCTGTCCTCATTAGCTGAGTGTGTTCTGTGTTGGTTGATGGAAAATGAAAAGAAACAAATCGGATGTCTACTCTTCTCCGTGGTAGACATGCTTAGTTTGGAAAAGAATACTAGACATAGTTGAAAAAGGAAGACGTTTATATTCCTTGTCCCCCTCACTCAGTTTTCTGCCTGCTGAAGGTAACGTGTGTGTTTCCTCATATTCCTGTATTGTTCTTCACTTGCAGCCCACTGTCCTGTGTTAATTCTGTGACCTTGTAGTCCTCTTCAGAGTAGCACTTGAAAGTTGGAAATATGTAGAAATATGAACCTTCTACAGCAGGGCCAATCAGCGAGTTGTCTCCCAAGACTAGGCAGGAGCTAAAGGAAACATAAGTCCAGTCTGAAGGAAAGTGAAAAATCACAGTTGTATACAAACAAGTGGGTAAATAAAAGGCAAAATATAAAAAAGAGGATTTCACTGTTTACCACTTGAGAGTGCTCACTGTGCTAGAATGAAACCTGAGAGTTACTAAGAATAACTTCACATATCCCGGCAGTCAGGTCTGGTGTGTGGGAGAGAGAACAGAATCCTGATTCAGATGCTGTGCTCCCTGCCCTAGATACAAAGCAGCACTATCCAGTTCGCCTTATTTTTCGGATAGTTTAGATTCATTGCTCACCTTCACAGGGGAGCTTTTGGAGATCACAGAGGATTCTGGCAGCCCTTGGAAAAGACATTTTTATTAGATTGGATTATAGCTTAGAGTTACCCAACTCTTAGAAGAGTAGGATCTAATCCATTTCCCTTAAGTAAGTGATTTTTTTTTTAAGTTCCATTTTCAGCTTTGTTGACTGGCAGGATTTTTTATTCAAATACAAAGGACAGAGTATAAGTTAAAAGTGAAGCCAGTGTTGCCTTTTGTTGGTTTGCCTTGTGAATGGCATTTGAGGTCCTAGAACACACATCTCCTGTTTAGGCTGCTGTGTTTTTTGCCTGATACTTGTGATGACAGTGCCCTTTCTGCGTGGTCTTAGGACAAGCAGAGAATGTCTGGCATAGCAGCCAAAGTCAAGAAAGCTTGCTGCCTCTATTTTGACTTACGGAAGACTGTTCTCTCCGCAGATTTTTGCAGCTCGAGTAGCAGTCCTTCTTTCCAGCCCATCAAAAGCCACGTAACCATTCCAACAGCCCATGTGATGCCTTCTACTTTGGGGACCTCTCCTGCCAAGCCAAATTCTCCTGCCGGACCCTCTTCTTCCAAACTTCCTTTGTCAGGGTTGACTGAAAGTGTGGGGATGACAAGAAATGGAGACCTCGGTGCAATGAAACGTTCTCCAGGCCTATCTAGAGATTTCATGTATCTTTGTGGTGCTCCTGGAGAGAATGGAGTTGAGCAGTCCTGGTTTCCAGCAGTGGGCCATGAAAGAGAAGAAGAGGCAAGGAAGTTTGATATTCCCAATATGGAGTCTACTCTCAATCAGTCGGCAGTGATGGAGACGCTTTATTCAGATCCCCACTACCGAGCCTCCTTCCACAACCCAAGAACCGACACAAACAAGGAGTTATACAGAGTGTTGCCTGAGACCAAGAAGGCACCAGGCAGTGGGGCGGTATGTGAGCGGAATGGACCACACCCTAGTGGCAGCGGGGTTCTTCCTTTGGGACTCCAGCCTGCTCCTGGGCTCTCCAAGCCTCTACCTTCTCAGGTGTGGCAACTGAATCCTGACCCTTGGCATCCCCGTGAGCGATCTTGTGAGCTCAGCACTTGTCAGCAGCAGCTGGATTTGATCCGTTTACAGATGGAACAAATGCAGGTAGAGATCCTTCTTCCCTTGGATTTTGCAGTTTCTGTGCTGATCATAGAACTGTATAGGTTTTGTCCTATAAGTTTTGACTCCAAAGAAAGCATTTGTAAAAAGGAGGAAAGATGTTTGTAGATAGGAAATGAAGTCTTGTGAATGTCATCAAATCTGTTGGTGGTCTAATTAAACACCAGATAGTTTCTCCAAAGCAGAGGGTTATAAAGGGAAACCCAGAGTTAGGACACCAACGCTGACTGTGTGTGTATGTATTTATGTACCAGTCACTAGGCTAGGTACTTTAACATACAGAATCTTATTTAATCTTTATAGCACTCTGATGAGGTAAATGTAGAAATTTACCAGTTTCTTAGAATAAGTAATCTGTCCAGGGTCACAGAGCTGGTGAGTGGCAGAGTTCTAGGGTTCAAAAACTATCTTTGAATCCCAGGTTCTTTCCACTATAACACTTTTGGGTTTAAAAAAAAAAAGTCCTTGTGATGCTTAAGAATGGGAAGAAAGGAAGCAGGACACATTCTCCTTTCCTGGTTGGTGAGGACATCTTAGCTCCTGTTTAGCTTCTGTTGCCAGATAATGAAAGACAACTGACCTTTTCTTAGAAACTGGAGCCTTTCTGAGCAGGGAGTGTCCAGCTGGCAGAAGTCTGCCTAGCAGGTTCTTTCCAGTCATACATCAGAGCTAAAATTATTTCATAAACAGTGGGCCTTCTCAGACTGAGCCAAAGTAAGCCTTGACTGCAGACCCAGCTGTAGCTCAGGTGTTTTCAGGTGCCTATAGGTCAAGATTAAGCTGCTCTGGGCCTGCTTGTCTTTCAGCTTCAGAATGGAGCCATCTGCCACCATCCTGCTGCTTTTTCTCCTTCATTGCCCACATTAGACCCAGCACAGTGGATCAGCATCTTGAACAGTAATGAAAACCTTCTGAAGGAAAAGGAGCTCCTTATTGACAAGTAAGGGGGCAAGGGGTGTCATAGGGCTAGCCTCTGCTGTCCCAGCCCCCACTAAGGAGGTCTTCCCAAGGGCAGTGCATCTTCCTCTGTTTAGGACCCTGCCTTGCCTCATGGTAGAGCTAGGTCAGTAAGCAGCCTAGTCCAGTATGTGAGTAATGTGATAGGCCAGTTGCATATCTCTGCAGGGGCTGTGGGGAGTGCCTAAAGGAGGCAGCTGACTCTTCGCAGCTGATCTTTCTTCATTTCCCCTGTCAGTTTTCTCATTTGCTCTTCCTCCTTCAGGAAACAGCACTGACCAGAATCCAGGGTCTTTGCTTACAAAGTGTGGTTTGTACCTAAGGGAAGTGGGGGCTTATATTGCAAGTGGGTTTGTGTCAGGACCCTGGACCTCATTCTATTCCGGCTTTTGCAGGCAGAGGAAACATATCTCTCAGCTGGAGCAGAAAGTGCGAGAGAGCGAACTACAAGTCCACAGTGCTCTTTTGGGCCGCCCTGCCCCCTTTGGGGATGTCTGCTTGCTGAGGCTGCAGGTAAGCCTTGGCAGCCAGGATGGCATTCTGCTTGTCATAACCCAGTATCTTCCCTGTGCTTGGCACTGTTAGGCATCCAGGAGATAGAAAATGAACCAAGTGATATAAGGTGTCCCTGCCCTCAAAGAGTAAACATCTTAATTATAAAGTATCTCCTGTTCTGCCCTTGTGGGGGCAGAAAAGGCTTGAGGGTAGATCAAGTGGAAGTCCAGGTGCCTTGGTATCAGGACATACTTGGGAGAAAAGGAAGGCAGAGCAATGTACTGAATGATGTTTTGAGAAGTCTTAATATACCAGCCCTGGCCAAATGGAGGGGGAAGCAGAGGTAATGCAGGATTTAGAACCATTCCCACTTTTATTCTTCCATGTCTAGGAGCAGCTGAAGGAAACCATGCTCTCACTTAGGTCAGTAGCCCTAAAAGAAGTTGGCCAAGCTTCTTCTGTAATTTGGGCTTTTGAGTGATGTCTGTTAGACAGATTATAGTACTGTACTGGCTTTGCCACCTAGTGGGCCTGTTAAGATAGTGTTCCATCTTGTAGAATCAGAATGTTAGTGTGAGAAGGGCCGTTAGATAAAAATCTAGTTCGGTCCTCTAATTTACTGATGAGAAAATTGAAGCCCGAGAAGGAGGAAGAATTTGCCTGAAGTCATACAGAGAATGAGTGGAGGAGAACCAGGCCTTGAGCCCAGGTCTTCTGATACAGTGTCCTGTATTCCTTTGTTACACTGCAACTCATCAAGTATTGCTTTAAGCCAGTGGTTCTGAAATTTGAGTATGCATCTGAATCACCTGGAGGGCTTGTTAAAACACAGATTATTGAGACCCATCCCCAGAGTTTCTGATTCACTGGGCCTGGGAGTTGGGCTTAAGAATTTGCATTTCTAACAAATTCCCAGGTGATGCTGAAGCTGTTAGTTCTAGGACCACACTTTGAGAAGCACTGCTTAAAGAAATTCTTAGAGAAAGGTGATATTTGACCACAAAGTATACTAGGTATAAGTAACGTATATGGGACTGTCAGGGTAATGAACAGTTATATATTGAGAATCTCTCTGCAGGAATTGCAGCGAGAGAACACTTTCTTACGTGCACAGTTTGCACAGAAGACAGAAGCCTTGAGCAAAGAAAAGATGGAGCTTGAAAAGAAACTCTCTGCTTCAGAAGTTGAAGTCCAGCTCATCAGAGAGTCACTCAAAGTGGCATTGCAGAAGCATTCAGAGGAGGGGAAGAAACAGGAAGAAAGGGTGAGCTAAGGAGCTGATAGCTTTCTAATTCACAAAGGAGTTGGCAGTCAGCCCTCTCCTGCCAGACCCTAAGCTGTTTCTGGCCCCTATTCTTGGAACCTGGAGGAGCCAATTGGGTGAAACCCCCTACATTGACTTCTTATGCAGGATTGATCTGTTAGAAATGGAACCCCTCCTTTCTGCTTCATCTGCACAAAACTACCACAGAGAGGGAAAGCCGTATAATCCCTCACTGTCCCAGGTTGTGATGGGCTACCAGCTGGCCTGGGTGGAAAATCAGCCTGGGCAGTCAGTCATACGAGATTGTGCTGTGGCAAGATGTACCTGTGGTACATCATTCAGCCTGGTTTCTCCTCACTCTACCTAAAAAGTAGGTGAAGAATCCCATATATGCAGATATTTTGGGAGTTTTAACATTTTTGCCAGTGCTCTTAGAATTGCTTAGGGTGAGATTGGTTATCATAGAAGGAGCTAAATCTTTTGGTTCTGTTCACAGGTTGCACTAATGCAGACATTCTTGGGGGACCAGTTTAATAATGTTTAGTTCTGGACCACTTGCATCAAAGTCAGCTAAAGCAGTGTTTCGTAAACTTTAATGTGCTTAAGAATCATTTGGAGATCATGATAAAAATACAGATACGGATTCAGTAGTTGTGGGAGGGAAGGGGGCCCTGAGATCCTGCATTTCTAATAAGCTCCCAGGTGATGTTGGTGCCATTGGTACAGCATAGACTTAGAGGCTTGTTAAAAAAGAAACTTTTAATCAAAATAATACATGTATCTAAGTTAAATAACCAACATGTTATCAAATATCAACATATTTATAGTAAAAATTAGTGGTTCTGTGCCCAGCCCCACTCCACAGAATTATCTGTCCTCAACTGTTTTCTTTCTTTCTCCTGATATATACCTCTATATTTCTGAATAGTAGTATTTTTTTTTTTTTTTTTTTTTGAGGTACGTGGGCCTCTCACTGCCTCTCACTGTTGTGGCCTCTCCCGTTGCGGCACGCAGGCTCAGCGGCCATGGCTCACGGGCCCAGCCGCTCCGCGGCATGTGGGATCTTCTCGGACCGGGGCACGAACCCGTGTCCCCTGCATCGGCAGGAGGACTCTCAACCACTGTGCCACCAGGGAAGCCCTGAATAGTATTCTTTTATTGAATTTTTTGCTGTTTTTGTTTCATGAATGCAATATCTTTTCTCTGATGATATTGATTATACCTTTTGGGATATCTGCATCTGCTCATAGTGTTGTTTCTTGTTTCCTTCAGGTCTTTTTATTTTGGTGTCTTTCATGTTAGAGGCTTGGTGATCCTTGAACGAAAGAGTGCTCATACTTAAGAATGTAGTATTTTAGAGACTTCCCTGGCGGTCCAGTGCTTAAGACTCCACACTTCCACTACAGGGGGTACAGGTTCAATCCCTGGTTGGGGAACTAAGATCTCACATGCCGTGCGCTGCAGCCAGAAAAGAAAAAAACAAAAAAAAACCCACAACGTATCAGTAGTATTTTAAAGCTGCGTGGAAGCTCTGGGTTCATGGTAGTTGCCCGGTGGGCTTCCCTGTGGGATGATCAGACTTAGTCTGCCCTTTGCACTTGGGAACCCTCAAATATCAGTATCTGAATGTCTCATCTCACTCTGTCTAGGAAAGAATCTTCAGCCTGCTGCCTGGTGGAGAGACTGGGGACAGGAATGATTTTGGCCTTTGGGTTCTCAACACTGAGAAGGAGATTAGGTTTAAAGTCCCACAGTTCTATACATAGATTTTTACTTATACTGATTTTCAACACAGTGCTTCTCTCTCTCTCTCTCTCTCTCTCTCTCTCTCTCTCTCTCTCTCTCTCTCTCTCTCTCTCCTGTGACTGATATCCCTGAGCTTGACTCTCTCTCAGTTGCTTTCTCCAGAAAATAAATCTCCAGTCTCCTTTTGGGGAAACCTAGGCTGAGAATGGTATCCAGCTAACCTGAATATAGACTTCTAGTGAATCCCCCTATTTTTCAGGTCTATGGCTGATACATACCTCCCTCAGGTATCTGGTGCTTCAAGTACAGGGGTTCTTGCTGGTTGTGAAGGGCACATTGTTTTCCAAGTTGTCTGTAACTCCTACTGCAGATTATAACTCCTTTGCTCCAAGTCATTTATCCCCCCAATTACTTTTATCTTCTGAAAACATGTTGAAATATCTTGTATACTTTTGTCTCCTCTTTTGACTTTTAAAAATCAGTACTTTATTTTTCTCCTGTTGTTTAGAGATGTTTTGGAAGAGAGAAAAGATAAAAATCTCTGGCCAGTCTACCATTTTTTTAATTCACAGTTGGTTATCAGCATTTTTAATAAGCTTCCCAGGTGATTCTGATGCATATTAAAATGTGAGAATCTGGAGAATCACATGGAGCTTAAAGATTGTACCTGGGGTAAAGGTTTTGACTGATTTTCAGGGATCCCTCTTAGTACTGTGTTATCTTTGGATTAAATTAGGCCTGTGCCTCTTTGGCATCAGTAGATCTGCCTTACCTTTTCTCTGCTTTCTCTTACTTCCTCCAGCTTCCTTTTTCATGAGCCAAAGAAAAAGCCATAATAGTGAAGAAAAAGTTTCCATTCAACAAATCTTTTTTTTTAAATTTATTTGTTTTATTTATTAATTTTTGGCTGTGTTGGGTCCTCATTGCTGCGTGCGGGCTTTCTCTAGTTGTGGTGAAAGGGGGGCTACTCTTCATTGCAGTACACGGGCTTCTCATTGCAGTGGCTTCTTTTGTTGCAGAGCATGGGCTCTAGGCGGTGGGCTTCAGTAGTTGTGGCACGCGGGCTCAGTAGTTGTGGCACATGGGCTTAGTTGCTCCACGGCATGTGAGATCTTCCCAGACCAGGGCTCGAACCCGTGTCCCCTGCATTGGCAGGAGGATTCTTAACTACTGCGCCACGAGGGAAGCCCCATTCAACAAATCTTAATTGATTGCCTGCTCAGTGCCAAGCATTGTGCTGTGTGTTGGGGATATGATAGTAAGCAAAATGGACACAGCCCCTCCTCTCAAGGAGTTTAGAGTCTCATTAGCCCTTCCAGATGATTGCTTAGCTTTATATCCTATGTGGTGCTTAGGGAATAATGCATTACCTATCTCAACAGAAAAGACCAGACCGGCTGTATGTCTACTGTATATACAGTTATATTTACTTTTGCAATTCAGTTCTGATGCAGACCACTTAGAGTTAGCATCAGATTCCACAGGTTTAAGGGCATGGTCCCCCAAAAGACTATGCTTATTTGTTACTTCCGATGCCAGCTGCAAGTTTTGGGTTCCCTAGACTGCCTATATACTTCTGACCAACTGGCTATAAATCCAGGGGTTCCCATGACCCCTTCAGGTTCAGTAATTCACCAGAGCAACTCAGAACTCAGGATTACTTAGGATTACAGCTTTATTATAAAAATACAAATCAGGACAAGCCAAATAAAGAGACAAATAGGATGAGGTCTGGGAAAGTCCTCAAAGCAGGGCTTCTATACCTTTTCTCCCTTGGAATCAGAGCATGTCATCCTCCTAGCACATCCATGTGTTCACCAACCAGGAAGCTCCACTGAGCTTCGGTGTCCAGAATTTTTAATTGGGGTTTTATTATGTAGGCATGATTGAACTCAATCTCCTGTCTTTGTCCCCTCTTCACAGGGAGTTGGGCTCAACTCCATCGGTCTTTATAGTGACCAGTCTGCATTCTGGGTCATCTCATTAGCATAAATACATTTATGGTGGGCTCTGGTCCATTAAGAAAAACAAAGATACTCCTTTTCTATTATTCTAAGAGTTTAGAAGTTACCTCCCAGGAAGCTGGACAAAGACCAGACAAATTTTTTTTGGCTGCACTGTGCAGCATGTGGAATTTTCCCAACCAGGGATCCAGGGATTGAACCCAAGCCCCCTCCAGTGGAAGTACGGAGTCTTAACCACTGGCCTATCAGGGAAGTCCCAGATTCCTTATTATATGGTAGAGCTACCAATTTTTGAAAACTGCCAAAGGAGCCCCCCTTCCTTGCCCTTGATTAGAAAGTTCTTGTGTGTTAACTCTGCATTTTATGCCCTAATCTCAAATGGCAAAATTTTATCAGCTTCCTGCATTCATTGTACTGGAAAACATTCATAGCCCTAAGGGCAAAGACATCACTTCAAAAAAAGTTGATGTTCGGGGTTGTAGAGGAGTCAATGGAGACAGATTCTCGACATTTCTTCCCAACAGGTCAAGGGTCGTGATAAACATATCAATAATTTGAAAAAGAAATGTCAGAAGGAATCAGAGCAGAACCGGGAGAAGCAGCAGCGTATTGAGACCTTGGAACGCTACCTGGCTGACCTGCCCACCTTGGAAGACCATCAGAAGCAGAGCCAGCAGGTAGCAGCAATGTCTGGGCATACCTGGGGCAAGAAGGGAGTGGCCAAGCAGGGGGGCTTTCTCAGCCTCTGCTGCATGCAGTTACCTTGTGGCTTTCTGAAAGGAAGATCCCAAAGGAGTCATGTCCACACACTCATATCACAACTGAACTGCAAATTTTCTGAGATACCCAGACAGAGTCTTCCTTGGCCTGTTGACCTAAGCATGGAATCCTGTCTTTCAGCTTAAGGATTCTGAGTTGAAGAGCACAGAGCTGCAGGAGAGAGTGACTGAGCTGGAGAGTTTGCTCGAGGAGACCCAGGCAGCCTGCAGAGAGAAGGAGGTTCAACTGGAAAGCCTGAGACAGAGGGAAGCAGAATTCTCCTCCACTAGACATAGGTAAATACCCCTGTGGGGTTGAGGAAAGGAGTGGAGAGCTATGTTCTGGTCCTGGCTACCCCACTCATTACCTGTGTGACTTTGGGCAAATCACTTCACTTCTCTGAGCTTCATTTTCTTTGGATTGTAAGTAATAGGAAAGCTGTTTATGGACAAGGACTATGTCTTTGAGATGGAATGTGGGGGGTATAGTGGTGTAGTGGGGTGGGATTTGTCACTGTATCCTTTGGAAGGCTCCAATCCAGTACCTGGCATAATAATACTAGATAATAATCCTTGAATATGTATGTGTTGAATGAACGGGAGCACTTCATAAACTGGAAAATGAGTATCTATATTTGCAAAAGTAGATCCTGGTGCTGAGGACTGGAGGTTATCCACATTTTGAATCTTGCAAGGTAAAGCCTACCAGGAGCATCTGTTTCTTCTCCTCAGCCCTAGGGATTGCTCTCGATTGCCACAGCAGGTTCTGAGAACAAAACAGGATGCCATAATGTACTCTCAGGGTGTCTTGGGAGCCTCCTCCATGTTAATAGAAGTTTCTGAAAATGTAGTGGCTGTTTCAGCAGCCTCTTGGACCAAATCCAGCTGCTAATGGGATGGATTGGATTTCTCATCCCATATTCAACCACAGTGACCCTGTTGTTTATTTCAGCAGATGGGCCATGATGAAAGTGATTGTGGGGATCCATGGGAGGAGACCACTGGTGGGAGTCAGAAGCGAGGTTAGGGGACATAGCTGGGTCTGCCCCAGACTGTATGTGCAAAGAAAAAAGATTTTTTTGGTATTTTCTAAAATTTCTGCATTGTATACATGTGACTTTTATAATTTAAATACATGTGATGAATGTTTACTTTTAAATATCAAAACAAAGAATAAAAAAACGTTGGGCAGGTAGAGAATTGGTAGCACATTGTAAAGATGCTGACCTCTAGGGAATGGAACTAGCATAGACTGAGCAAGCAGCTTCTGTGTGGCACTCCCTACGTTATACAGACCTAAGACATTATCCCCACCTATGGCTTGGAAGGGTATAAATGTCTTGCCCCAAAACATACAGTAAATAGCGGAATCAGGAATCAAAGCCACATCCCTCTAACTTCAGAGTTCTTTAAGAGGCCACTGTTTTTCAGCCTGCAAGATAAGCAGTGTGTGGAGGCGGCCAGTGGAGAAGATACAGCTCAATGGGGAGAAGGTCCCCAAGTGGAAATGGAGTCCTGGCAGAAGGAATGTGATTCCCTTCGAAAGGTGACTGAGGGTGTCCAGGCTGTAACGGGGTAGGCTTAGGAAAGAAAAGATTGGGTATTGGTAGGGAACCATGAATTTCTGACCCTGAACCCTCTAGGATCTGCTGCCCAGAGTTTTTCTCTCCTTCTGAGAAGTCATCCCTGCATAATAAATTTGCATTTTAGATATTCATCCTTATGACTGGCAAGCAACGTTAGGGAAGGACATGCCTCTGAACATCCAAATTTATATGCTCCAAAATGGTACACTGAAGCTTGGTGCACTTCTTTCATGGCTCAGGCCCTATTCAGAACCTCTTGCATTGGGCAAAGTTCTACCCAGTGAGGGGGCTCTAATTCAGCAGAGAAGAAGGAGCTCGGGGCCTAGCAGTGAGACTGGTTGAAGGTCAGCAAAAAAGAAGACCCAGAAATAGTTCAGAGAGTACCTGAGGTCTCAAAGGACAGGAAACTAGGCCTGTTCAGGTTCTCTCCTCGAACAGTCAGTGTGACCAAAGCTATAAGTAATGATAACTGTCATAGCCCTGGATAGGACAAGCTTCATTAAACTGAATTTTCAGTCATGTCCTTTACCAAAGAACCAGAATATACACTGGCTGTATATGAAGTTGATTCTACTGGTCTACAATCATCAGGGTGAGGGTGTCTCTCTCCACCCGACTTCCCCATGGTGGTCATAGGTCCACACTACATTCCTCTTTGTTTAAATCTCTTTGTGACTAGAGCACAGGAGTGTGAAGCTAGTTAGCTAGGATAGGGAGTCTGGGTTATTTTTCTGTAGGTAGAGCTAACTTGTCTTCACTCTGTTCTCACTATTGACTGGCTGTAGCCAGTTGGGCTAAGAGCCAGACCACAGATCCTAGTACAGCCTCTTGCCCTCTGACCTCACTATCAGCATGTGCTTACAGCCTTCCTTGATAACTTTGCCTTTCAGATTGTGGAGAAGCAACAGCAGAAGATTGATCAGTTGCGTTCACAAGTACAGGTGAGCTGGAGTCCTCGGGACATGGTGGGCAGGACTTAATGATGGAATTTCTAGAATTCAACCAACACTATTCTCTGCCATGCAATTTACTCGGTGTTAGGAGCACAAGAATGAGACCCAGTCAGTGCTTTTAGCCTACATTCTTGTTGGGAAGGGGTTTTAGCACAGTACTGTTAGAGCATCCATATTATCCTGGGGGAGCGTAGAAGAGTCAGTGGAAGTAGAGAGGTCAAGGAAGGGTTTCTGGAGATCATGAGCCTTCTTTTTTTTAAAATTAATTAATTAATTTTTGGTTGCATTGGGTCTTCGTTGCTGCACATGGGCTTTCTCTACTTGGGGTGAGCGGGGGCTACTCTTCATTGCAGTGTGCAGGCTTCTCATTGCAGTGACTTCTCTTGTTGCGGAGCACAGGCTCTAGGCACGCGGGCTTCAGTAGTTGCAGCACACGGGCTTAGTAATTGTGGTATGTGGGCACAGTCATTGTGGCTCGTGGGCTCTGGAGCGCAGGCTCAGTAGTTGTGGCGCACGGACTTAGTTGCTCAGCGGCATGTGGGATCTTCCCGGCCCAGGGCTTGAACCCATGTCCCCTGCATTGGCAGGTGGATTCTTAACCACTGCGCCACCAGGGAAGCACTCATGAGCCTTCTTGAAGGAGGAGGAAGGGTTAGCCAGTCGATGAGGAGGCACAGGATAGGATGGTATTTCCTGATAGAAGGAACAGCATGGGTAGGAACATGAAGGCATGAAACAGCAGGGTTTGCACATGGAGCTGCAAGCAGTTTGATATTGTTGAAGTAAGGTGGTAAATGGAGAACTGGGCTATGGGAGGGCTGGGACTGTTCAACCAAGTTAGCTTTTATTCTTTAGGTAGGTGATGGGAATCTACTCTAGTATTTAATTGGGGCGTGATGTGGTCAGGTTTGCAACTCAGGCTTGAGTGTGGAAGAATATTGGCACTTGGAGAGTTACAAGGCTGGAGGCCAGTGGACTGTAGCAGAAATCCTAGTGAGAGATGATGAAGGATGATGCATAAGGCAGCATTGCAAGAAGGAGTTGTGAGGGGACAAATTTAAATGAATTTTAGGAGGTAAAATTGAGAGGAATGAGTGACTGATAGAATGTAGGAGGTTGAAGAATAAGGAAAAAGACAACTCCTGGTTTCTATTTTGGGCCAGAGTAGGAGTGTCCTTAATTGGGTTCTCCAAGAAATCCTAGGTACAGATTCTCTTTGGACTCTAATAGAGGTTTTCACACCAAACAGGAGAGATGCATGTCCACTGAGGAAGAACTGAAAGCTGCAGTCCTACCCTTGTCATTATGTGGGTCTATTTAGTTCACATATTTCAAGTCCTGTAAGGAGATAGTCAAGCCTAGTGAGTGTTTACATCCATTTATTATTATTATTATGACGATTAGCTGCGCTGCTCGGCTTGCGGGATCTTAGTTCCCCGATCAGGGATTGAACCCAGGCCCTCGGCAGGGAAAGTGAAGAGTCCTAACCACTGGACTGCCGGGGAATTCCCTACATCCATTTAAAATCCCAGGATTTTAGTAGTTTTTAGTGGATCTCAAAGTATGTTTCTTGGAACTCTGAGGTTCCACAGCATTTAAAATAGTATATTTACCCATGATGAGACTTTGGTGGAATTAGGTGGATTCAAAATGGTCACCTTGGGTGTTTCATAGTGGTGAGACGTTTTCCTTGGCTGCTAAATTTTTTATTAATACAAGATGGAAAAGTTCAGAAATATTATTTATACTTTATTTGTTCAAGTCAGTTTCAAAACTGGGGGGAAATTGGAATGAACCAGAATGAGAGGCAGAAGATAACAAATATAAATACCTCCCTCTCTTGACCCTGACTACCCCTACGCACGCACGCACGCACGCATTATAACTGGATTAGGTGCCGAGAGAGTGCTCTCTCTACCCCTTCTCATCTCTGTCAAAAACATTTGATATACAGTATTGTCAAGGGCATTTGGCTGTGAGCTCCTCAAAGACAGGGATTGTTTGGTATTCTTTTTAGTATCCCCAGTGCCTGTCAACAGTAATTGCTCGATAAATAATTGAACTCAACTCAATGGACGTTCCTTGCCCTCAAGAAAGTTATGGTCTAGTGGAGGGAGGAATCATGTGCACAGCCAACAAATGTACTCATGAGCCATGATGGAGGTATGAGTAGCAGGGCAATATTAGGATTAATTGGAGCTAATTTGCAGATTAAGGAAGGTTCTGGCAGAGCAGAGGGGCATTCTGGGCAAAGGGGAAAGAGGAGTGAGCAACAGTATTGGAACTGTAACCTTTGGGGATGAAGGCCAGTTAGTGGTTCAGTGTGACTGGAGTAGAGGCTGTGTGGAGGGTAGAAAGAGATAAGGATAGAAAAGTAAGTAAGGGCCAGACTGGCCTAGAATGCCCTGCTGAGGAGCTGGCCTCTATTGCTACATGGTCAAGGGCTAGAGAAGGGTTTTGATGCGAAGTCACAGACCAGGGCTGTTGTAAAATAATCTCTTAGCAGCAGTGTGTGGGCAGGGTGGAGCTTTACTATGTATATAGTCCAGACCAGAGGGGATATGGTCTGAAGTAGACTTGTTACCCCTGATGTGTTCTCCCACCCTCCTTGCCATGGGATGCAGAGCCTAGAGCAGGAAGTGGCTCAAGAAGAAGGAACAAGCCAGGCCCTGAAAGAGGAGGCCCAAAGGAGGGAGACAGCCCTGCAGCAGCTGCGCACAGCTGTGAAAGAGGTGAGCAGCAACAGCTAGGCCTCTTGGTACTGTCTTTACAAACCTGATTTCTCTGTATCCTCCCGATCCCTTCTCCCACAGGAGCCCCCACGTTTGGGAGGTCCCTGCTAAGCTTTTTTGGCAGAGGAGTAAGAAGGGACATTGCATCATCCTTTATATTAGAGGTCCTAAGCCTTTGAGTGGCCATAATTACCCAGGAATGCTTTTTGGATATGGACGATCACTCTCTCTTATTTTGTATTCCCACAGCCACAGGTTTGTGGGGTTGGGGATGAAGGGTTCAAGAAGATTGAAGGTTTGGTGATCCTCATGGAGTAAACAGAGTTGTCGGCAGGGGGCGGCCAAGGTCACTGCCCAAGTGCTGAGGAAGGAGTCTCCCAGAACTAGGATTGTCACATGGCCCAGTGTGGGTGAAGGGTGGGGACTGGAGGAGAAAGTCTATTCAGTGTCTTTAAAACAGAATAGAGGTAGGAAGGGAAGGAGTGTGCATTAAGCTGTTCTGGGAAAGGGAGGGAAAGAGACACAGATAGACGTGAATAGCTGGTCTCTGTAGTGAAGCCTGACTCCACTGAGGTGAAGGATTGAAAAGGCAGGACACGTTTCAGCACTATGTCCTCCAGGTCCCCAGCTGCTTCAGCCCTGCCTCGTCCCAACCCACCCAGTGGCCACTAGCTGTCTTGTTGTCTTTCTTGCCTGCTTTATTTCTCTGACACACTCTGATCCGGCTGGCTGGTGGCCACTTTTGTCAGGGTGGCAGGGAGAGATTGAAACCAGTGTCTCCTCAGATTTCACAGTTCACGTTAAACCTTCTCTGATAGCCTGGCTAACAGAGTTGGCTGAGGGACTGGCTTCAGATAGAGTTCCGAGGGGCGGGAGTATCTTCTCTGGTTCCTGAACAGAAACCTGGAGGCTGCTGACTCAGTCTGCTGGGGTGCAGTTTCCCCTCCAATGCTGCAGCCCTGTGGGCCCAACCTACCTGCAGGAGAAACTAGGCCTGATATTGAGGGGGAAGAGGGGAGTGCAAGGAGGGGGGACATCGCCTTTGACTCATAG
This sequence comes from Stenella coeruleoalba, assembly GCF_951394435.1. Taxonomy (NCBI): domain Eukaryota; kingdom Metazoa; phylum Chordata; class Mammalia; order Artiodactyla; family Delphinidae; genus Stenella; species Stenella coeruleoalba. The sequence goes on from NC_137169.1 coordinate 20,342,332, forward strand.
CTTCCCCTCCACGCACATATATACATATATCCACACTCATGCACAGATACTCTGCTTTTCCCTGGGCCTGGGTTAATGTGCTCGCCTCTCTGTCTGCTCAGCTTTCAGTACAGAACCAGGACCTCATTGAGAAGAATCTGACGCTCCAAGAACACCTGCGCCAGGCCCAATCAGGGTCCCCATCTTCATCAGACACGGCCCAGCTGGCATTTGAGCTGCATCAGGAGTTGGCCCGTTGCCTTCAAGATCTGCAGGCTGTCTGTAGCATTGTGACCCAGAGGGCCCAGGGGCATGACCCCAGTCTCTCCCTGCTCCTGGGCATTCACTGTGAGTCCTCAGGCCAGTCTGGGACCCAGGAGAGAGTGGCTTTCATTCTCCTCTCACCCCTATCTACCTTTCCCATCATTACTGGTAATGTGTGAACTGGGCTCCGTAGACCTGGTCACCACCCTCTGGGAGTTTATGTGTTTTGCAAAGTAGACGTTCAGTAAATCTGTTTTGGAAACAGGCATCCTTATGGGGTACCTGGGTGAAGGACAAACACAAACGTGGCCCTTAGGCAGCAAGATTTCAGCCCATTATTCCTAGGTGCTTTTTAAAAAGTGCCATGTTCCAAGACCACAGGCCTTATGGCACTGCATATCCATACTGCGCTTTCCACAGGAAAGTGTCTCCTGAGTGATTTACTAATAATCTCTCGAAATGCTCTCCTCCCCAGCTACACAGCACGCAGGGACTCAGCTAGATTTTCAGAAGCCGGATGTGATCAGGAGGAAACTAGAAGAGGTTCAACAGCTACGCCGTGACATCGAGGACTTAAGGACCACCATGTCAGACAGATACGCCCAGGACATGGGAGAAAACTGTGTCACACAGTGAGGAATGCTGGGGGTGGGACAGGCTGTATTCCCCAAGGGAGAATCTGGTCTGCTGAGAGCCCGGTCCAGCAGGTCCTGCCCTGACAATCTCTTGCCTCCTGTCTGCTGCTATTCCCAGAGAGAAGGGGTGGAGGGGAGGTATGCGCTGCATCTGGGGCCAAGGGCTGATTAGAGAATTTTGTTTGCCCTGCCCCACTCTGGCTTTGCCTTGTTGGATTGCATTTGTCCTGTCATCCTGATTCACCCTTTGAGGGTGAGTTAATAATTAACTTTTGCAGGTAGACTGGGAAGTCCTCACAGACTGTTCCCAGTTGCTGGCTGACGTCAAAGGCAAGCAGGCCACTTACCTCCTTTCTCCATCCTTTGGGATGGCTCCACATTCATTCCCACTCCATACCTTGGTCGTGCTGATGCCCAGAGTTCCTTAGAGGGGCCAGGAAAGGCTGAGTACCAGTAACAATGGCCATTTGAGAATTCTCAGGCCCCATGTGCCAGCCTTCCTGGGACCTGAGCTGGCTCTGGGTTTTCCTAGGCCCAGTCCCACTGCTTCTTCCTCAGGGCTCTTGTTCTCATAGATGCCTCAGGGTGATCTATTCCTTAGCAAAGTACTAACTAGAATTGGGAGCCCAGGGATTATAACCAGGGCTTCTTCATCTGTGCTACCATGCCCGTTTACAGGAGACCCCACTCTAGTTGCCCTGTGCCCTTGAGGCCCTGGTCGTGTGGTTAGCACAGCCCTTTCTCCTTTGTTCTCAGGCTGGCCAGGTAGCCCCCTTGAGTGCAAACTCACTCCTCTATGGTTCTGGGTTTGGGCAGGATTTTCCCCCAGGATACCGCAGGGCAACTATCAAGCTGCTCACCCCCTTCCCCCCGGGGCTGGGGCCAGTGCCTGGCCTTCTGATTTGTGCCTCTCTTGTGTTTGGGATTGGGGGTCCTTTCCCTTTCCTGCTCTGGGCTCCTTGAGAGTTCAGAGTACCCAGTACAGGTCAGCTTTAAGGTACAACTTTCAGTGTTTTTCGTTGTTTCTCCGGGGCCTTTGGACCCTCTGCTTTCTGGTTTCTCTTGCCTCCTCGTTGAGGGAGCATCTGGTAGTTGTTTGTATCTGGTTGTTGGGCCAGCCCCGGGCCTCCTCTAGATCTGGAGCCAGGCCAAGCCAGGCTGTGTGTGGGGAAGGGGGAGCACTGAGTAGTTCAGGAGTCCAGAGCCAGCCATTGGGAGATTCTTGCTAAGCTTCGGGCTGGCAGGGCAGCATCCTGGACCTCACTCCTGGCCTGAATGAGACTCCTTCATAAGTGTTTTTACAAGTTTGTGTTTTATTTATGGAGTGACTTATCCCTTCCATTCAGAGCAGCCCCACCCAGCCATCCCCTCAGCCTCTGGGCTCCTGCCTCCTAAAGGCAGAGCTGCCTGGTTGGTCTCCACCCTGTATTGGCAGCCCAGCCACCATGCTCACGGGTATTTTTCCTCATAAAGTTTATAAGCAGTTATTTATATGAATCCTTGTTATGTCAACTGGTTTGTATTGCCTATTTTGATTACAAAATAAAAATTTAACAGACTCCTCGGTTTCCCATTGCTTTCCATCACCATCAGCTCGTACTCCACCCCTCACTTTGGCTTGTTGGAGCCAAAGCCTGGGTGTTTAGCCAAGTTCTCCAAACAGCAGCAAGGAGGGAACTTTGGCAGGTCCAGCCTCAAGTCTATTTCTACCACTTCTGCTCCTCTGTCTTTCTGTGGGGACAGATAAGATCTCTTCCCACAGCACTTTCTGTTGGGTGAAGCTGCCCTGAGTCACAGAGCAAGTTTGTCATTGAGTTTCAGTAATCCTCTGAGGAGGAAGTCTTTGCCTGTGGGTTGCTGTAAGGAAGTGGCTTCCCCAGGGCAAGGCAGGACTCTGTGTTTGCCTCCAGGAGCTAGGGTTGTCTTCCTGGGCTGTTCTCGGAGCCCTGGACCTGGGAGGACTAATGAGGGGTGTCATGTCCAACCCCAGACAGATGGCTGGGGGTCCAATGTTGGGCTGGTTGCTTCCTCTGCACCCTGTGCCATCTTCTGCGAGGAGTTGGGGTGGGGCTGGGGCCACCCCAAGACCAGCAGTGTATCTTTAACAAGGGCCCAGACTCTCAGGAGTCCTGACACCAACCTCTACCTCCACCCAGTCCAGAACTAGAAACCTCTTTCATACCTTGGCCTCCATCTGGCTCTGTGAGGGTGTGGCCCCGTCTCCTGCCACCACCCTGACTTGTCTAAACCTGCCGATCTGAGCGGAGATGAACTCTGGGGAAATCTCTAATCAGAGGCCCTCCGTGCTGTGGTGTGCCGCGGGGTTAGCTACGTGTGGGTGGCCCCTGGGGCAGTGTGTGCGTGTTGGGGTCGGGGGGCATCCCGTGAAGCGAAGCTCCCTAGCGGGGTAACTTTGGGTTTGAAAACAGCCCAAGACTTCAAAGCCCGGAGCGGAGCAGCGCTGTCGTGGCACCGGGGGTGGGTAGTTAGTTGGGTGCAGCAAACCCGCGCGAGGCTGAAGGGGAGGCCTCTGCCAAACCCTCACCCACGCCCTCCCCGGCCCTTCCTGCCGTCAGCTCGCTCCCCAGCCTCACACTGTCAGCCCCAGCTCGGAGGGCTGAAAAGGGCGGCCCTGCGTGGGACAGGGGTCCTCGGTGCGCCCGGTCCCCAAGGGGGGCGGGAGGGGGCCCGGCGCTGCGTGGGGCGGGGTCGCGCAGGCCCCGCCCCGGCCGTGCGCCTGTCCGTGCCGCCCATTGGTCCCGAGAGCTATGACTCGCGGGCTGAGCAGGAAGGAAACCGCTCCCGAGCGCGGCGGCCTCGTCTCCAGGCCGTGCAGCTGCTGCCACCGCTACCCCGTCTGCCTGTCGGCCCGTCGGCCCATCCGCAGCATGAGCGGCCTGCGCGTTTACAGCACGTCGGTCACCGGCTCCCGCGAAGTGAGTGCGCGCCCTGGGGTAGAGCGCTGGTGGTGGTCCTGTTGCTCTGGACCCGGCGCCTGGGACCCGCCCCCAGGGCGGGGGCGGCGAGGTGCTGGACACGGCCTCCTGAGTTGGGTGGGGGCAGGCTCCGCGGCCCCATCCTGAACACCACCTTCGGGCATCCTGGGTCGTCTGCACACCCACTATCAGGCTGAGCCTTGACCATGTCCTTATCTTGCCCTTCCTCTCCTCCACTGTGTGTGTGTGTGTGTGTACCTGGGGGCGGAGGTGGCGCCTTACCCGTCTCCACCCAGGCCTGCCCTGCTTTCTCTTTGCCGAGCTCCTGGCTCTCCCCACCCTTAATTTATCTCTTATGTTTACTGACTCCCCTCCTCATGGTTGGTGGTCCCTCTCTCCTTCCACACCACCACAATCCTGACTCCTCCTCCCAACTCCTAGTGGCCAGAACCCTCCCCTAGGGCGTGGAGCGCGACAGGGGGACAAAAGCTCCTGGCCACACTCTCTTTTTTTCTGCCCAGGGTTCCCCCCATAAACCCTCTAGTCTGCTCACTAACCCCTGCCCGCCCTTTGCCCCCAGATCAAGTCCCAGCAGAGCGAGGTGACCCGCATCCTGGATGGGAAGCGCATCCAGTACCAGCTAGTGGACATCTCCCAAGACAACGCCCTGCGGGATGAGATGCGAGCCCTGGCGGGCAACCCCAAGGCCACCCCACCCCAGATTGTCAACGGGGACCAGTACTGTGGGGTATGGGCCTGGGGGTTGGGGATGGAGGGAGTGTTGTAGGAGGATACCAGCCAGAGTCAGACCTGAGACAAAGCACCAGTACTCAGGTGACCACCTCTTGTCCCCTCCCCCAGGACTATGAGCTCTTCGTGGAGGCTGTGGAGCAAAACACACTGCAGGAGTTCCTGAAACTGGCCTGAGCCGAGTCAGCCCCCTGGACTCCATCACCACGTTCCCCCCAGCCATCACCCATGAAGGACCTTGTGACAACTCCGTTATTCCTAACCTTCCGACCTTGGAGCCCCTCCCCCCAACCCAAGATCTACCGCCTCCCCTAACTGTAGCTCCCTCTTCTCTATTCAAAGGCGACATTCCTTACCCACTAGTCTCAAAGGCAACATTCCTTACCCACTAGTCTCAGAAATTGTCTTAAGCAACAGCCCAAGTGCTGGTTGTCCTCAGCCTGGCCCTGAGGCTGCCACCCTGCCTGGCACTGGCTGATAGGCACCTTTCTTGGTTCCATTAGCCAGGGCTCTGCCAAAGGCCCCGCAATCCCCATCCGGGAGCACCGCAGAAACAATTAAAGGTTCCATTCCATTGGCATCGTGTCTTTGGTGTGGCGTGGACATCCTGGGTCCCTGCTCTGAGCAAGTCTGGTAGATGTGATTGTGCCGAGGCTGTGCTCTCGTGTGGCACCTCTGTGTGCGATTGACAGTGCGTGTGTTTGGATATATGTCCAGCACACACATACCTGTGTGGACCAACGGTTTCTAGAGAGTGTGGGTGGGTCACCCTCCAGTGCACATGCACGTGATGGTGTCCATTACCTTGGTGTATACTGCACGTTTGCATGCCAGTCAGTAACGCGGCTGTGCCTCGTGGCCACCTGCCTGTGTCCCAACAGCTCGGCTAGGTGTGGGTGTGTCATGGAAGTGGGTGCCCAGATGCAGTTCTGTCAGCGTTGGGGCAGTGGCTTTGATGCATAGTGTTGAAGTGTCCCCACGTGCTTGTGGTCCTGCGTGTGTCTGTGCGCAGGGATCTGCACACTGGCACAAGAGGCGCTGGCCTGGGGCGGGCCCTCTCTCCCCTGGAGCAGCTTAGCCCTTCTGGGCAGAAAGAGGAACCTAGAGGACAAAGACCCAGCGGCCAGGCCCGCCAGCTGGGGCTCGAGTTACAGAGGGGCGGCGCCGCCCCCTCCTCGGCGGAGCTAGTGCTGCTGGGCTGCCCTGCCAAGAGAGCCTCGCAGAGCAGCCGGCGTTGGGGTGGGCGCTTTATTCGGGGCCGGGGGCGGGCAGCGGAGCCCGGCGCGCCCGAAGCAGCAGCGTGGCGTTGGGCACCAGGCCCGCGGCCTGCAGCGTGAGAGCGTCATTGTGGTAGACTGTGGGCGGGAACGTACTGAAGATCTCGAAGGTGGTGGCCTCCACGGCCCTGGGGACAGGGAAGAACGAATCAGGCCGGGTCGTGGGGCCAGAGCCCCGCTGCGGACGCCAGCTGAGCCCCGCGCCCACCTGGCCTGTGCAAGCAGGGTGCGCACATCACCGACTGTGTCCTCCGGCCGCATCAGCAGCAGGAAGGCCTGCTCGCCATTCTCAGACTTGATGCGCAGCGTGGAGAGCGCGGGCACGGGTGACTCCGGAGACTCCTGGCTCCTGTGGACCCAGAGGCCGTCAATACCCCCTGGTAGCCCAGTCCCAGGGTCCTCACCTCTCCACTCTGCCCTCACCTCTCACGCTCAGCAGCCAAGGCAGGCGTCTCCACCACGATCTCCTGGATCTGGACACACAATGGGCAGCATCGATGGAGTGGACAGAGCCCTGGGCCCTGCCGGTCACACTCTCCCCCCAACCCCTACAGGGGACTTCTCCTGACCAGGGATGGATGAGACCAGTGAGCCAAAGCGGGAGGGGGTATTCTGTGTAAATGGGGGCCCAAGGAGAGGAAATAGAAGGGAAGCTTTGGGAGGTAGCCCCATCGTTCCCTTCCCTCATTCTAGTGGGGAAGACAGAACCCCACACAGTGACCAGGCTGGGTGCCTAACCTAGGAAGGCTTCCCCAGGGAAGGCTTCCCTGGGGAAATGACACTTGAGCTGTGACTGAAGGATGAAGAGGAGTCCTTAGAAATGGGATGGGGGGCAAGGATATTCCAGAGAGCATAGGTCAGGGAAGACTTCTGAGAAGAGGTGATATATTTGAGAAAGTGTCAGCATTCATGTGGCTGAAGCTGGAAACCAGGTTGGACTGGAAAAAAGAAAAGGTTAGAGGTGGCAAGAGGACCAGAAAGGAATGACAGGCCTTACCTAAGAACCACTGGAGGGTTTCAACAGGGAAGAGCCAGGATCCAATTTGCATTTTTAAAAGAGCACAGAGGCTGCTGGGGGAGGATGGCTGGCAGGGCGGGAGTGGAAGTGGGAGGCCAGTGAGGGGCCACTGCAGTTGTCTGGGAGACACTCTGGGGCCTAGGCTAGGATGGTGGGCGGGGGGAATGGAGAGAAGAGATGGATTCGGGAGCAGTTCTGGGGATAGACAGATCTGACAGGACTTGGCCACTTGTGGTGAAGGCAGAGTCCTGGGAAAGGGGTTTGGTATCTTTCACAGGTGGAGACGAGGGAGGAGTAGCAGGATAGTGAGTGAGGAGAGAGGATGATGAGACCTGTGAAGGCCAGGAAGGTGTATTTCGGTCTGGACCTCAAGAGGGTGGCCTGAACTTGGGCTCACCCCCAACCTAGACTCCCGACTTTCCCACTCTTACAGCCACACTCCTGCGTTGGCCAGTTGCTCTCTGGTCCCAGCTCAGAGAGACCAGTAGACAGTCTTGAGAGCTCACCAGCTCCATCGTTTCCAGGAGACAGGGGAACAGCTCTGAGGAGCTCATCTCTCCATCCAGGCCATCCTCAGGGGCCCTCAAGCCTGAGCCTCCAGGTAAGCCGCTGCTCCGGTAGGCTGGGCCAGGGTTGATGGTAAAGCCGCCCCCCCGCCCCCCTACCCCGCCAATAAGGCTGGGGGAGCCAGGGCTGGACTCACCTTCAGGGTGTCCCGGATGGGGCCTCGAATGTCAATCACCTCGCCTTGTCGGATCACTAATTTGGGCAGCCTGTTCAGAAACTTCTCGGCGGTCATCCTGGAGCCTGCGGAGAGGGCATTGGGAGCCTTGGCCGGGGCAGAGACTGTGTGTGATGGTGGAGGAGGCTACCTGGAGCTTGTCCTGCACAGTGCCCCCACCACCTGGCTCAGCCTCAGGGCCGAGCTCACCTGGGTGCTCCATCCTGTCCAAGGGCTTTCGAATCCTCTGCCAGCCTACCACTCGGCCCTCGCCAGGGAACGGGTCCAGCCCATTCTCTGGGTAGACCTGATTGCGCAGGTCACTCACCTGTCAAGAAGGAAGGGAAACAGCGGCTGGCACAGCTCTTCAGCCCTGAGCTCCATGCCCACCCCTACTTGCCCAAACAGAGGAACAGGCCCAAGGGATGGTCTGATGCAATCCCCATTTTATAGATGAGGAAACTGAGGCCCTGGGAAAGAGCAGGAGAGCTGCAGTTCATGCTGCTCCCACCCACCTGAGCCCTGCTCTTCCTGCAAGCTCCCCTCATCACTCCAGCTGCAGCCACAGTACTGACATCCTCCTCACAGAGTCCCTCTCGGGAGCAGACCAGGAGGGGAGGGATGAGGGTGTTAGGAGAGGGCAAAGCCCTGCTTGGCATGAACTACCTCAAACACCCCTGGTCGTGACTCACGCTATTTTCCCCCTCACACGCTCTCACTGTGGAACTAACGCACCACCCTCTGGGACACAGCCTCATGTGCTCCCATCACAGCACCCTCATCTCACTGCCGACTGCCCCCACAGCAGGGGGCCGGCTCCATCTCAAGTCCTTTAGTCCCAACGTTTGCCCCCCAATGGCACTACCTTCCACCCCAACCAGGAGGCTCCAGGAGCCTCTGGGGGGAGCCAGGACAGTTTTACGTGGACTCCTCACGTTCCCCAGTCTGTCCAGGTGTCCTGAATGCTGGGGAGGAGGGGCAGTGGTGCCACGCAGCTGAGGGCTCTGCTTTCAGGATGCCAGAAGGGGGCGCTGCCTGCTGTTCAGCTGCATACCTTCCCCACTGCTGATGCGGCAAGTATGGCCACGGCAGCCTTCCCGCTCCCTTCCCAGCCCCGTTTCAGGCTCACCCTCCTTCTGGAGGTCATCAGACTGGGGTCTCTGAGGTGGGGCCGTGCCCCTAGGTGATGCCTGAGGAAGCATTCCCACCCCCTCCAAAATCCCCACACTGGGAGTGAGTGGTTTGAGGAGAGCCCATCACCTTAAAGGGGACCCCGTCAGGGTACAGCCGCTGGAGCTCTGACGGGAAGAAGCCATCCAATATGTCTCGGAGGCAGCGCTGCAGGGGGAGAGGTAGGGTGAGGCCTGGCTGGCCCTGTGCAGTGCCCTACACCCTGCTTCCTGTCTAGATGGCAGGCTCTGGGCCCCGGGATCGTGGGGCCAATTACTCTCTGGATCAGACTCTGGAAACAGAGTCCCAGGACATGGTTGGGGTGGGGGGTGGTTCTGGAGGTTCTGCATGAGCCTGGGTGCTGGGGGTGAGCTGGGCCCATCATCTCCAACTAATGGTGAGCAGGGGGTGGGCCACCACAGTGGCTTGAGGGTGCACAGGCCTGTCCTCCCCGTCACTCCTACCTGTGTGGAGGGATCGTGGAAGGGCCGGAAGGGCCCATCGAACATCACGATGCCATTCCGGTAGAGCTTCAGTGGGATGGGCTCAAGGACACAGTGTGGCACTCTGCTGGGCATTGGTGTCAGCTGGGTGTCACTGTCTACCGCCAGCTCACTGAGATCCTTCAGGCTAGCCAGCAGCCTGTCAAAGTCTACCTCGGGGGGTACCAGTGAGTCTCCTGGCAAAGAGGATTGACACCCATGAGCCTCTCTTCATGGCTGCTGTGTGCTCCAGATCCCTGGCTTCCACAGCCCCCTCCTATGCTGGGCACGGGCCTTAGCATCTCTTTAAGTGACCACCTGGGGAGGAGGAAGGACAGCTAACACTAGATAATAATAATAGCTGTCTTTTAGTGAGCATTTACTTTGTGCTAGGGGTTTAACATCTATTATCCCATTTCTTCATACCAACCCTATGCTGTAGGGACTATAAACATCCCCATTTTCCATATTAGGAAACTAAGGGTTAGAGGTTAATGGCTGGCCTAGGGACACACACAGTAAGTGGCAAGAGCGGGATCAGATCCCAGATCAGATGTGCCAGGCACTGTGTTAGCAGCTGAAAGGCACAGTGCAGAGTTCCCAGCGGTCTGGGCTCAAATTCCAGCTCCTCCACTTCTACCTGTGTGACTTTGGTCACGTCATTTAACGCTCCGCACCACAGCATTCTCTTCTAGAAGGTGACGATGATAGGACCAGGATGGCTGTGAGGGTCCAAGATGACCACGTAAGAATTCCAACAAGCATCTGTCTGTGTTAGTTATTGTTGCCAGCTCTACCGTGCACAAATGGACCTCAGGCCAACCCAGAGGCCACGCAGCAGGGGTTATTTATCTCCATTTTATACATGAGGAAACAGGCCCACAGAGATGAAAAATGATTTGCCTCAGGCCACTTGGCAAGTTAGAAGAGGGGACTGACCCTGGAGTCTGTTCTTTCCACCCATCTGCACCATCAGGAGACAGAGGTGAGGGTCGGGACACCTGCTGGACAGGACATGGGAGACCTTGGGTTGCACATGTATTTGGCCTCCTCTTCTGACAAATGTGTTGTCCATAGAGCTGCTCATAAGGTTCACGGGGTGCAGGTGGGGTGATGAGGCAGCCAAGACAGATGCCAGAGCAGAAAGGATACAGGGCAGGTGGGGTGCTGCTGGGGGACAGGCCAGGAGCTTGTTCTCAGTCCTGAAGGGATCTTGCCCTGAACTAAGTCATCTACTAGGGTGTAACCCTATAAAACACTGGTGACTTTCTGGGCCTTCTTGGAAGCTGTTTTTCACCAGGACAGCCAGGCTGAGGCAGGATGTGGGTCAGGACTCTGGGGACCCAATTCCTTTCCCCACAGTGGTGCAATGGCTGTACCGGGGAAGTACAGATGTGGGCGGCCCTGTTTCCTGTTGCCTTTGTGGCTGCTGAAACGGTAGGCCCCAGCTGGCCTTCCCTTCTCCCCTACATCTCCTACTGCTGCAGGGGCTGCACCTGCGCCCCCCTCTTCCTGGGGTCCCCTGGAGTCCCTGAGAGTCCCAAGAAAAACTCACAGAACATCCTGGATATCCCTGATATGAGCCAGAACAATACCGAGACACTATTTTCCTTTAACAGCTGACTAAGTACTTTCAGAACACCCAGGTAAACCTGAAAATAACAGCAGAAAAGCTCATCACTGTCAACATCTGCCCCCATCCCTATATTCTTACAGATGGGAAAGTGAGGCCTAGAAAGTCACATGACTCGGTCAAGGCAGGCCACACAGCACGGCCAACAGGACGACTCAGAGGCGCGCGGACTGCTAATCCCGCTGCCTCCTGGGGACTGGGCTTTTTCAGGGAGCTGAGGTGTCGACAGGGGAAGGGGCAGGTGGAAACCCAGGGGAGGATGCCAAGAAGCAATGAAAGAGAAAAGGAAAGTTGGCGGAGAAAATCAGCCCGGAAGGCTCTCAGCCAGGGCTCGGGGGTGGAGAAGTGAAAGCAGGGTGGGCCTGGCAGGTATCAGATGCAGCAGAATGGAGGTGACACAAGGGGCCCAGGAGAAGGAACCGCCGCTCTGGACAGACCAGGGCTAAGAGAATAAGGCAGGAAGAGCCTGGCATCGCCACCTCACAGCCAGGAGTGCTCAACAAAAGCCTGGCCCCGTGCAGCCACGTCACATGGGATGAGGCAGGTCAGAGGTCAAGTGAGGCATTTCCTCTCTGAGCCGCAGCTTTCTTTTCCAGGGAATGGGTAGATAACAGAGATCTTCATCCTGCCCGCAAGATCCAGGGGTGAACTGACTGTGATGATGACTCAGCATTTACTATGCCAAGCCCCAAGAGGCAGGTCTTCTTCTCCCATTTTACAGATGAGGAAACTGGGCCTTGTAAGGTGACATGCCCCGGGTCATGCAGCTTGCAGGGCCCAGGTGACTCTAAGCCTCTGTCCTCAGTGACCACGCAGGCTTGCCTCTCAGTGTTGGTTCTTCAGATACTGCTCACTGGGGTTCCTTTCCAAGGAGGAGTACAGTGCAGGGAGATCATCTCTGAGGCCTCATCCAACTTCTGAGAGCCCATGATTTTATTTAAAAGGGGAGTGAACAGGCATGGAGATCAAGTCCAAGCTCCTTGGCCCAACTCCCAAGACCCTCAGAGCCCTGGCTCCCCAGGCTGCCCTCAACAAGCTCCCCCACTCACACTCTGAAGCCATACAGCCCGGGCTACCACTTCCAAGCTGTGTGACCCCGGGCACATGGGCCAACATCTCTGGGCCTCAGCTTCCTCTTCTATAAAATGAAGACAATAACAGCCCCACTTTACAGGGTTGCTGTGAGGCTCACAGGAAGTGCCTGGCAGACAGAGCTGTTGTTGTCACTAACACCCCACCCTCTTGATCATCACAGGGCTCAGGTGCCCTCTCACCACCTCCGTGGAGAAGCCTTGCCCGGAGCCCCTGCCCCTGAGCCTGGGCCTCTGTTCCTCCTGGGTTTCTGGAGCCCTTGGGCCCACTCCTGGCCCTCATCACAGGCTGCTGTCATTTTGTTTGCTTATTGGTCTTTCCAGCTACACCAGTCACTCCTTGAACACAGGCAAGAGCAGCCAGCCCTGGGCCTGGCCCACAGTGGGTGCTCAAGACGCACTGGATCCGTCCCTCCACCCCACCACCCCGCCATCCAGCAAGTGCGTCCGCAGCGCCCGTGCCCTGCCAGGCTCTGAGCAGCATGGCCACGCCCATGCCCAGAGTCCTGCCCTCCTCAGGCTCATACTTGAATGAAGGAGACAGGGTGACAAAGAGTGACAGTGGCATGTGTTAAGTGCCACTGTGGGGTTGCAGGGCCCAGAGGAGGGCCAGACCCTGCCCCTAGCGCAGCTGAGTGGTGAGCCTGCCCTGGGCTGGCCCCTCGCACCCTCACCAGGAGGACAACCTGCTGCCGTGAAATCCCGGCAGTGTCCGACGTGCCCCAGCTGGCCCGTCCCAGCACCGCAGGCGAAGGCTGTTGAAAGGAAACAGGCCTGCTATTTCCACCCACCTGCACGCCGGGCCCTGCTCTGGGGACTTCACCTACATTCACTCTGCTCGTCAGAGGAGCCGGCGGGGAGAAAACGGGCTCCGAGAGTCTGGTCACCGCCAGGGCCACAGCCAGCCTGTGACTCGGCAGGAGCTGACTTCTCTGGCCCTTGCTTTGATCATCACGCTGCTTTTCCCCACCTCATCCTGTACAGAGGATCGCCCCAGCGGGCTCTGACCATCCAGGCCAAGGGCACCCAGGCAATGCCTGCGAATCGCCTGCATGTGCACGTGCCCTGGCCTTCGGGTCGAGCCCTGTGCTGGCTCTCTGGAGCACAGCAGGGGTGGAGCAGTAAATGGACATGGTCATCATTCACCGACCGCATGTCCGCCTGAGAGAGCACTCCACGTACTCCACACTGTGGTATTCAGTGCTCTCAGTTCAGGGCCTAGGGGTCAATCGTACCATCTCACCTCACCTCACAGATGAGGATGTGGACTCAGAGGTGAGGCAGGTTCCCCACACAGGTACGATCTGACCCAGGCCCCCCTCTTCAGCCAGAGCCTTTAAGGCTTTCACTGCAACGCAGAGCCCCTAACTACGCGCCCGGGGCAGCTGCAGGGCGGCACAGCGCCTGGCGCCGAGCAGGCACTCCACGCACATGTGCTAGAGCAGGTGGGGTTTGAGCTGAGCTTCACAGGAGGGGAGAAAAGGGGGCAAGGCACTTGGGGGACACAGCACAGGACCGAGCTAGTGGGAGGGTGGGTGGCAGGAGTCCAGCCTGCCTGGGGTCTAGGCCAGGCCATTTCCAGGGGCCCAAGGGCAGCCCAGGGACAGCCCATGGAGGAGTCAGGCTGGCTTCCTGAGCAGGGGAGGGAAGAGGCTCCCACACAGATGCCGGAGCCTGGGCTTGGGGAAAAGGGTTGGGGAGGTGGGCGCTGGGAGTGGGAAGGGGAGATGTAGAGAGAGGGCAGGGACTTGATGAGGGGTGGGGGGGGGGGTGAGGAGCTCAGAGGTGAAGGGTCGGGGGAGCTCAGAGTTGGCTGGAGCTCTCAGCCCTGAGGCTCAACACCTGACCCGAAGGTGGTAGGACCAGAGCCGGAACTGTCCCTTTCATGTCTCCGCATACCCTGAAGCACCTGGCACGGCATCCTGTTTGCTACTCAACATACTGGTGGGAAGGGGTGAATGATCTGGCCTGAGGCCAAGCCCTTGCAAGGCTTCCTCTCCCCTGAGCCCCTTCATGGGCCCAACTGACCCTCCTCCCTAAGAGTCCCAGGCTCTAGAATGTTTGAATCAGCCCCAGTCTGCCTAATACAGATGCCCCAGCTCACCAATCCACTGGCCTGCTGCCCCAGGGCCTGTGGGGAGTGGTACCCAACAGAGGGAGATCCAGAGAAACAAGCCAGAGCATCAGGGTCAGCCAGAGGCTGGCTTCATGGACCCAAGGGCCCTTGGGGCAGGGGCAGGTTGGCACGTGGGGACAAGGCCATAGGGAGAGGAAGGGAAAAAGCCAGGAAAGGGGGGCGGGCAGTCCCAGGAGGAAAAGCTGCTAGAAATGAAAAACATGTTGTTCATCTGTCAGAAGAGCTAAACTGAGCCCCCTCCATGTTGAAGAATCAAAAGGCAAAAGAAGAAAAAGACACAAATCAGGAACTTGTGGCCAGGCTTTAGAACAAGGGGCTTGAGAACAGCCGTACTCTGAGCAAAAACAAACAACACAGAGCAGTTGGGGGCTGCTCTCTTTTTGGGAGGAGAGGGTGGAATCCACAGAACCAGGTCCAGAAACCAGCTGTCTGGTCTCACCCCTTCCCCAAAGGAGCAGGGAGGGCCCCACTGGCCGGAAGGAAGTCTGCCCTCCAACTAGTCAGCAAGGCCACATGAGGCCTGAGCCCAGCTCACCGCACAGGGGCAGTGTGTGTGTGAGTGTGAGTGCGTGCATGCGTGCGTGTGTGTGTCCGTAGTGCTGGCAGGCCTCTGGCCCTGGACCCCAGGAAGGGACATCCTTACAGCTTCTGGCAGTTGCCTAGCAGGGTCTCGCCTCTCACCCAGGGAGAACTTCCCATAGCACTCAGCCCAGGGTTCAGCTCCTGGCATGGCCCAGGTGCCATACAGCTCCCCAGCTTTGCTGTGTCCTAAATGGGACATCTTCCCCGACAGCTGTGCTCCCCAGGGTCATCCCAGGTTCCTCCCACCCCCTCCCTAATGTTCGAGCAATCGTCAAGGCCATGGATTCCCCTCCTAAATCTCTCTGCTCTGCCCCTTCTCACCAGCCCCACCAGTATCACCCTTATGCTGGGCATCATCTCATCTTTGGCCTGGATGACTGTAACCATCTCCCAGTGGGCTCCCAGCCTTAAGTCTTGCCCCCTTCACTCAACAGACTGCTTAAGTGCCTCAGTTTCCCCATCTGTAAAATGGAATAACCCCTGGCCTGTGCCAAGGCTATTTGTGAAAATGCTTTAAAAGTGGCAAATATGGTGCAAATGGAAAGTGATGTTTTTGAAACAAGGGTGAGGGGGTTTTCCCCTGAGATTTAGGGGGAGCTAGCCAATGTGCAGCAGGTGGGACTCTCATGTTTCCAGTCTGGGTTTTTACCCAGCAGGAAACTTATGAAATTAAGAAAGTACAGTTGTCTTCCAAACAGTCCCCTGGGAGCCAAGCTCATGTTCCCATGAGACTGCCACTGCCTTCTGACCATGGAAAACAATGAGAGCTCCCACTTGCGGGGCTGATGACATGCGAGGTGAGTGCTAGGTGTTGCGTCCAACCCACTGACTCGTAGTAACTCCATGGGAAAGAATACACTGATGAGGAACTACTGATCTACTGATGAGGAACTGAAGGCTCAGAGAATGGAACTCGAGTACCCAAGTCACACCTGGGTTAGGCGGTGGTGATGAGGACCCAGGTGTGACCAACAGAGCCTGGAGAACTACCTTCCAGGCAATGACCTCCATTCTTTGAAGAGAATGGACCAGCTTTCAGAAGTGGCCAGTTCCGGGACTTCCCTGGTGGCGCAGTGGTTAAGAATCTGCCTGCCAATGCAGAGGATACGGGTTCGATCCTTGGTCTGGGAAGATCCCACGTGCCGGGGAGCAACTAAGCCCATGTGCCACAACTGAGCCTGTGCTCTAAAATCTGCGAGCCACAACTACTGAGCCCGCGAGCCACTACTGAAGCCCGCCCGCCACAGAGCCCGTGCTCCGCAACAAGAGAAGCCACCACAATCAGAAGCCCACACACCGCATCGAAGAGTAGCCCCCACTCGCCGCAACGCAACTAGAGAAAGCCCGCACACAGCAACGAAGACCCAATGCAGCCAAAAAAAAAAGTATATATATATATATATATATATATATATATATATATATATATATTATATATATATATAAAGGAAGTAGCCAGTTCTATGGCCCCAAATCTCTGGAGTGCATCCCTCGGGATATTAGCAGTTGAGTTAAAAATAAAACGTGGTGGAGGCCCAAAGATGCAGGTAGATTTCAATAGTTTGCTACAAATGAACCTGGAAAGGGAGTCCACAGAGGAGACCAAGCCCCTGGCCTAACGGCCAGCTTCCAAAGCAGGGGGATTGCTTCTAAAGGCCACAGCTTTTAAATGGGTGACATTTTGTAAACTATGGTGCCTGAGACAAATGAGGTCTTGTTACGTTTTGTATCCCTGGGTCCCTGGAGCCTTAGAAAGATGAGCAAGCAGAGTCTAGGGTTAGGTGGTCAGGGATGGAGGCTGAAGCCTTTCCCTCCTGCTCCTGTGTCAGTGGCAAGCTGTGGGAGGCCTTGGGGCACCTTGTGCTGGGAGAAGGGGCATGAATGAGCTGGCCTCTGGACAGCTGTGGGCCATCGGGAGCTGTAACGGAATTCCCTTTGCAGGAGGGTCCAGGGTGGACCCCGACTTTACCTGGCTTCCAGAACTTCTTGGCTGTCATCCAGTCCCTCTCGCCATCCTCCGAGTCCTCCTCATGCATGGGCTCACCCACCCACTGCAGGCCGTAGTCACCGAGGAACCGCTGTGGGGAGAGAAGAGGGAGATGTCGGGGGCACTGTCAGCTCAGCCCCTACCAGGGGAAAAGGCCGCATCAGCCCAGCCCCCAGCCCTAGGCCTCCGCTCCCAGCCCACTGGATGGGGCGATGGGCCCGGGGGTCTTGGCCACTTCCTGGCTGTGGCCTTGGGAAGCCACCTCACCTCCCAGAGCCTCAGGCTTCTCCTTGTAAAATGAAGCTTGTGAGGACTCACTAAGGTAACTCACGTCATGTCCTTAGTACGGGCCTGGCACAAGTAGGAGCTCGCGTAAGTCCGCCATCATGGCGGCGGGGAGCCATGTGGGTCTGGCCCGAGTGGGAGGAGAGGAAGGGACACCTGCTCTGCAGGTCTGAGAGGACATGTCCCCCCACATGTCCCACACGTGGCCTCTCTAGGGCTGGCCGCCCAGCGCCTTTGCCACAGGAAAACTTCTGAGTTGTCTATGCTTCCTGTTGCTGCTTCCTCACCTCCACTCCTTCCCTCAACCCACTCCAGCCCGGCTTCCATCTCCACAACTGACTGCAACGGCTAACAAGCAGCCCCCCGCAACCTGCCTGCTGCCTAACCCAGCGGGCACACTTCTGCCTTCATCTCTTGCAACATATGTTGTTCTTTTTCAGTTTCAAATCTCTAGCCATCTACACTTAGATGTCCAACAGGCACCTCAAAATGAACTTGGCCCAAACAGTCATGCCTCCCTGCTCCCACCTCCCAAAGCGGGGAGTGGCCCACGTCCCAGCTAGTCTCTAATGTGTTACCCTTTTAAATATTTCACCATATTCCGTACTTGTGTCTCTTCCTGTGTACTTGTTTATGTGTGTCCCCTCTAGACTGTCAGTGCCATGAGGGCAGGGACCCTCTCTGCATCCCAGTGTTTGGCAGGGTGCCGGGCGCACAGGAGGTACTTTGTCTGAGTTTGCTAAATTAACGAAGCAATAAACGTGTGAACAACGTGAACGTGGGAACCCCAATGCCCTCTGCCCTGAGGGGGCAGCCCTGACTCCTGTGGCAGCTGCTCAGAGAAGCCCCACGGGCTGCCGGCAGTCCTAGCAGGCCGCTCAGGGAGCAGCTGTTTACCCACAGCCCTGGGGTATGCACAGGCCTGGGTGGGAAGGGCCCTCAGCTGCAGCTGCTGCTTGGGGGTTTGCGTCTGTGGTCTTAAATTAGGTTGGGGCTTTGGAAAGCAACTCGGTGTGGAGAGGGAGAGGCTAGAACCCCAGGAGGAGCTTCTGGTGGGGCCGGTGAGGCAGTGGGGGGCCTTGACGATGTATGCATGCCTAGGACCCTCCCTTGAGCCTGGGGTCCCTCCAGCTCAAGCCTTGCTGTGTGAACGATGGCAACAAAGGTGACACTGGGTGAGTGAGATGCCACGTCCAGAGGCAGGGAATGGCCATGACCAACGCAGTAAACACGCACAGCCAGGCCCCTGCCAGGTCCTGGGCGCACAGCAACGAGCAGGAGAAAAGTGCTCCCTCCCTCGTTCCCTCGTGGGGTCCACGGTCCCCAGAGGAAGAGAGAGTGGAGCACCTGCCCTGGTCACAGGTGAAGGGGGTCCCCTGGGAAAGGGCTCCCACCTTGACTTGAGACTGAGGATCAGTGAAAACTCGCCAGGGGAAGGTAGAAAAAGAAATTTCAGGTGGAAGGAACAACACGGACCAAGGTCCTGAGGTGGGAAAGAGCTTGATGTGGTCAAAGAAGCAGAGGCAGGTCCCCGTGGCTGGAGGGGAGAGTAGTTCAAGCCGACACTGAGGAAGGGGGAGGGGCTAGCCCAAGCCTGAAATGGGATGGGGGGTGCCCCGGGCCCCTGTGTGGGATGTGCGGTGAGGAGACCCCAGAGAGGTGGGCTCTGACCCAGTCCCTGGGGGCAGACAGCCCTGGGCCGGCACCTCCCTCACCTCCATCTCCCCGACCTGCCGCTGCAGCTGCGCGCACGTGGTCTCCAGCTCCTCCTGCCGCTGCAGGGTCACCGTGCCTTCAGGAAAAGACGGGGAGGGGTTCCTGTGCCCCCCGCATGGAGGTTGCCAGGCCACTTCTGGCCATGACAAGAGCTTTGGCCTGAGGGTCATCTGGAGAAGCTGCTCCACGATAACTCGAGGGATCCCTGGAGAAGCACCTCTTGGCCTCTCGCCCTGACCTTGAGAGGGGAGGCCCTGACTCTCGGGAGGCCACCAGCCCACCGAGCAAGGCTCCTGACGGGGCTGCCTTTCCTCCAGGCTTTGGCTGGCAGGCCCTGTGCTCAGGGCTGGGCTAGGGCTGCGCTCGGGGGACTCAGTCCCACACAGAAGGGCACCGCCCTGGGTGTCACTGCTCCTCTCTGGGCTCCATTGCCCAGACTCCACCACAGGACTCAGCTTGATGCTCTCGGAGCCCTGATACCCAGAGGTCGCCGGCCCAGGGGGTACAAAGGGGGGCTGACCAGCCCACAGAGGGCCTCTTACCCTGGTGCTCCTGGAGGGTCTCCACCAGCTCCTCCAAGGCCCGTATCTTCTGATCCTGCAGCAACGAGACAGGAGGGGAGCAGACCTGGTGGTTCCCAGAGCCCAAGGGAGCCCCTTCCAGATGGGAAGACCCGGCTTAAAGCCCCTGCCCCGCTCTGGCACTGCTCCAGTGCTCAGATGGCCCTTGTGGTCCCACTGAGGTGGGGGCAGGGGGTGGGCACCCCCAAGTGCCCAGCAGTCAGCAGCCACTGCTGCCACCCAGTCTGAGGTCTACGGGCCTTGCTCAGGTGTGGAGAAGACCCCTAGCCTCTCTGCTCAGGTCACAGGGACCCAGGTCAGTCCCGGGCCAGACCTGGCCCTCGAGTTGGGCGGTTTGCTCAGGGAGATGGTTCTAGAACCCATCCACCATGGTCTATTGCAATAGTAGCCTCACTGGCCTCCCCAGCCCAGGCCCTTCCACCCCTCAGACCAGACCCTGGCCCTCTCCCCCCTGGGGCCCCACCTTGGAGAGCATCTCATCCGCCTGGGCCTTCACCTGCCGCTCCAGATCCTGCACTTTCCTCGCCATGGTGGCCATCAACTCCGAGTCGTGGTACACAGGGACTGCCAACCAGACAAAGTCCTCGAGCCTGGGCCTTGAGCTGAGGCTGAGGTATGGGGGTCCAGGGGAGGGGAGAGGGAGTGGGGTCCAGGGGAGGGGAGAGGTAGCGGGCTCCCCAGCAGCAGAAATAAGGGTGGTAACAACTGCTGCCACCGAGATAATGGGGACAGTTCTACACACTTTTCATATGTCAGCTTTTCTGAGGAAATGAACTGTTTTGGGAAACTGAGGCACAGAGATTCTGTAATGCACCGAAGATGTATATACGAGGGAGTGGTACAACATACGGGTTACATCACCTTGAAACGCTGTCAAAAAGTTCACCCTTAGAGCAACTATACTCCAATAAATATTAAAAAAAAAAATGTTCACTCTCAGTTGAATCACTCCTCTAATCTCGCCCCTAATTCACAGGAAATACGTTGGATAGAGGAGCAAGTTAAACAGCACCGGACAAATCACTACGGGGGACATCCTGCGGGACAAGTAGCCCGGACGCTTCAAAAAGTGTCATTTTTTTAAAGAGGCAGGGATTCTGCTCTAAAGAAGTATAACAATCAAATGCAGTGCATGACCCTCAATTAGAACCTAGATCGTGGTGGGGGGGAAGCTATGAGAGATATTTTGGAACACTGGGATGTTAGAGAGTTCCTGGATTGTTCATATTCTTAGGTGAGATCACAGCATCGTGGTTACGTACTTCCTTACTCCTAGAAGATGCAAAGGGAAGTATTTAGAGCTGAAATGTCATGATATCTGCAACTGATTTCTAAATGGCTCATCCAAAAAATACACTTGTGTTCATAACATATGTGTATATGGATAGAAAGCAAATATGGCAAGATGTCACTAACTGTTGAACCTAGGCTGAGGACGTATGGGTGTTTGCTGTACTATTATTTCAACTTTTCTGCTTGCTGACAAATTTTCAAATTAAAACATTTGTGAAAGAAAACAAGAGAGACACACGGGAAGAAACAGGCGCCCTTCTTCCCCTGGATGTTGTCTCTCTCTGTGTGAAGCCGGAAGTGTAGCTGTAACCACGTGACCATGTGGAGCTGACTGGCTCAAGGATGGTTCAGTGCAAAGCTGGAGAAACCTGAACTTCTGACAATGTCTTTGAGCTGTTGTCTCCCTAGGACTTCTTAGTATGTGGGATAATAAAGCCCCCTGATGTTCCTTGGTTGAATCAGTGTTTTCGTTGACTTTAGTCAAAAGCTTCTTAACTGATATATAGACATTTGGGAACTGTCAGCACACGGATGACGGCACATGTTTGAGGCAGAGTGGAGAGAGAGAGGAGATCCCAGGCAGGAGGAACATCACATGGAAAAGCTGGAGCTGGCAGGGAGCCGAGAGGGAAGAGCCTAGGAGGCAGGAGGATGGCAGGGAGGCCGTGTTATGGAGGCCAAGAGCCCGGGGTGTCCTGAGAAGAGGGATCAGGGAACTGTGTGGAATGTTTCCCTGCAGAGAAGTGAGACATGACAGGCAAGCCCTTGACTGTGAGCTTGGCAGGGGCAACCCCTGGCTGAGAGCGGGCTGAGGGGTGGTGGCGGGGGAGAGGCAGAGAGACCTGGGGAACAGCCAGTTTCTGTGGTTGCTGTTGAAAGCATCCCCCCTGGGGTGATGGAGATCCTGGCTTTGTGACAGAATGGCTGTGGGGCCGGGCTCTTCCGGTCTCCTTTTCCACCTCAACCCCTCCCTACCTGTACAGGGGAGGGGGCATTCGGTGCAGGATCAGAGACTGAGAGACAGAAACGGAGACAGAGAGACAGGAAGCTGCTTACCCAAGATATCACAGCTAGTGGAAAACTCTCACCTCATCCCCAGCTCCCCCAGACTCCCAGCTCAGACCCTGCCCCTGCCCAGTGCACCACACAGCTCACCCTGCCAGCCCATGAGTCCCCTGTGTGCAGGACTGCTCAGTCCTACCTCCTCTGGGAAGCCGCCCCAGTGAGCCCCATCCTACTTTGCGCACCTCCACGATTGCAGTGTTGCCACAGCCCTTGGCGGATGGTGTGGGTCAGGCTAGGGGGACTGTCTAGGGCACTTGGGCCTTGTCCAGAGCCCTGCGGAAGCAGGAAGCAGATGCCCGGAGGCTGAGCTTCCCCCTCAGGCCCTTCATTCCTCTTGGACCCTGAATCCTAGAGCCACTGACATCACTCTTGATGGGGATTCCAGCCAGGTGTACTCCAGAGGTGCCAGCCACAGCCCGCCCTGGGGCTTTGCCAGACCTCCTGAGCTAACGGCCGGACCTGTGTGTGGCTTCACGCCAAGCCAGGCTCTGAACAGGTCTGGGGTGCAGGCCCAGGGCCACAGTCAGCCAGGAGTAGAAGCAGCGCCTCTGACCCAGCAGGTGGGAGAAGGTGCCATGCCTCTCAGGGCCTCCCTTTCCCCGGGGCCTCTCCTGCTGCCAGGGACACAGACCCCTTCGGGCCTCTGCACTCACCATGCCTACTCACAGGGGCACCTATGCCACCATAGCAGGAAGGAACAGAGATCCTTTCTTCTGAGCCGTGCGCGTCATTCAGCACGTCCACCTCATCTTCTGCAGACAGGGATGCCCAGGTCACTGCTCTGGGGCTGAAGCCCAGGCGAAACGGGGGCCCTGGGCCCTGGTCAAGATGAAGCAGCCTGTTCTCTGTCCCCCCAGCATATGAGGATAGAAAACTTGGGACGCTGGAGAGCAAGGATCCAACCAGAACAGGCCTCTTCTTGGAGTTCTCCCAACCCGGCTCCCTGGGGGGACCTGGGTGGCCAATGCCAGCACCACGGTGGGGGCTAAAGGAGGGCTGGGATGCAAAGGTCTGAGCCTGCGGGAGGCAGGGCAGCAACGTGAGGACTGGGCTTCAGGGAGAAAAAGCTGTAATGGGCTGCAGGTGGCTGTCGGAGAAGGAGGGCTGGGGTCTGCCCCCCTCATGGCCCACCCCACGGTGAGTGGAGGGGTTCAAATGTTAGTGATGACATCTCCACTAAGGGTGTGGGGTGTCCAAATCCGAGAGCTGCAGATAGCACTGCAGTTGGCCAGCCACTCTGGCTGACGGGAGCTCATCACGCTCTTTCTCTCCATCTGCCCAAGTGCAAGGACATGAGGAGGACACGAGGGCAGAGCCCACACTTACCATTTCCGTACATTTTTATATCTCGCCTCCTGGGAATGGGGCAGGAAGGAGAAGGAAGACAGACAAGTTAGGACCCCCTGGATTGCCCTCGGGGGAGGCTCTGGCACCAGGTCCCCCATCAATCCTAAAGAAGGTGTCTTCTGAGGACATCCACCCCCAAATCCCATCCCGGCCCAGGGGTGAGCCAAGGGGCAGGCTTCAGGGTGTCCGACTCCTCCCAACAAAGAAGGATGGTGAAGAGCTGAAGGGCAGAGCCTTGGAGAGAAGATTACAAGAGTCCCCAAGCCCAGGAGCGCAGCCCCAGCTCTGCTCTGAAATGGCTGCAGGACCCCAGGCCTGTCACTTAACCTCTCTGGACTTCCTTGGCCATGATGCAAATGACTCAAAGTGGGCTTCAGAAGAGCAAGGAGAGAGGTAAAAGAATGCTTTGAAAAGATGAAACTGATAGATGAACAAACAGGATTCTCTTCACTGAGAGCCCAGCATGTGGCCGAGCCTGGAACAGGTGGGCCAGCAGTGTTTGAAGAACTAATTCATGACCAGTGAATAAACAGACGGATGCCGCCACCTCGCTAAATGGCACAGCCCAGTGTGTGCTTAGACACATGGAGAGCCTCCCAGAAGAAGGTTCGAGAAAGATAAGGTGATCAGAGAGAGATACATAACTTCTTATCGTTTTCCTCAGGACACTAGGAGTCAATCTCCTAGTCCACGGGAGGAGCCGGGAGGAGGCAGGGGCATGGACACAAAGATCCCACGAGGCCAGTTCCTTACCCCGGATTCACAGGCTCCGAATGCAGAGGCACTCGCCGGGTCTTGCCAAGGGAGGCCAAAGGTGAGCTCATAATTCTACTTCTAGTCTCTAGCTGTCAGGAACTCCCTGAGAAGAAAGAAGTCAGCCCTTGGGGACAGTCACTCAGGACCAGGGAGCGGCCTGAAACTTCTTCTGCCCTGGCTACTTTTCCCAGGAGGGAGCACTGTCCAGGGAGTGGCACCCCTCACTTCTTCCTACTGCCTCTGCAGAAGTTTCTGGAGGCGGCCTGGCCTCAGGATCCCTATGCTTGACGTCCACCTGCTCCGCTGGATGTCCAGCTCTCTGCTCTGCTCTTGGAGGTCTCTGGCCTAGCAGTGCTTGGGAAAGGGCGATGGGGGTAGGATGGGGTGCAGAGGTGGGCCGGAAGCCTGGGACTTCCCCAGACTTCAAGCCCTGGCACAAGACTACCCAGCAGGCCTGGGGCTTCTGTCTATCTACCAAGGAGCTGGTCATCATGCCCAGGTGTCCCCTCCCCTCCTACCAGAACCAGGGGCCACCTCCAACTTCTCAGAGCCAGAGAGGGGCAACCCCAAGGCAGGATTCTACCAAGACACCACCTGCATGGCAGGGAGGTCAAGAGCCCAGACCCTGGATAGGTTCTGCCATTCCAGTATAGCCTGTGCCTCAGTTTCCTTTAGCGTGAAGTGGGGATGGTAATAGTACCAGCCAGGTAGGGGTAACACACGTAAAGCACCCAGCCCAGTGAGGCGCTCGAAGGAATTACTCAAAATGTGAATTGTGGCTGCCGCTGTTATTGGCACACGGAAGGCCCTCATAAATGCCGATTTCCCTTCCTTTCCTCTTCCTTCTGGAAAGATGAATGAACATCAGGGATGCAATTAACGGTCACTATTCAGTGAATTAAATATCACGTGGCTAATGTCTAGAAATCGAAGAATCAAACGACCTCCATCAGGGCCTGAATCAAGTCTTCCGTTCCACTTTGGAGATGTGTGGCACTGGCCTCCACCAGCCCCTGAATCTGCCCAGCAAGGGGACCTGCATCACCAGGAGGCAGCTCCCTTGGTCTTAATTCTGGAGTTTGGGACTCATGCCCCGCCCCTTTCTCAGAGGTGCCCTCCAAGGACAAGGTCCAGAGTTTCCTGATCTCCATCATCCAGCATCCAGCCTCCCAAACCTGCCCCCAGCCTGCCTGGTTCCTGCCGTCTTGTCCGGGCATCCTCAGGGTATGTGTGGCCAAGTGTGACGGCCCCTGTGGCTCCCTTCACCAGTCTCCACACACTGCCAGAGGAATCTTCTTAAACCCAAAGCTGACATGTCACTTCCCTGCTCAATACTCCCAGTGGCTCCTTCTCACCCACAGAAAAAAAAATCATGGATGATCTGGTCGCTGCCTGTGTCTCTGGACCTCACCCATCATCACCCACGGTCCCCCCGCATCCCACCCTCCACTTGAGCCACTCTGAACTGTCGGCCCTGAAATGCACCAGGGCTTTCTTTGCACACATGGCTCCTCAGGCCTGGGACCCGATCCCCCAAAATGGTCTCCCTACTCCTACCCACACCCTTCCCTTGGCTGGCTAACTCCTTTTCTTTTTCTTTTTTTTTTTTTTTTGCTTTTATCTAGTTATATTTTAACTTTTTACTTTAAAATTATTATAGATTCACAGGAAATTAGGACAATAGTAGAGAGGTCTGGTGTATCCTTCACAGTTTTCCCCAATAGTCACATTTTACATGACTATTGTACACAGTATCAAAATCAGGAAATTGACATTGTATAATCTGTGTGTCATTCTATGCCATTTCATCCCCTGTACAGACTCTGTGTAACCACCACTGCAATCAATATGTACAGAGGACTTCCCTGGTGGTGCAGTGGTTAAGAATCTGCCTGCCAATACAGGGGACACAGGTTCAAGCCCTGGTCCGGGAAGATCCCACATGCTGTGAAACAAATAAGCCCATGCGCCACAACTACTGAGCCTGTGCTCTAGAGCCCGTGAGCCACAACTACTGAGCCCACGTGCCACAACTACTGAAGCCTGCGTGCCTAGAGCCCATGCTCCGCAACAAAGAGAAGCCACGGCAATGAGAAGCCCACGTGCCGCAACAAAGAGTAGCCCCCACTCGCCGCAACTAGAGAAAGCCCGCACACAGCAACAAAGACCCAACGCAGCCAAAAATAAATAAATTTATATTAAAAAACGATATGTACAGAACTATTCCATCACCACAAAGATCTCTCTTGTGCTACTCCTTTAGCATCACACTCATCCTCTTCCTCACCACTGTCCCTAACCCCTGGCAACCACTACTCTGTTTCCCATCTCTATAATTTTCTTAACTTCAAGAATGTTATATAAATGGAATCAAATAGCATGTGACCTTTTTTTAAAAAAAATACAGCTTTATTGAAGTATAATTCACACACTTAACTCTTTTAAAGTATACAATTCACTGGTTCTTAGTATATTCATAAATTCAGAGTTATGAAACCACCATCACAATCAGTTTTGGAACATTTTCATCACACTAAAAAGCCCCAGGCACTGTGCCTTTAGTAGTGAAAACTACCCTGCATGAACTCCCACCAGACCTGATTATCCCTCCTTTCTCCAAATTCTCATCACCATAATGACCCCTCAAAAGAAACTGGTCAAAAAGACAGAAATTAATAAGCATTGGCAAGGATGAGGGGAAACTGGAACCTTTGTTGGAATGTAAAATGGTGCAGCTGCTGTAGAAAACAGTCTAGCAGTACCTCTAAAGGTTAAACAGAGTTATCTTATGGCCTCCATGCCTAGTTATATACCCAAGAGAAATGAAAACTTACATCCACACAAAAGTTTGTTCATAAGCAGCATTACTCATAATAGCCAAAAAATGGAAACAACCCAAGTGTTCATCAACCAGTGAATGGATAAACGAATGTGGTATATCCTTACAATGGAATATTATTTGGCAACAAAAAAGGAATGAAATACATACTACAATGTGAATGGACCTTGAAAACATTATGCCAAGGGAAAGAAGTCAGTCACAAAAGACCACCAATTGTTATGATTCCATTTATATGAAATGTCCAGAATGGTCAAATCCATAGAGACAAAGTAGGTTAGTGGTTGCCTAGGGTAGGAGGTGCTAAAGGGAGACGGGGAGGGTGTGGGTGGACTGCTAAAGGGTATAGCGTTTCCTTTTGGGCTGATGAAAATGTTCTAAAACTGACTGTGGTGAGGGCTGCACAACTCTATGAATACTAAAAACAATTGAAATTTACATTTTAAAGGGGTGAAGTATATAGTATATGAATTTTATCTCAATAAAGCTATCACAGGAAAGAAAAGGACCTGGTCTCCAAACCAAAACCAACATCTTCCCTCAAAATAAGCTCCTCCCACTTCCCCCTTCTTAATGGGACCCCGTCATCCAAACACAAAAATTTTCCCTCCTTCTTTCCCTCTTAATCCCATCAGTTACTAAATCCTGCAGGTTAAACTCTGCAAGTCTCTCACACATAGCTCCTCCTCTCCATGACCATTGTTGGCCATCCTAGTGGGACTCTCACTGCCCTTCTTTGGGGCTGTCACAATGGCCCCAAACCGACTTCCCCATTCCAGTCTCACTCCAGGCCAATCCAACACACTGTCTCCAGATCCATTTTCCCATGGATTATAGGATTATCGTCGTCCGTGAGGACGACGATTGTATCTTCCTATCAGCCTGGGGACTCCTGAGCGCAGGGCTGTGTCTCCTCCCTCAGACCGGGGACCCTGAGGACAAAGCCACGTCTACTCCCTTCACTTTGGGGTCCTCCTGGGAGGACTGTGTCTTCCGCCTCAAGCCGGAGGCGGCTAAAAGTTAGGCTGTCTGCCCCTTCAGACTCAAGTTTTGAGAGGAAAGTTCTGTCTTATGCCTCTACATCTTTGGGAGTCAGATTTATCCCCCCACAGGTCCCAGGGCTCTCCAGCGCCGACAAGGACCAGCAGGCTGTACACCTTCAACCCCTAAACCCCCAGCTGGAAGCGCTCACCACGTGACTTCTACCACCAGTCCCGCCCTAGGAGCCGCGTCACCGCCCCCCTGCCTCCACGCGTAGCCACGGTAGGCGGGGGCCCGAATCTGCTCCCAGGGCGCGGGGGGGTCTGCTGGGGGAGCCGGGCCGCGGGTCTCGCATGTCCTCGAGGTTCTCGAGGTGAGGGCCCCAGCCTGTGTGTGTGGTTCCATGGGCAGAAAGGTCTAGGGCCGTGACTCACCACACAGGGTTGCAGAGCCGCCTGCGGCGCCGCCATCTTGTTGTTACACGGTTTCCCAGGCGACCAGGACCCGTGAGCTTCTCATTGGCTAATTCGAGGGGTGTCCCTGAGCAACCAGCAGGCAGCGGAGGCGGGTACAGCCGTCTGTGCTCGAATTCTATTGGCCCACGGAGTCTCAATTCATCGCTGGATACTGCAAATCCCAGAATCCACCGCTCTGAGCGGACTCGGGGTCTGGAGAAATGGAGGGCCGGTTCATGTCAACCCAAGGCACAGAAAGCGGAGAACCTGGGATAAGATTCACGAAGCTGCTGGAAGCCTCTGGACCTGAATGTGTAATCCCGACAATGCCAATCCTCCCAATCAATCCTCCCAATGATTTTGGGAGAAATTACATTTATCCCTCTGAGCCTGTTTTTTCATCTGATCAGTACAGTACTAAGGGGGCAGTTCTTTTAAGCATGAATGGAAATGATGCAAGTACTTAATAAATGTTTCTTAAATCTGAATTTCTCTGCTAACTTCTTGACCAAACGGCGCCCTGAAGGGACGCTCATATTCTATTTCCTTTTTGTGAAAATTTGGGTGAGACTCCCCCTGCCTTTGGATAAGACACTTCGTGTGATTTTGGGTGAAACATTTCCCCTCCCGAGCCTCACATGAAAAAATAAGGTGTCGGATTAAAGCAACTAGAGAGGGCTTCCCTGGTGGCGCAGTGGTTGAGAGTCCGCCTGCCGATGCAGGGGACACGGGTTCATGCCCTGGTCTGGGAAGATCCCACATGTCGCGGAACGGCTGGGCCTGTGAGCCATGGCCGCTGAGCCTGCGCGTCCAGAGCCTGTGCTCCGCAACGGGAGAAGCCACAACAGTGAGAGGCCCGTGTACCGAAAAAAAAAAACAAAAACAAAACTAGAGATAGTTTAGTTAAGAGCATGGACTTAGACCTCTGGAGTCGTGGATCCTTGGGCAAGTTCCTCACCTTAATTTCTTCTTCTGTAAAATGGGGATAATACCCACCCTCACAGAGTTGCCATGAGAATTAAATGAGATAATGCATACAGAGTACCTGTCACAATACCCATACAGAATAAGTTTTCAAAACATTTCCTGCTTTTAACTAGCATTATCATTATCTCAGTCTTCCAGCTGTGATCTGGGTGTCTATGATTTCTGGCACCCACTTCCTTATGCCTTGGCTTAACCACCAAAGCCCTTTCTCTGCGTGTCTCAAACTGCACTTACTAATATTTTCCATTTGACCTTCTCCTCTGCATTTAGGGGAGGGCAGGCTCCTTGAGGCATTCTTTACACACCAATTGAAGACTGAAGGAAGCTACCAATTATTGAGTGTCTTGCAAGTGCCAGATGCCAAAGTTATGAGCTTTACAGATGAGAAAACTGAAGCTCAGAGAAGTAAAGTGACTTACTCAAGACTATGCAGGTAGAAAGCAGAAAAGTGGATTCAAACCCAGAACTGTCTGCCTCCAGAATCTGTGCTCTTTCCAGAAGCTCCCACTTTAGTAAAACAGGCAGGCAAAGGTAAGCCAAGGTGCAGGTGGTACAGGTCTATGGCCAAGCGAAGGGTTCAGGTGGAAAGTGTGACTGGAAGTTGGAGGTGGGAGAGCTCTCTTGCCACTAAGCTGCTCCCAGAAAGTTCTCAGAGGCTTGAGATAGATGAGAAAGTTCGAGGTCATGCTGGGGCCAAGTGTTTTGGGGGGTTGGAGCCATAGTCAGGGGACTAGCAACCTTTTACTGTCACCTTGCTCATGTTCCTTCTGCTCTTAAAGATAAGCAAGGACCAACAGCAATGGGAGGCAGGGGGCTCTGGCCTCATGGGTCCTGGTGTGCCCACTGCCTCCCACCTCAGCAAGACTGGGGAGTGAACTGGCATTTACCCAAGCACCAGAGTTTACAACATACCTCCCTCCTACCCAGGGCCGGAAGCATGGCCTGAGACTCTGCAGTAGGCAGACATTCAGCAAATATCTCGTTCCTGTGAGGGAGGTGGGAGCCCTGTAACCTGGCGGGCAGTTTATTATTATTATATGTATGTATATATATATATATATATATATATATATTTTATTTGGGCTGCGTTGGGTCTTCATTGCTGAGCACAGGCTTTCTCTAGTTGCGGCAAACGGGGGCTACTCTTCGTTGCGGTATGTGGGCTTCTCATTGCAGTGGCTTCTCTTGCTGTGGAGCACGGGATCTAGGTGCCCGGGCTTCGGCAGTTGCAGCACGCAGGCTCAGTAGTTGCGGCACACGGATCCCAGAGCACACGGGCTTTGTTAGTTGCGGCACGTGGGCTCAATAGTTGTGGCTCACGGGCTTAGTTGCTCCACGGCCTGTGGGATCTTCCCGGACCAGGGATCGAACCTGTGTCCCCTGCATTGGCAGGCACATTCTTAACCACTGCACTACCAGGGAAGTCCCCAGTTTATTATTTTTTAAAAAACATTTATTGGGGGAAGTCAGGGCCTTATTATAAAAGTATACATTTTCATCATAGAAACTTGGAAAATAGTGATGGCCATCATTTATTGAGGAAATATTATGGGCCACCAATACTTAACAAGTCTATGGGGCTGGGCTCTGTCACTTACTAGCTGGCTGTTTCTGCTCCAGCTACTCCACTGAGCCTCAGTTTCCATATCTGGAAAATAGAGATTCTAATAGAACCCACCTTGCATGATAACCCTTATCATGCAAATTAAGTTTCTCATAATATTGTCATATTGTTTTTAAAAAGATGTTTTCCAAAAACAAAGTTATGAAAATGAAACAAGAGTCTAAGCTCGCCTAATAGTTATTTTTCTGACTTATATTTTTCTATCTCCCATCTTAGATGGTTCTGGAAATCTTTCCAAGGTCTCCAGACTTACATAAGATTTGAGTGTTAGGGACTTCCCTGGCCGTCCAGTGGTTAAGACTTTGCGCTTGTACTAGAGGGGGCACGGGTTTGATCCCTGGTCAGGGAACTAAGATCCCGCGTGCTGCCCAGTGCAGCCAAAAAAAAAAAAAAAAAAGATTTAAGTGTTAGAAGGACATTGGAGGAAAGTTTGTCCAGCTTCCAAGCTCACCCAGGACTCCCTCTGGACTTCTGGGGTGGGGGCCACTTGGCCTCTTCTTGATTCCATCCTGGGGTGGATGCTCATTGCCTGACAATGGTGCAAAGGCCCTGGAATGGGAGGAGGGAGGCTCTTTCTGGGTCTGCTCCTCACCTGTGGGATGAGGAAGTAGAGGGTTACAGGGTTAGAGTGTTAGAGGGTTCTGGAGGCCTCTGTTCTTGAGAATAGAGTCCACTTTGCTTCTAGGTCATTTCCTGAAAAACCCTTACCAGTTATGACCCCTTTGGGGCTAAAGAGTTTATCAACTCCTAGCAGCTCAGGAGGGAGAGGTAAATAATAATGGAGAAAGAGGTCCTCTCAGTCCAAGCATTCCTTCAGAATAAAAACCTGGCTATCTCTCCCACCTTCCCCCTCTTCTCCACCCACATCACAGGCGCCTTGGGTCAAGCCCTCCCTATATCCTGTTGACATTTAGGACCTTCATATTATGTGTCCTGCCCTTCACCCTTCTCAGTGTTCCAGAAACTATCATGTTCTCTCCTATGTTGAGGCCTCTCCTTACAATGGGAACATCCTCCTTTGCCTTTTCCCCCTGGGAAAATCCCCCTCCATCCTTCAAGAACTAGTTCAAATGTCCCCTCCTCCATGAATACCCCCACTCCCCCCAAATAGAATTACACTCTACATTCTAGTAGGCCTGCTGCCATTATAACATTCCTTATCCTTTTTGTGATTTTTTTCTGTATGTGTCTCCTTCTTGGACTATGAACTCCTCAAGGGAAGGGATCTTTACTCATTCATCTTACCTGATACACAGTAGGTGTCAATAAATTGTCTGAAATGAATGGATGGATGGATGGATGGATGGATGAACAAACAGATGAAGATTTCCCTTGGAATGTTCTGTGGTGCTGTTGGATCACAGCCCTCTCTCAGTGGGGGTGAAAGCTGCAGGGCAGATCATACTGTAATATGTGCTGCAACCCCCTTCCTTTCTTCCCAACCTTGCTGTGTTCCATTCTGTCACTGAGCTCAAGTACATATTGAGCACTTGCCCAGTGTGAGACTGTGCAAGGCCCTGGGAACAGTCATTAAAGAACACTGTGAAACTGGGACAGGGAGTGGCCTGAGGTGTTTTGCTCACCCAGGTCCCTCTCGTTCTGCACAAACATTCCCTTTGAGTGGTCTTCCCTGAACACTAACCTATAATATGTCCTCTTCCCATTTCTCTTTTCTCACACCACTCTTTTGACTTCCTCACAGCATTTACTGAAATCTTAAATTACCATAATCTTTAATGTTTTCCCCCATTCAAATGTCAGTTCCATAATAACAGGGACTATGTCCTTTTTTTTCACTTCTGTAGCCCCAGTGTGTGCAGTACCTGGCACACAGCAGATACTTAACAACTATATTATGCTGTAATATTTTAGTATCATTTTCTACTTCTCTAACTCTCTCTTCATTTGTGTCTAATCTGATGTTAAAACTATCCACTGAGTTCTTAATTTCTATTATTGTATCTTTTAAAATTTATTAATTTATTTTTGGCTGTGTTGGGTCTTCGTTTCTGTGCGAGGGCTTTCTCTAGTTGTGGCAAGCGGGGGCCACTCTTCATCGCGGTGCGCGGGCCTCTCACTATCGCAGCCTCTCTTGTTGCGGAGCACAGGCTCCAGATGCGCAGGCTCAGTAGTTGTGGCTCACGGGCCCAGCCGCTCCGTGGCATGTGGGATCCTCCCAGACCAGGGCTCGAACCCGTTTCCCCTGCATTAGCAGGCAGATTCTCAACCACTGCGCCACCAGGGAAGCCCTCTATTATTGTATTTTTAAGTTCTAGAATTTACATTTGGTTCTTTTTTTTTTTAATAAATTTATTTTATTTATTTTTGGCTGTGTTGGGTCTTCATTGCTGCGTGTGGGCTTTCTCTAGTTGCGGTGAGTGGGGGCTACTCTTCGTTGCAGTGCACAGGCTTCTCATTGCTGTGGCTTCTCATTGTGGAGCACAGGGTCTAGGTGTGTGGGCTTCAGTAGCTGTGGCACGCGGGCTCAGTAGTTGTGGCTCACGGGCTCTAGAGCACAGGCTCAATAGTTGAAGCGCACGGGCTTAGTTGCTCCGTGGCATGTGGGATCTTCCCAGACCAGGCATTGAACCCGTGTCGCCTGCATTGGCAGGTGGATTCTCAACCACTGTGCCACCAGGGAAGCCCCTCCATTTGGTTCTTTTCTATAATTTCTAGTTTGTGGTCTTGTCTTATATGTCTTTGAATACACTAAGCATTGTTATTTAAAAGTTTGGTTGATAATGCCATTATCTGGATCTTCTGTGTAATTGTTTCTATTATCTGTTGTTCCTCTTTGTTTTTTTCGGGGTGTTTTTTGTTTTTTGATCACGTTGTCTTCAGTTTCTATGACGGGCTGGGCTGTTGTTTCCTGTTTACTCTTACTCCTCAGGTGTAACCTTTCATGGTCCCAACCCAAAGCCTAGTGGAGGGTGGGGGAGTTTACCAGGGCCCCCATTTCTTAGTAGGTCTTGAACTACAGTTTTTCTCCCCCAGCCCCATAAATCTGTAGAAAGCTCTGCTCAGTTTCTCAGCTGTCTCTTCTGGAAGTGGCAAATACTTTTAGGGGAAAAGCAGCCCCAAAGGGCTCACCTCTTTGTTCCCCTTAATTCTTTTCTTCGTTGGTAACTCCCCAGTACTTAGTTTGCTATTGCCCCATAATAAGCATTTATTGACTGCATGAATACAGGTATGCACGGCTTGGAGGTGGGAGTGATCACCTTATATTCACCCATTCATTCAGCTAGCCTAACTGCCATATTCTGTTTTTTTGTTTTGTTTTATTCATTTATTTATCTATTTTTGGCTGTGTTGGACTTCCTTTAGTTGCAGTGAGTGGGGGCTACTCTTCGTTGAGGTGCGCGGGCTTCTCATTGTGGTGGCTTCTCTCTCTTGCCAAGCATGGGCTCTAGGCGCACGGGCTTCAGTAGCTGTGCCATGCGGGTTCAGTAGTTGTGGCTCATGGGCTCTAGAGCGCAGGCTCAGTAGTTGTGGCGCACGGGCTTAGTTGCTCGGCGGCATGTGGGATCTTCCCAGACCAGGGCTCGAACCCGTGTTCCCTGCGTTGGCAGGCGGATCCTTAACCACCGCGCCACCAGGGAAGTCCCATATTCTGTTTTCTGCTGAGTTAAAGAGGTGATGAGACCTAGAGGGACCTGGTGTTGGGTCAAACTACTAGACCATATTCTTAGCAGGCACAACCTTTAGTGCAGTGACCAAGAGAAGGAGCTCTTGGAACACTGAGGAACTCCCTCTCTTTGAAGGCGTTGTAGGGGGTGTGGATTGAGATTTCCCATCAAGTCAGGTTTGGAGAAGGTGTACAGTAGGACAGGGAAGTCAAGAAATAGACTAGGTCTCTCTCCAGCTCTGCCATTAACCTGCCCTTCTTGGGCCCTCAACTTTCCCATCTGTAAAATGGGGGTCTCTCTAAGCTCTTTAAACTTTGCGACCAGGGTTCTGTCTATCCAGATGGTGTCAAGACAGAATCAAACTGCTCAGAGGGCAGGAGAGGAAAAGGTTACTGACAGACTCCAGATATCCCTTCATGCCCCAAGTCCTTATGACCCTAAAAACCCTTCCAGCACCCAGATCCCCCCACCACTAGCAGCTCAAGCTCAAATGACAGCAGAGACCCAGGACGTGGAAAAGAAATTTCTTAGGTTTCTAAGAATATTTTTGCAAATATGAGCTTGGCATTTAAGTATCCTCACAAGAATCCACAGCATGGAGAAAGGGCATCCTGGCTGGCCCCAGGGTTTAGCCCAC
The DNA here is from genome assembly GCF_951394435.1 of Stenella coeruleoalba. Classification (NCBI taxonomy): domain Eukaryota; kingdom Metazoa; phylum Chordata; class Mammalia; order Artiodactyla; family Delphinidae; genus Stenella; species Stenella coeruleoalba. The sequence continues at coordinate 20,377,186 of NC_137169.1, forward strand.
CTTAGCTGCCTCTTTGTCAGAAGGCAGAAGACTGCCCAGTATGATGGCATCAATTTTCAGCAGAGCAATCTTGGACTTCAACATGGGCCTCTTGTCTCCTGGGCCAGTGCCCTTTCCCTGCCTCACAGACTCTCATGAACCCCCAGAATCACCCACCCCAACAGGTGCACCAAAGGCAGCTGAGACTTGAACAGAGGGTCAGGAAAGGCCTCTGGTGAAGGAGCTGATAGGGGTGGGCAGTGACAGGTAGTTGAGGGCTCCACCCACTTCCTTCCCTACCCACCTCCCCGGGGGCGAGATTCCTACCCCTCTCTCGCCATTTCCTGGCTTTCTCTCTCCAGCCTTGACTTTCAGTTCTTTTCTGTTTCTTTTTAGCCAGGGCTGGAGGCCCTAAAGGCCCACACAGGTTTTTCTGAGGCTTGATACATGAGACACAAAAGCATAGAAGGGAAGTGAAAGGTTTTATTTTTTTCACTATCTGGCATGCAAATGAGACATAGAATAGACTAAGGAAGGGAGAGTAAGTGGGGCTGGAGCTGGGCTGTAGAGCCAATCCCTGGGTCCTCCAGGAGGGAGCCAGTCAGGGAACCAAGATTTAATTGGTGACTTCTAGGAAAGCCCCAGAGGTTACATACATGGCTGCAGCTTCAGACATACCTGGATTCAATTACACATGAAACTGGCTCCACCTTTTATTACCTTGGACAAGTCACTTAATATCCAAGCCTCAGTTTCTTCATTAGGAGAATGGGGATAATTATGAAACCTACCGCAGAACCCCACTGAGAGAATAAAATGTATAAAGAATGGAGCACTGTCCAGGCACCTTTGTGATTCACCTCATCCCCCACCCCTGGCTAGAACTTCACAGCCACCCCACCCCAAACCCCTTCCCCAGCAGTTTATTAACTTCTCGACCCTCCACTAGCCCTCCTCCTATCCATCTGAGATTGACATACACAATCTGTTATTTTCTTCATCCAAATCACAAGATGCTAGGTCTTAATAAACTTCAGAAATAATCCGCTTCAGTCTTCTCACTTGAAATGAGAAACCTGAGGCCCAGGGGGAATGGGCTTACCTAGAAGCTAGGTTTCTGGATTCCTAACACAGTGCTCCTTTGTTTTCACAGGAATCTCCTCCCCCACCACCCCAAATTTTCATGCTCCCCAAGCCTTCATTCTGAACCTGTGGAACAGTCTACAACCTTATCCTGAAACCTAAATTTATCCCAGCCTTTTCTCTTTCAGCGCCTATCCCCTGCCCCAATCTCCTTTTAATTATACTGTATTTAATTCTCTGGCAGCTCTTTTGTTAAAGGCTCAGAGACGGACAGTTTCTGGCCCAGGGTCTCGGAGTTGATATGTGATTAAACCAAGATTCAATCCCCGCTATGCATGACTCCAAGCCCAGGGTTCTATTTACTGCCCCACAGGTGCCTCGTGGATGCCTACCTCCCATCCCCTGGGATGTGCCTCAGTCCCTCTCCAGAACCCACCATCTGCCAGGGCTGTAGAGCCTAGGGCCTGGCACGCTCCACCCCAAGGTCTGTAGAAAAGCAGTAGCACCCCACCCCACCCTGTAGGCCCTCCTTCCTCTCCCTCCACCCCGCCTCCCTGCCTCCTTCTCGTTCAAAAGCAGCCAAGCCAGAAGAGGCCTGCAGACAGCCCTGCGTTCATCTCCAAAAGCTGCTACAAAGAGGGCCGTTGAGAGACTCCCAAGATGAAAGGCTTCCTCTTCCTCCTATTCACCGTCAGCCTCTTGATTATGATTCAGGTAAGAGCAGCACCCCAGAGCCCCCGGCACCATCACCCAGGACTCCCCAGATCTGCCCGGCACGGGGGAGAAGGCATGCAGGCTCCTGGGCACCCAGCCTTCTTCCACAGGAGCAGAGGCTCCAGCAGGGGAACCATGGCCTCAGGGGGCCTGACTCCCAGCCTTCCAGTCCTTCTGGTTGGGATCAGCCCGCTTGAGGGCTGCCCCTGAGCAGGACTGTCTCCTGTACCCGAGGCTGGGGAGCACTTACAGGGTGCCAGGCATACTGAGGCACCCAAGGGGTGCCATGGAATAACAGGGGATTAAGAGGCTTGGGAAGACGGCCCTGAGAGAGGATGGCATCAACCCACAGGGAACCTGGGGGAATGGTCCTATGGGAGGGGGCCGGGAAATGTTCAAATGGAGCCTGATCCGGTTCTGGAGGTGGCAGGAAACCCCCCGGGAGAGGAGCCCGCACGTTCGGCAATGCTAAGATAGAAATCTCCCACTCCGGAAACAGGTAGAGGCTCGAGACCAACTGCTATTCCAAGAGGCAGCTTGGCGGCATCTCACACGTTAGTCGGTGTGGGGCATGGGAACCATCCAGTTTTCGATCAGGAACAGCCTGATCAAGCGTCGAGAACAGCTTAATCTCCATGAGGGGCAGTTCTGGTTGCAGCCTGATCAAGCATTGAGAACAGCTTGATCACCATCTGCTACCTCCTCAGGGGAGAAGCCACACCCTCCCCACCCACCTACACTTTGCCAGGTGCCTTCTCGCCAGCCCTGTCTCATGTGACCCCCATGACTGTGACGGGCTCTTCTCCCCATTCACAAGATGAAGAAACTGAGGTTCAGGGAGGCTCAGGCCCTGGACGGTCAAGGGCTGGGGCCACAGGCTCCCGTATCTCCTACATGCTGGAGGAGCTGGTGGTCTGGTGGACGTGAAAGGAAGGTTCTGTGGGACGTGGACCGGTAACCGCCTCTGACCCTGCCTGTGTTGAGGCAGGAAGCAGCCAACCATCCTCACAGGACCTTGTGGTAGAAGTTGTGGTCACTGGGGCAGGGAACTGAGAACTACTTGGGGTGGGGGCACTGTCTCTAAACAACGAACACGAACTTCAACCCCCCATGAGCTTGCCACACTTCTCTTGCAGATACAAACTGGAGTCTTGGGAAACCGGAACGCCACCGACAAACCCAGGAATGGGGCCCCAGCCCTCGGCAGCCTGGGCGGCGGCAGCACCCTTGTCTTCTTGACTAACATCGTCATCCAGCTCTTCCGCCTCAGATGAGGTGACACGCCCCAGCCCAGCCCTAGCCCCGTGCCCCCAGGACAGCTGCCACCATCACTAGCAAGAGAAGCCCCTCCCTGCCCCATCCTTGGGAGGGGCTGATGCTAGAGATGAGCAGGTTGTGGGAACTGACACGTAGAGCCTGGGGGGCCATGGCCGACACAGCGAGATACCGACATGGAGGGGCAAGCACCCCCCAGCCTGGGCTCAATAAAGTTGTCATGTACTTGGAGTGGGGTCCCGTGTGTGGTCACTGGACGTCACCAGGCCCAAAGATCCAGGTCTGCAGCAGCACCAAGGGGCCACCTATAGCCCCATCAGCAGGCGAGGTGGCACCAGCGAGCTCGCACCTCACCTGCCTTGCGCCAAAGTCCAAATGCGGAGGCCCTTCCCCTTCGAATCCCCTTGCAGGGACACGACGCAGAACCTGCCATCTTCACCCTCCCTTTAGTTGCATTTGCTTACCTGTCCCTGCGAGTTTGGGAATGATGGTCCCAGAGGACCCCACCCCCACCCCCTCCCAGACCCTGGACATCCCCAGTTGCGGAGGCTCAGAGAGCCCCCCACTCCACTGCCTCGGTGTCCTCAGAATGACAGATTCAGAGAGAAGCCCCACCACCACCAGCCTATAGGGGTTCCCAGCCTCACAGCCATCCTCCTGTCTTCAAGTCCCCAACCACTGGGGACTGAAAAAGACGAAGAGGCCACTGTCCATTTCTTCCCTGCCTACCCATGGGCTGGGAAGGCAGGAAGGACAACCCTCCTGGGTGCGGGCTGGTGGAACTGGGAGCTGAAAAGTAGGAAGGGAACTCTGGAGAAGCCCCCAAGGGCCTCGACCATCTGCCTCTTCCTGGAGGGCGTTGGCCAAGGGGACAAGTGTCTACCAGATTGAAAGACTATGTCCTGCCCTCTCTGAGCTGGGTTAGGGACCAAGACCCCCTGTTCTGGCTTCTTGGGGGCCAAACCTTTAGGACTTGAGACCAGAGTTGGGGGAAATTGAGAGGAGCCCGGGTGGGCAAAGCCATTTGAGGTGTGGCTCCCACTTGCCTTTCCCACCCCGCCCACTGAGTCCCCACCGCACTGCACTTCCCAGTTTCCGCCCCTGGACTTGTCTGCATCCCTCTGCCACCCTCTAGCCTGGCTGACTCCTTCTCATCCTCCACATCTTAGCTGAGGGTTCCCTCCTTCGAGCAGTGTTCCCTGCCCTGTGCCCCTAAAAGGTTTAGGTTCCTCCCCTGTGCATCCCTCCACTTCCATTCTCACCCAGTCACTGAGTGTATCACCATTCCCATCGGGATCCTCCACTGGACTCTGAGTGGCTTGAGGGTGGGGACCAAGGGGCTTGGTTCATATTTGTGTCCCCACAGCCCAGTGCCAAACCTGGCTCAGAGCAGGACCTGAGAACACATCATTTGGGGTGACTGCATACAAGACCACACTCAGCGGTTAGCCTGGTCCCACTGTTCCCTCTGTGGCAGACGGGGGCCTTACCTGGGCCCCAGAACTGGAGCTGGGAGGGAGGAAGCCCACCTGAGTACAGGCAAGTAAGAAGGCAGGTGAACAAATCCTCACTCCCACCCCCAAATACCAAGGCGCACAGAGATGAGGGTACCTGGGAGCATATTATAAAAGTTTATGTTACAACAAAAAACCCTATAAAAACATTTCATCCCAGGGAGCGCCTCCAGGGCTGCGGGGTGGGGGGAGGTTCAAAGCACACGGACAGTCCAGATCTGGGATGCCCTGTCCTTGGCCAGCTCCCACAGCACTGCGTGGTCCTGGTCGTAGCCCTGGCCACCTGGGGGAGGGGGTAAGAGATGGGGAGATGGTCAGAGAGAGCTGGGGACTCTGCTGCCTGCAGGGGCCTTCTCCCACACACATGCTCAACTTACCCTTCACATCTAGGATCCGGCCTTCAAACATCTGGCTGCAGATATGGCCTGATTCACTGATGCTCCACGTCTGGCGGGGAAGGCGGCTCTCAGCCCACAGCACTACCTTGGAGCCGGTGCTGGGGGTGCCAATCACCTGCAGGCTCATGGTGGGGGCCACCTGAGGCCCCAGGAGGTCGTCAGGCACTGGCCTTCCCCACAGAGACTCCACCAAACCCAAGACACCATTGACACACCCAGCTTTGAACCCTGGCTTGTATGGACTGTGACTCTGGGCAAATCTAATCCTTCTGAGCTCTGGTTTCCTTGGGGACGGCTGTTGTGAGGGTTTAATGTGAGAAACCATAAAAGGGCTGGAAAAATATGAGCTCCTCCAGGAAGCCTTCCATGACTGACTCCTGAAGCACAGGCTTTAGCAGCAGACAAGCTTCCCCATACTTACTGGCTATGTGACTTTCAGCCAGTTACTTAACTTCTCTGTGCTCGTTTCCTCACCTATAAAATGGGAAGTATAATAGAACTTGCTCCCTAGTGCCCTCTAGGGATTACATGAGGCATTCACATGAAGAAACCTGCAAGGCGCCTCCCTCCAATGCCACCTTCTCGGGAAGGGCTCCCCTTGTCAGAGCTACTGATACTTCCTATTTTCCTTTCTTACTGTATTTTTCCTCTATTGCATTTTTTAACACCTAAGGTACTAAGATATTTTACTCATTTGTTTCTTTCTCTCCCCACTAGGATGCAAGCTTCAGGAGGGCAGGAGTTGTTTCTGTCTTCTCACTGTTATATTCCCAGCACTTAGAACAGGGCCTGGCACATGGCAGGTGCTCAGGAAATGTCTGTGGAGTAGATCTATCATTATTAATAGGATCCAAATCTGTCACAGGATATCAGAGCTGAGTGGTCCCTTAGAAGCATCTGGTTCAACGCTCTTGTTTTGCAGACGGGAGACAGGCCCAGAGAAGAGCCCAAAGTGCCCAGGGGTACACAGCCTGCATTCTCCACCTCCACCAGGGTCCTGGTGTTTGTGTATCTCTCTGTCTCTCTGGCCAAAGGCTGGGTCCTGTTCCTGACTGGGAACAGGCTGGGAGTCCCAAAGGTAGGCTTAGTGAGGGTCTGGGGCCCTGGTGACCCTGTCCCAGTCCCTAAACTGGTACCTGGTTCTTCAGCAGCCCATCCTCGTAGTACCAGATACAGCTGCCTCCAGCTTGGGGCTCAGAGACCACCACGCGGCCCGCCTTCATGTCCTCCATGTGGTCCGGCACTGCCAGGAATCCCCCCAGGGCCGCATTCCAGAGGTGGAAATAAGCCCGGCGCTGGTGAGTGGGGGGAGCTGAGAGTCAGAGGTCTCTGGGCAGGGATGCTCCCACTTGGGCCCCCAAGGCCCTCAACTCTGGACCCTCCAGTATCCCAAGCTCCCAAGCTCTCCCTCCTGCCCCAAACCATCCTCGACCCTGCTTCTAAGTCACCCCTTCTTTCTCACACATATGCCGGGGGCACATACACAGTGCACACGCACACAGTTCCACATCTGTAGAGATACACACAGAAACACTGGCAGATACACCCAAGATCCACATGGTTGTACAGGAGTGCCGCAGATACAAACACATGGATACACATCGAAATGTACGCTCACACTATTTGCTCCCCCAGCCGACTCCGCGCCAGGCGCTTATGTTTGCCAAAAGTTTGGATGTGTATAGGAATACAGATGTGCACACACACTTACAGAGAGAAATGCACGCACTACCCATGCTGAAGAGGTACCACAGCAGGGCGGACACTGGGCTGTCAGACATCAGACCTGGCTCGGCCCCAAATCACCTGGGGGTCTCGGATGGTGGTGACAGTAATAATAGTAATAATAATAATCACGGCTAACGTTTGTTGAGTGCCTAACCATTCAAGCACTGTTCTAAGGGCTTTACATCATTATTATCTTCAATCCTCTAAACACCTCTATCATACACAGCACCCGCATTTTAAAGATGAGGAAACTGAGGCCCATGGAGGTAAAATACTTGTGAAGATTGCAGAGCAAATTCTTGTCCACTTCTCTGGGCCTTTATTTCCCCATCTGTAAAATGTGAAGGTTGGAGATAATCTCCAAGATTCCTTCTAGCAATGATGTTATAAGAGTCTGAAATAGGGACCACACAAGTTTCCTCACACAAAGACACACACTTTCAACGGTGTCACAAGTACAGGCACGTGCAGTCATAAATATACTCTCACAGATGTACAGGGTGAGGGGATGACAAACATCCCCCCACAGATCACCTCCAGAGGACACATGCATACAAGTGATATCACAGACGCAGAAACGCCCTCAGATGGGCACGCGTGTGCGCGCGCACACACACACACACCCCCCTCTGTGGCCATGCCTCCACATAAATGCACATGCACATAAATGAGACACATGTCCAGACATGCACTCACAGACATACGGAAACACAAGTACAGACACAGTGTTTCAAAGTGAAGTGTGCTTACCACTGGTGGGTGGTACAGGAGATAATTTTCAGGCTTATGTGGATAAGCCTTATTGTTAAAAATTTAACGGTAATGAATTCATCACAATGTCTATTAAGGAAAAATCATACATACACATCAAACCCATGATCTTATAGACATGACTCCTTAGGGTAGGATAAAGTAAAAAAAAAAAGTGAGTTGGTTTAGAGGAAAATATTAAGGAGACAATGGTTCAGAAGGAATGATGGTGTGACAAAAATTGTGACAAAAGTACACAAAGGCTGAGTCTGGGAAACATGAGAAACGCACAGACAGACAAACAGCCAGACAGACTGGCCCAGACGTGCTCAACCCGACATGCTACCTACCTGCTTGATGGGGTAGAGGGAGCCCACCCTCTGGGTCCCACTGTACGTCAGCCAGTTGGTGATCTCGCAGCTGCCCACCAGCCACTGGCGGCCCCGGAAGTCGCTGTGCTGGCACAGCACCCAGCTGGGCCCCGCAAGTGCCGCAGACACAGCGAGGAAGACAGACAGGCAGACAGGCAGGCAGAAGAGGAGGAGCAGCCGTCAGAACATTCTCCACCTCCTCCTCTCTCATGCCCGGACTCCTCTGCCTGGGGTTCAGGTCCCGGAAGGGGGTAGAGAGGGAGGCTGGGAGGGAGCTCTGGGGTTTGCAGGGCAGAGGAGGGTCCTGGAGAGCACCTCGGGCTGGGGTCCAAGCCCTGAGGGCCAGTGACCCTTCCCCCCTCTCCCTCCTGGCGTGGAGGGGAGTGCAGTAGAAGTGGGGGAAGACCTGGAGGCCCCCGACCTCCCTCCCTCCCTCGCAGCCCCCGCATCCCCGCGGCACACTCACAAGCCCCCCTTGATCCGTACAGACAGCACGTGGTTGTTGAAGCCCTCGGCTTGCAGGCTCCGCAGCTCCCCACTGAGCTCGATCTCCTTCCCCTCGAAGCACTCCAGGCCATACAGGAAAATGGATGGCTCTGAAAAGTGCTGCGGCCGGGGGCACAGAGAAGGGGTGAGGCCACGAGAGTCCCCGACTCAGTCCCTCTAGTTCCAGACACCCCAACTCCCAGAATGGTCTTTCAGGTTCTCTTCCCTCCTGAGCTCCACCCCACAGGGCCCCTGACTCCTGGATGCCGCCAGCTGGGTGGCCCCCGGGTTCTCAGATGTAGCATGTGCCAGATAGAACCCCCATTGCCCCTCAAACCTCCTCCCCAGCAAATGGCGCTTCTAAGATGAGTGACAAGAATAATACTGGTCATTATAGCAGTTCTCATGTATTCAGGGCTTACTACACGCCAGGTTCTGTGCCAAGTGCTTTACCTGATCTTATTATAACTTCTCAACTGCCCTATAAACAGGTGATATTATTATCCCCACTTAGAGGGAAACTGAGGCTAGAGAAGGTAAATCACTTGCTCAAGGCCCTAAGGCCAGGCTTCAGAACCAGGTCTGTTTGTCTTCAGAGCCCAGCATGTAGTTGTACAGAACCTGGCTCTGTCTATTATCAGCTGCGTGACCTGAAGCAAGTCACGTGACCTCTCTGTGCCTCAGTTTTCACGTCAGAAAAAGGGAGAAGATAATAGTTATATGGCTCATAGGGCTGTGGTGAGGATTAAATGCCTTAGTGCATGGGAAGCCTTTTACACACTGCCCGGAGCATGGTACAGCAAACACCAGCTGTTCTGCTTGTGTCACTCCCACTGGCCACCCAGTCCATAACCAAGTCCTACAGACTCCAGGTCCTTCATCAGCCCATGTCACTTCTCTCCACATCTTCCTAGTCCAGGACATCATCATTTGTCCTGGATCACTGTAGCAGCAGCCCCACTGCCTTCCTCCCGCCCACCGTTCCCCCCACGCAGCAAAGCCACCTTGCTGTTCCACTCCTCCCTGCCCAGAATCACCACCTCATCGGTCGCCCCTGCTCCCAGCCCACCCCTGAGTGCTAGTCCCTCCTGGCCCTGTCCCACCTCAGTTTCAGGACACAGCACTCTGAGCTGTAATCTTTCTGGGTTCCTTGAAGGCAGGGCTGTGTCTGATATATTGCAGGGCTCCAGGACCTATCTCAGCAGGGGCTCAATAAATCCCTAGTAAGCTGACCTGGCTTTGAAGCCCTGGGGTCAAGGGGACCTGGGGTGGTTCTGAAGACTGGGTTTAAGCCCCAAAGCCCACTCAGCAGGGAGAAGAGGCTCTGTGTGTGGGCTCCCCCAGCAGCAACCCCTGCCTCAGGGGTGCCTGGAACTGGAGCAGGGCACTTACCAGGGGCACCTTCTGGAGAGAGCCCAGGACCGTGGAGGCCAGGCAGCCCATGGCTGTGAGAGTGGGGAACTCGCCCTCAGAGAGAATGTGCTGCTCACCCTCAAAGTTCTTCTCATCAAACAGGATCCAGCTGGGGAAGGAAGGGGAAGAGTGGGGGGATGTGAGTAGATATTTGAGCCCACCCTCTCCTTGGCCTGCCCAGGCCCCCCTGAGATACAGCAGAGTGGATGCAGACTTGACGGGGATCCCCCGGTCCAGGGGAGGCCAAGGACAAATGAGCATTGCAGCAGCAGGGACTAAGGTCAGACTTAAGAAAGGACTGAATGAAATCATACCGCCCTTCGGGGAAAATTTGGCAACATCAAGCAAAACTCCATGCACAATTACTCAGCAATCCCATTTCTCAGAATCTATCCCAAGGGTCAGAATCTAACCCTTCAAAAACATGAAATGACACATACATAAGGCTATTGATTACACACTGTTTGCAGTGGCAGAGTGGGAGCAGCCACATGTCCATCAATTGGGGATTAATTGAATAAACTAAGAATCTGGAGTGTACCACAGCAGTCAAAAAGAATGAGGAAGAGTTCTTAAAGGGATATAAAGTGATATCCAAACTGTTAAGTAAAAAAATCAAGGTGGGGCTTCCCTGGTGGTGCAGTGGGTGAGGGTCCGCCTGCCAGTGTGGGGGACGCGGGTTCGTGCCCCGGTCCGGGAGGATCCCACGTGCCGCGGAGCGGCTGGGCCCGTGGGTCGTGGCCGCTGAGCTTGCACATCCGGAGCCTGTGCTCTGCAGTGGGAGGGGCCACAGTGGTGAGAGGCCCACATACCGCAAAAAAAAAAAAAAAATCAAGGTGCATAACAGTGTTTACAGTATGCTTCCTTTTAAAAAAATTGAGATATAATTCACAAACCATAAAATTCACTCTTTTAAAGTGTACAATTCAGTGGTCTTTAGTATATTTACCAGGTTGTAGTATGCTTCTTTTTGTGTAAGAAAATGGAGGAGGAGGAAAACCAAACATATTTGGTTTCTATAATTATATGTAAATTTATGAGTGCATATTTGCTCATATCTTCAAAAAGAAACAATGGATGAATAAACTAAACACACACACACACACACACACACACACACACGCACAAAAGATTACCTATAGGGGAAGGGAGTGGAAACGGTAGCAGGGACAGAGATGAAAGCTATTGTTTTTTTAAGTCTTGACTTTGGAAATATTATGGACTGAATGTTTGTATCTCCCCAGAATTCCAATGTTGAAGTCCTAACCTCCAATGTGATGGTCTTTGGGAGGTAATTAGGTTTAGATGAGATCAAAAGGTTAGAGACCCCATGATGGGATTAGTGTCCTTATAGGAAGAGGAAGAGATAGGAGCTTTCTTTCTCAGCCATGTGAGGACACAGCAAGGAGGCGGCCATCTGCCAGCCAGGAAGAGAGCCCTCACCAGGGAACCAAATCAACCAACACCTTGATCTTGGACTTCCAGCCTCCAGATCTGTGAGAAAATAAATTCCTGTTGTTTAAGCCACCCAATGTATGGTATTTTGTTACAGTAGCTCAAGCTGACTAAGACAGGAACACTACAAATATTTTATGTAATTAGAAAACAGAATTAAGTAAAAATGAGAAGTATTCATAAAAATTAAAATAAACAAAATAAATGAACCTAACTGTGTATCAGGTTGGTGGCATAACTGCACAGAAAAAAGTATTATTTCAAATGTCTTAAAAACACAACAGTTTGAACTGTACATACCTAATGGGATGTAGGTGAATGTTCTGAGGACAAAAAGAACAACAGAGAGACCTCAAACAGCTTTCACTGGTTTTTACTGTTAGTAGTAATATCAGTATTATAATTTTGAAACACCTAGCGTGCAGATTTTGGTCTCCAAAGAGCATTATGCATTAAAAGCAACCAAGATTCTTTGGGAAATGATTCCCGGTTTGAGGCAAAAAATGTACAAAATGATCCTGGAACATCTTACTGCACCAGAAAAACAAGGAAGTTATAAAAAAAACTATTGGGGTCATATAAAAAATACCCAGGAAGCAATTTGGAGGTGCTCCCATTTGCCAAAGATGAAACAATTTGAGTACACAAAAGAACAAGTGACTCCAAGGGCCTGGAGCATTTCATATACATAAAAAACCCGTGAGTTCATAACAATACTTTAAAAAATCTTCATTGGTCAGCTCTGGAGGTTGCTAGGGCACCAATTCAGAAATTATTCTGAAAATTGATAGAAAGGGGCAAACACTGATTCTTGGGAAAAGATCAAACGGCCTTTTTTGTATAAACTATTTCAGGTAAACAAATAGTTGAAAAGGGAAAGTTCTTCTTTATAGAAGTATTCCAGCCAATATATGTATAGGGAATAACAAAACTTAGAAAATCATTTTGTAACCTCTAAAGAAATAATGGGTCTAGGCAATTATCATCAATGGATGCTAAAAATCTTTAGGTGAAAGGTCAGAGAGGAATCTTATAATGTAGGGATCTTCATATCATTAAAAATGGGACAGCTAGACATGCGCCTCCTGATGTGATGCAGTGGGAAGTATACATACCACCTCTCATAGTCTTCTTGCCAGCAAAACAAAACAAAAAACCCTGGATCTCATCAAGCCTCTAGATCTAACTACCAGTTTACAGGAAGTATGGGGCACAGAGGAACAAAATTAAAACACCACCAGGAAGCAATCAGGTAAATACAGAAGATGGGAAACTTACAGGGCAAATTATTGGGTTCTTTAAACGAGTAAATGGTATAAAATAAAAAGAAGGGAAAGGTACTGTTACACATTATAGATCAAATGGACCACATGCAATGTGTGGACCTTGTCTAGATCCTGAGAAAAACAAACCAATTTCACAAAGGCATTTTTTGAGATAACGGGAGGAATTCGAACATGGACTGGGTATTAGGTAATAATAAATTATTGTTAATTTACACTATACTGTCTACAGTTTTTACATTTTCTACTAAAACTTTATTTTGCTTTGTTTGCTTTAAGAGTGAATGATTTGGGATAGAATAGCTAATCTCAAGGAAGCCAAAGGAAGGAAATCATTTGCAACAAAGACCTCTAATTACAGCCTCGATTTCCAAGCTGAGCTAAGTGCTTCTGTGCAGGTGCCCCCCGCCCCCCTCCCGCCCCCGTCTCCCCTTCCCCACTTTCTCACCTGCCGCCGTGGACCCGGCAAGATTGGGGCTGGAAGGAAGGGGGAAGAGAGGTCTGGTCATCCTCAAAGGAGATGTGGTCGCCCAGGAAGTCCGGACCGGAGAAAAGCTGAATCTGGCGGCAGACACGGAAAGAGATGAGAGTGAAGGAGGGTGATGGAGTGGGACAGAGAGAATGGGGAAGTGGGGGAGAGATTTGAAATGAGGGAAGAGGAGACATAGGCCCCCCCACCAGCTCCTTACCTTTGAGACAAAGTGCAGACTGTGCTCCCCGACCTGAAAGGAGGGACCGAAGTTTCGAGATTTAAGGGGTGTGCTAGCCCCCAGCCTCAATTCCTCTGGTTTCAGTATTCCCGACCCTTTCCGCAGGTCCCTCACCCTCCAGGTCCGTATTAGCCCCGCCCCTTCCAGGAGGCCCCGCCCCCAGGAGCTCCAAGCCCTGTTGTTCCAGTCCCGCCCACCACTGCTGGGGGACGCCAAGCCCCTCCCCTCTAAGAGGCCCCGCTCCTGCGGCGGGCACACACCTGCAGGACCGGCTGCAGAGAGGCGAGGGCGCTGTTGCTTGCGCCCCAGTCGTCGCAGTTGCGGTACACGCCTTTCTCCAGCACGTACTGCTCCCCGGAGAAACCCACTTCCTCATAGGCCACCCACCTGCAGGAAGGGCGGGGCGCGGGTCAGCGTGGAGGAGCCAGTACCTCTGCTGGAACCGCCCCCGGCCGGCCCAGCTCCCGGAGCTTCCGTCACTCACACGCCGCTGAGCACGTGGATGGCCTGCGTTCTGGGGCCGTGTCCCGCCAGCTGCACATCCGGCAATGCCTCGCTCACCTCCACGCCATGCCCCTCAAAGTCCATGGCCTCAAACAGCACCACCTCCGGGTCCCCGAAGTCCTGGGCCCCAGGGACAGTCAGGTTGCTCCCGCCCACCGACGGAAACCCCTGGGAGTGCCCAGACCCCAAGGACGGAGTCCACCAAGGGACTTTGCGGTGAGGTGATCAGTGTGGGCTCGGGAAAGGCATTAGGAGGGAGAGAGGCTAGACCTCAGGGAACACTTCCAGGTGCTCTCGAGAACAGGGAGAGGAGGCGCAAATTCTTCCCTCAACAGATTGTGCTGGGGTAAGTATGGCTGTGGCCAGAGGCAGAGGGATGTCCCAGTTGCTCTTGCTTACCGTCCGGATGACTCGCAGGGAGGTCAGCGCCTTGTTATAGCCTCCCCAATGTGACCAATCAGCGTATTTTCCCTCCTCCAGCAGATACTGGTGACCCCGGAAACCCTCCTTCTCGTAGCCCACCCAGCTGGGGGAAGGGGGAGGCAGACAAACAGACTCAGTTACAGGAAGCCCATGGATGTGTAAGAGAGCTGACCCCACCCCTAGGCAGACCAGGTCACTTCCCATCCCGGAGGGTAGAGGCTAGTGGGGAGGATGAGGTAGAAGGAAGGGTCCTGAGTCCTCACCAGCCCCCAAGAACTTGCAGGGACCCCACAGAGGCCAAGCTGGGGCTCTGGCCGTCCTCTGGCTGCTGCAGGTTGTAGATGTCTCGGCTCACTTCCCAGCTCTGGCCCTGAAAGCCTGGGGCCTCATACACTACAGCCTGCGGGGGAGAGGGGCTGTGTGAGGTTGGTGGGGAGTGATCTGGACCCAGACCCACCCAGCCACCCCAGGATGACTCTACCCAGCATCAACCCAGAGCTAAGCCCTCCCACTCCCTCACTGAGCCCCAAGCCCTTACCTAACTCCTGTCTCTTCTCTGACCTCTGACCTGGTCCTTACACATCAAAAGCCAGTTCCCAGTTAGCCCATCGGGTTTCCACCCCGCCCCTCCCCAGCCCAGCCTCTAGCCCCCAGCTCCCACCTCTCCCACCTTCTAGTCCAGGCCGTGATAGCCACACACATACAAACACCCCACCCAAAGGTCCTCTTTGACCCTGAGGCCCAGATGCCTACCTTGGGCTCCCCTGGCTTCTCCACACTTGGGCATCCCTGCAGAGGAGACAGAGCTGAGACACCAGCCCAGAGGTGCGGGAAGACAGATGGGGCTGGTGACCTAGGGTTTACTTGTTCCTGGAGCCCCTAAAAATGGCCAACCCCATGTCCTCCCTCTCCCCCAACCCTTGGACTAATCCTCCCTCTCCTCCAATCCCATTCCCAACAGGAGCTCCCAGGCCCAGCCTCTTCACCCAGACTACAGGACGAGCCTGTTTGGGACCACCTGCTCCTTACCAATCTCATGGGCTTCAGGGAGCCCACACTGGGATCTGATGCACCCCAGGCCTCTGGGGTGGGGTACTCTCCAGGCTCCAGGATGCAGGGAGTGTCTTCAAAGAAGGGCTTGGGGTACAGAAGCCACCTGAGGGGAGGCAGAGAGGCAGCTGCACCCCAGACTCCTGGGAACACAGATTAGTGGATGGGGTGGAAGGGGTAGAGGGGGGAAAGAAGTTTTGGGGGAGAGGCCCCCATCAAGGGGACTCTGGAGGACATTTCAGGCCCCCATAATTTCCTGCAGCAGCCACTCCATTGATCTCCCCTCCTCCGACCTGGCCCTCTCTAATTGCACACAGCGGCTGAGAGTTCTTTCCAGCAGCCGGACCTGCTTAAAAACTCCTGGTAATTCCCCATTAGCCTCACAATACAGTCCAGCTACACAAAGAGGCCTTTTGTCCTGTCCCCCTGCCTTCCTCCTGGACCTCACGTCTCCCCACTTGCTGCTTTCTTTGGCCAGAGTGAACTTTCAAAGTCAGTCTCTCACTTCTGGGCCTTTGCAGGTGCTAGTATACTCTTTTCCCCATTCATTCATTTAACAAATATTTAGGGGCATCTACCCCATGCCAGGCCCTGTTTCAGGCATCAGAGATACAGTAGTGAACAAAACATACAAAGTCCCTGCCCTCATGGAGCTTAGATTCTTCTGGGGCTGACTCGTCCCAGCTGAGGAGTCTCCTCCTCCAGGAAGGCTTCTCTGACCTCAGGCCGGTTTGGTGCTGTTCTGTACTCCCACAGCCCCGTGTCTCTCCATCCTGGAACTCTGGATTGCCACTGTCTGCTTGCTTGCCTGGCCCCACCAGTAGACTGAGCACTTCTTGAGGGCAGGAACCATGTCCTGTCACCTCTGTGTCCCCAGCACCCAGCACAGTGAATGTTAAATGTAGGGTTCCCAGAACAGCCCAGACTCACAGTCCTGCGGAGACAGTGGCAGATGCCACCTGCAGAGGCCTCTCCAGGCCCTGGGGGTCCTCCAAGGCCTTGCTTAGCTTCACTTGCTCCCCCTTGAGGCCCTCCTCAGAGTACAGGCTGATCTCTGGGGTAATGTAGTCCTACGGAAGGAAAGGGGTGGAAAAGTGAAGTATAAAACAACAGCCCTCAGAGACCAGCCACACCCACACCTTCTTCCCCAAGTCTGTCCAGCTGGGGACTTCTCCCCAGAAGCCAGAAATGACTAGAGCGTTCTCTGAAGGTCAGCCAGACAAGCCTGGGACCAAAGCCCTCACTGGTCCCGCACTGGCCCTTTGGGACCTGAGGCCAAAATTCCCAGTAGGAGCCTGCCAAGTGCCATGCCCTTTGCCTTGCAAGGCAATGGTGGCGGGAGGGGCGGGATAGACAGCCACTTCCTGAGGTCTCACTTTGACCCTTCTTTTGTATACAATTCCAGACTGCATACAAATCTCTATGCCTGTCCAGACTGGCCTCCTCAACCCAGGAAGCTGCACCTTATCCCAGGAAGCTGCAGGTCCTCTCTGCATTCTGGGTGTTTCTTCCTCACTAGGGCCGTTTTCATTCACTCACTCCATCAAATGTTTATGAAGCACCTACTGGGTGCAAGGCATATATATAAGGGCCTGTCCTACCCCTTCTCATTTGGTCTTCCCAACGAGAGTTATTACACGCCATTCACAGGCTAGGAGTGAGGCTCAGTGAAGTTAAGTGGGCCGCCCCAGGGCACACAGCCTGTAAGTAGCAAGACCAAGAACAGAGCACTGCAGTTTTTCTTCACCGTTGCAACCCAGCACGTCCCAGGTGCCTGATACACACTAGGCACCCAATCAGTGCTGAATGAATCAAAGGAACCCAGGTCCACTGGACTTCAAAGCCCTTGTTTTTTTCTTGTACCTCATTACCTCCCACGTGAAGATGACTTTATTGTGAGAAGCCCACAGTAAATTGTCCACAAATATTTGTGTGTTTCTGGAGAGGCTCTGAAAATTCTTGTCCCCTCCTTTGCGTGGCTGGGCCACTGCCCTAGTTAAGATTCTCATCCTCTCTTACCGGGAGGATTTCAACAGCTCTGAACTCAGGGTTATTTGTCCTTCCATTAAAAACAACAACAAAAAAAACAAATTAAAAAAAAAAAAACAAAACGTCGGCTAGGCCCTGCTTTTAGATCTTTGTGTTCTCATCTGGGTCTCCCTAGTGGCCAGGACGGCTTTGTCAAGCTTAATTTTAGCAGTTTGTAAATTTGTGTTATGAAAACAATATTATTTTTCCCCACTTTACAGATGTGTAACTATAATAAGACTATGTCTTTTCAAACCACATACCCCTCCCTCAAAATTCAGAGGCTCCCCTTGGCTAGAAATCACAGCCCTTCCTGGTCTTCCTGTCTCCAGAATCCCTGTCTTTTCTCCTCCTGGCAACCAGAGGGATGTTTCTAAATCTCTAATCTGTTTATATGGCTTTTCTGCTTCCAACCCAGCCCTCATACCCTAGCTTGACCATGAGTCCTACAGGGCAGAGAGCAGATCTCCCAACCTACTCATTGCCTGGCACGGTGCCGGGCATACAGCTGACATGAAAGAGCATCTGTGAGCACGTGAATCAGCAGACATCCATGGCACCTTGGTTCTGGCCGTGGGCCTGAAAGCTTGGGCCCGGGGTGGGGAGGTGAGTGCTCACCCCTACCCATTTCTGTTGCCCTGACTGAATCCTTCTCCAGCACTAGCTGGAGCTACTGGAGTTTGGCCTCTGCCTGGCCCCTGCCTCCCCAAGCCAGGCTGAGCACACCCAGAATCCTTTTCTTCCCCACTGGCTCCGAGGTCGGGACTTTACAGGGGAGAACATGATAAACCCTCTTCAGGCACCGATCCCATATGATCTCTCCCAGAAATTCCAACTCTAGGTACCTGAGGCTGTCTCCCTCCTCAGGGCCTGGGGCTTAGGGTAGATGGGCAAAACCTGGTCCCCCACACCCAGCCACTCACCCGGACAACCCTCCTCAGGGAGCCGATGGCTTGGGTACTCCATGCTGGCCCCAGAGCTCCAAGTTCCACATCTCCTTCAGGCAGGACCAGCTTCTGGCCCCGGAATGCCGGCTCTTCGTATAGCACCCAGCTGCGGGCACAAAGACCTAGGGTCACTGAGTGGGGAGACGATGTACCCACGAGACAGGGTCTCTGGGTAGCTGAGGGGGTTTCTGCCAGGCACTTCTCACTGGGCACTTCCCACTGCCCTCACATCCCCCAGGTTCACACGCAGGACCCCGCCAGGAACTCCGGACTCACCAGCCTCGTACCACCCGTATGGAAGCCACGCGGGCCCAGCCGGAAGCATCAGCAGTGTCTTCCCAAACCTCCCTGCTGCTGCCTTGGCAGCCAGGCTCCGAGAAGAGCGTCATCTGGAGAAGGCACAGAGGGGGTCCTCGGGCCCTGTCCACAGATCTCCCACCTCCTGCTGCCCCACCCATTTGCCCCCCACTCCCTACCTTTCCAGGCCTGGTGTTCAGTTTGCCCTGGGTCTTCAATGCTGAGCTCTGGAATGGAGAGCGGTGATAGATCTTATGGGGTTGCCTCCTTACTGTCTCCCCCAACCTGCCATTCCAGGAACCCCACATCCTCCCTATGGCCCTCCACCCCCAAAGAGCTGGCCCACAAAGGATGCTACACTTGCTCCCAACCCCCAGGTGCCCTTGGATAGGGAGACGGAGGCCCAGAGAAATGTGGTCACACTGAACTAGACCTCAGACCCATGCCCCTGGCCCCTGGAGACTCTGCCCCCAGTATCATGGTCTTCACACCATCCAAACCCTGGCCCAGATGAGGCCAGGCCCCCTCCATTGCCCACCCAAGGCCTCACTTACCCACCCCTCCGGGGACTGGGCACATGCGGGCTTCTCTGGAGGTGGCCTTTCCCTGTAGAGCAGGGGCAGCTGTCCTGGCACCTTCTTGAGCCCTGGTGCCCTGTGGGATGGTAGAGCGGGTGGTTTTGTGTCCAGTGGTTCCAAAGTGGGGGCCTCCTTGAGGGCAGGCACCAGGCCCCCAAAGAGAAGGCTGCCTCCAAGACGGGAAGTGGGCCGGCTGCCTGCCTGCCACTCTGGCCCGACTTCTGGGTAGGCGTCCTTGGCGCCTGCTGTGTGCTTCTTCATCATCTCCAGAAGAGAGCAAGAGACCTGGGGGGGTCGGGCAGGGTGGGAGTCCCAGGAGGGGCCGGGCCTGGCTTTCTCCTGCCTGCGCTGGAGATTTTCACTGTCGCTCAGGTAGGGGTTCTGTGGTTCCTCCTCCTCCTCCTCTCCCTTTTCCTCTTCATTTGCTTCCAGTGCGGGCACCCCCTGGGGGCTGGGTCCCAGCACCCACGGCCCAGGCTGGTCCTCCTCGATGGCAGGCAGCGTGGCGTATATGGCCAGGGAGGAGGAGCGGGGGGATCGTGGCAGCCGGTGAGTGCGGAGGATCTCGGGGGGCTCCATACTCCGCAGGGTGTCCAGGAAAATCTCCAGGTCAGCGGTCAGGGCCACCTCCTCCTCCTCCCTTGATGGCTCCGGGAACGTCTTGCCCTCGGTGGAGTCAGGGACAAGCTGGGACTTCAGGCTGGCCTCTGCTCCTATCAGCCTCGGGGCAGGGGGGCCTCCTGGGCTGAGGGATACCTTGCCCCCTGAGGAGGAGGGGGCAATGAAAGCAGTAGGGCCCTGGACAACTACTTTCTGGGTGGAGTATGGGACAGTAGAAGAACCAGGGCCCTGGACAACCTCTTTTTGGGTAGGAGATGAGATGGAGCTCTCCTCAGATTCCTGAACCTCCCCTTCCTGTTTGGGGGGTGGGACAGCAGGAGCTGTCAGGCCTTGACCAGCCTCCTCCTTGGTGAGAGGAAGGGCAAGGCTGCCTTCAGTACTCTGGACAACCTCTCTTTGGGTGCTAGGGCTGCCTTCTGGGGCCTGGGCAACCTTGGTTGCTTTAGGGGATGAGTCAGCAGGAACCCCAGGGCTCTGCACTACCTCTTTCTGGGTAAGGGAGAAGATAGGGACATTTTCAGAGTCCTGAACAACATTATTCCTTGGGGAGGATGGAGCAGAAAGACCTCCTGGACTGGTGACAGCCTTCCTTTTTGTAGAGGATGGAGCAAGAGATTGTCCAGGGACTATAAGAACCTCAGGCTTCACCGTGGGCAGGCTGGTGGCAGCAGGGGGATCTGGATGCCCTTCCCTTTCGACGGAGGGCCAGGCCTGGGGTCCCCTGGGCTCGAGAGTCAGCTGGGCCCTAGCATGAGCAGGTACTTCCGGCTGCTCTGGGGGGTGACCTAGGCCCAGGGAGGGGGTTTGGGTCTGGAGTCTGGGAGAGGAGGGTACTGGTGTGTGACCCTGAGAGGTCTGGAGAGGGAGCTGGGTGGGGCTGGATGCTCTCTGCACGCTTGGGACCTCATGGACCCTGGCATCTGGGGCTTTGTCCTGGTCTCGGTCCGGGTGGGTTGCAGGGACATCCTGGTTCTGAGGCGGGTGGGCGTAGTCCGGGAAGCCTGCGGGAGCCAGGACAGATCCGTCCTCTGGCTCTGCTGTCCCCGTCTCAGGCGGCTGCCCCGGGGCTGCACCCTCTGTGCTGCCCAGACCTGGACTCCTTGTCACAGCAGCCAGGGGCCTGGGAAGCCGGCTGGTGGGTGGGCTCCACCCAGCAGGCACAAGGCTACTTAGCAGCTCCAGGGCCTGGCTGCGGCTGGGTGAGTCCTCGGCTCGGGGGCTCACCACCGCTGCCTGCACCACGCGGGCAGCATTGCGGCCCCTGGGCAGGGCCTTGCTCGGGAGCGGTAGCCCCACAGAGTTCGTCACAGAGCTGTTCACCTGTCGGTGCACGTGTCCTCCCACCACCATGGTCGCCCGCACGGTGCGTGTCACCTGCCGTTCCTCGAGGCTCCGGGAGCTTCCGCCAGTGAGACTCACACCCGGGCTGGGCCTGGGCTCATGGGGCCCATGCACCGGCGCCAAAAACTCAGTCTTGGCCGTGGCTCCTGGGCTCAGTGGCTCAGTCCTGGGGTCCTGGGGACTGCCATCACCCTGGTCCACAGCCTCCTTTGGCCTTCCCACTGGCCTTTTCTCCTTGGGGGGCAGTGTGTACTTTTTGGAAAAGATGGGCCCATGGCTCTGGAGGCTTTTGGAGCCAGCCCTGTCCCCGGGACCCCGGTGATTCATAGTCTCTTCTTCCAGCGCAGCAAAGCCATTGACTTCCTCCCGACGGTGGCCATACTCAGACATCTCCTCCTGGCGGACTTCCAGCTGGGGCCCTGATACCAGGGACACCTTGTGAAAACGGTGTTTGCTCTCTTCCTGGGCAGGGGGCCGCTGCCGCCATGTCAGTGTGGTACTCACCACTCGGGCCTTGGCCCGAGCTGGGGGCCCACTGGCCTCCTCCTTGTTGGGCCCCAGCAACGGATCCTGAGGTGTCCTTGGCTCACTGTGGTCCAGCTCACTGCAGAGGGTGCCGGGAAGAGGAGAGACAGTGTCGGGCGTGGTCAGGGTGGCTGTCTGCAGTGCAGAATCACTCCCCCTGCCAAGGTCAGGCTGAGTAACCGCAGGCAAATCATGTGAGCTTTGGAGCCTTTGTTTCTTCATCTGTAAACCGGGCACGATACTCTCAGATCTCCCACCCCTCTCCCTACTTTCAGGTGTTCTCCTTTGCCAGGGTCCTTCAAGGGGTGAAGCTAAGGGCTAAGCCTAGAAGGAGAGAGAAGGGAGAGAGCAGAAAGGCATATGGGTCTGACCCACTGGTCTGTGGATGGGGCTGGGACTCTGCCCAAGGAGCCCTGGGGCTAGTCCTCCAGGAGCTGAAAACTAGAAAACCGAAAAACTGAGAATTAGGCAAGTGACGTTCTGACCGTGTTTCTGATCACTATAAAGGAAGGTAGGTAAGGAAAGGTAAGGAAGGAAAGGAAGGAAGGTAAGGAAAGACAGCTTTGGCCTCCAGCAAAGTTGGGTTCCCCCTGGCCCTGTCACTCAATAGCAGGATGACCTCGGGCAGCCACTTCTCTCCGGCAAGCTTCAGGGCCCCCAGCCACAAAACTGGAATAACAAGAGTATGTGCTGGGTTCACAGGGTTATTGTCAGCATCCAGTAGGAGAGAAAGAATAAAAACTCACTCTATGAGAAAAACAGATATCGTATATTAACGCATATATGTGGAATCTAGAAAAATGGTACAGATGAACCTATTTGCAGGGCAAGAATAGAGACACAGACGTAGAGAACGGACGTGTGGACACGGTGGAGGGGGGAAGGGGAAGTGGGATGAATTGGGAGATTGGGATTGACATATATACACTGCCGAGTGTAAAATAGCTAGCTAGTGGGAAACTGCTGTATAGCACAGGGAGCTCAGCTCAGTGCTCTGTGGTGACCTAGATGGGTGGGATGGCGGGGACGGAGGTCTAAGAAGGAGGGGAGGGGCTTCCCTGGTGGCGCAGTGGTTGAGAGTCCGCCTGCCGATGCAGGGGATACGGGTTCGTGCCCCGGTCCGGGAAGATCCCACATGCCGCGGAGCGGCTGGGCCCGTGAGCCATGGCCGCTGAGCCTGCGCGTCCGGAGCCATTGTTCCGCAACGGGAGAGGCCACAACAGTGAGAGGCCCGCGTACCGGAAAAAAAAAAAAAAAAAAAAAAAAAAAAAAAAAAAAAGAAGGAGGGGATATATGTATACATACAGCTGATTCACTTTGTTGTACAGCAGAAACTGTCACAACATTGTAAAGCAACTATACCACAATTAAAATTTTAAAAAAAGAAATGGATGTTAAAAGAAAAAAACTCACTTTATAAACTAAAACACTGGCTCATAAGCTTCCTCAGAAAGAAGAAATTATTCACTATGGAAAACAGTATGGAGGTTTCTTAAAAAACTAAAAATAGAGCTACCATATGATCCAGCAATCCCACTCCCGGGTATATATTCAGAAAAGACGAAAACTCTAATTCAAAAAGATACACGCATCCCAATGTTCATAGCAGCACTCTTAACAATAGCCAAGACATGGAAGCAACCCAATTGCCTAGCAACAGATGACTGGCTTAAGAAGATGTGGTATGTAAATACAATGGAATATTACTCAACTGTAAAAAAGAATGAAATATTGCCATTTGCAGCAACATGGAGTATTATACTTAGTGAAGTAAGTCAGACAGAGAAAGACAAACATTATATGATATCACTTGAATATGAAATCTAAAAAATAATACAGGGGCTTCCCTGGTGGCACAGGGGTTAAGAATCTGCCTGCCAGTGCAGGGGACACAGGTTCAAGCCCTGGCCGGGGAAGATCCCACCTGCCGCGGAGCAACTAAGCCCGTGTGCCACAACTACTGAGCCTGTGCTCTAGAGCCCGTGAGCCACAACTACTGAAGCCCGCGCACCTAGAGCCCATGCTCCACAGCAAGAGAAGCCACCGCAATGAGAAGCCTGCGCACCGCAATGGAGAGTAGCCCCTGCTCGCCACAACTAGAGAAAGCCCGCGCACAGCAACGAAGGTCCAATGCAGCCATAAATAAATAAATAAATAATACAGATGAATCTATATGCAAAACAGAAACAGACTCACATACATCGAAAACAAACTTATGGTTACCAAAGGGGAAGGGGAGGGGATAAATTAGGAGTATGGTATTAACAGATACAAACTACTATATATAAAATAGATAAGCAAAAAAAAAATAGATAAGCAACAAAGATTTACTGTATAGCAAAGGGAACTATATTCAATATCTTGTAATAACCTATAGTGGAAAATAATCTGAAGATACATATAACTGAATCACTTTGCTGTACACCTGAAACTAACAATTATAAATTGTTATTAATTAACTACACTTCAATTTAAAAAAACAGAATAAATTATTTATAAATTATAAACAAGGGACTTCCCTGGTGGTCTGGTGGTTAAGACTCTGTGCTCCCAATTCCAGGGGCCTGGATTTGATCCCTGGTCAGGGAACAAGATCCCATGTGCATGCTGCAACTAAAAGATCCCACGTGCCACAACTAAGACCCAGCGCAGCCAAATAAATAAATAATTTAAAAAGTTATAAACAAACATTCCCACTTTGCACATGAAGGGGGGAAGGCTCAGAGAGGTTAGGAAACTTGCCCAGAGTCACACAGTAGCAGAGGCAAGAGTTAAACCCAATCCTAAGTGCTTAACCACCAAATCAAATTCCCTGATGTATCTGGTAAACTTAGACTCTGTGGTTTGGGGGTTTACTTTTATTTCACCTCTTTTTTTTTTTTTTTTTGCAGTACGCAGGCCTCTCACTGTTGTGGCCTCTCCTGTTGCGGAGCATAGGCTCCGGATGCCCAGGCTCAGCGACCATGACCCACGGGCCCAGCTGCTCCGTGGCATGTGGGATCCTCCCGGACCGGGGCACGAACCCGTGTCCCCTGCATCGGCAGGCGGACTCTCAACCACTGCGCCACCAGGGAAGCCCCTGGGGGTTTACTTTTAAAGGGGGCCATACAGTGACTGGAGGGGCCAGTCAGCTACTAAGACTTCCAGGCTGCACTGAGCAGGGCAATCCTATTCTCAGGCCTCAAGGACCCAAAAGGTCAGCTTGTTCCACATCAGCCTCAGTACCAGCCTGTCTTCAGCTCCTCCTTTCTGTGAGGCAGCCCCCAGACCATTATAAGGGCAGTTAAGGCCAGAAATGGACCCATGCCCCCAACTTCCCTCCTCCCTCTCTATTTTCCTCCCTCCTGAGAGGCTGGTAGAACCCAGAACTTTGGCCCTGTCTTGTGGCCCCAGCAGTGACTCAGGTTTTATGATGGGCAGAGATGAATGGGGATGAGGCCCAGGGAAGCCTGACCTGACTTGGGGACCACTGGTGGCTGTGACAACGTGTGGCCTGGCCCAGGACGGGGTCTGAGTGGCCCCAGAAAAGCCTTGTGTATGGGGGAGGTGAGAGGCTGAGATGGATGCCCAATCCTTTCCCCGGGCCAGAATTCCTGAGAGCGACACACTCAGACACCTGAGGCCCTGGATTGCAGC
This sequence comes from Stenella coeruleoalba, assembly GCF_951394435.1. NCBI lineage: Eukaryota > Metazoa > Chordata > Mammalia > Artiodactyla > Delphinidae > Stenella > Stenella coeruleoalba. The sequence continues at coordinate 20,402,295 of NC_137169.1, forward strand.
CCTTCCCTGAGGCCTGACCCTCTCCCCTGTCCTCCTTGCTGAGACTCCCCCGCACATGGAGCTTCACCCCTTGACGAGCCCCTGTCCCAAGTCTAATCTCCATTTCTGAAGAACAATAACAACTACCATTCGCTGAGATTCCCTGTCCGTGACGGCAGATAGTAAGGGTCAAAGCCTGGGTTCTAAGTCATTTATTCATTCATTCATTCAGCACTAATCGTGACACGTGATGCGCTAGGCCCTGGTTAGTTTCATCCAAAGCCAATTTTCTCTTGGAGGTGGTATCCTAGGAGTCCAGAAGTCAAAGAATTAGACATAAAAACAGGAACCACATTTGGAAAGCCTCCATAGGCTTTGGCAAAGCAACAGGAGAGCAGCTTCAGAGGAAGCCATTGGTAATCAGATCAGATATATCAGTGACCTATGATTCTATGCTTCTCTCAACCCAACCCCTGGACAACACCCCCGATAGTCATTCATTCCACAAGCATGTGATCATTTGTTTCTGCTTGCATACCTCTAGCCAGCGACAGGGAGGTCGCAATTTGACAGCTGACCTGTCCCATCCCTGAATAGTTGTGATGGCTAGAATGTTCTTCAAACTATGCAGGAATCTGCCTGCCTATAGCCCTCCCCCATATGGTCCTTCCTCTGAAGACACACCCCAATGACCCAGGATGCCTCTCCCAGGCCAGCAGAGATGCCCATTTCCAGAGCCCTCTCTTCTTCAGGGCCCAGGACCATAGGTGGATTTGTCACAGGTTAACCTGTGCCTTCCAAATCAGGTGTGTGGGGCTGGGAAAGGGAGAGGCTGAGGAGGGGGCGAGGGGAGTGTGGGAAAGAGCCTCATCTAACCCGACACGTCCTGGATTCTCCCCGCTTACCTGTGAGTCACCCACAAACTAGGTCAAACCAGCCCACAGGCGTACAGGCTCGTGCTGCGTCACACACAGACACACACGGCACAGACGCACAGAGTCACACAGGCACAAAAACGCACATAGATGCTTACCCCAACGTACGCAGTCAGACACACAAACAGAGTCAGTCACAGACACTCGGGGATACACACACAGGGACACAGCAGACACACAAGACATACACAGAAACACACAAACACAGTGACACATGCACACACATTAACAGTGTACACACACACACACACACACACACACACAGAGAGTCTATTCACAGCCCCCAGCCCTCCTCCCCTTGAAATTCACCCTTATTTGAACAGATGCACACACTTGGATGCATACACATCTTACATTTCCAGACCCAACTGCGTTGTGCCTCCCCACCCCCCACATTTGCCAATCCTGGCCCAGAGAACCCTCCCCCAGAAAGGGAACAGAGAAGGATGACAGCCCTGGAGGTCCTCTTCCTTCCTTTCTAAGTGAGCGCTTGCCTCCTGCGAGTCTGTCATTATCCACCTGTGCCCAAAATAGTCGGAGTAGAAGATGGAGCCCAAGTCCCCCAGATGAACCGCCTGCTCCTTCCTTTCCCCTCTCCAAGGACTGCCCCTCCCACTCACCCTCCCTCTCTCTGCAGCCCTTCTCCCCCAGCTGGAGCACAACCTCCCCCGGCAGCAGGTCTCTGAGCCAGCCTGGGTCGCACATGTCCCTCTTCCTTGTCACAGAATCATTACCCTGACTCCTGCCCAGAGGCCTGGTCATCCCTGATGCTGCCTCTGCTGACACAGTACTGCCAAATCTGCTCCACGAGGTTACAGAAAGCTCTGCAGTCCACACTCAACACTCCACTGCTTGCACGGGGCCACCGAGGCCTCCGTTAGAGGCAGGAGAGAGAAGTAGTTAGAACACAGGTACCCGGGTTCAAATTCTGGCCCCTTCACTTTCTAGTTGACTTTGAGCAGGTGATGAAACCTCTCTGAGCCTTAGTTTCCCTATTGTAATTGGGGTGGAAAGGTGGAGAGCAGGATTAGTCCAACTTCATGGGGCTGTTGTGAGGATTAAATAGAATTATGCTTAGAAAACGAACCATAAGTGACAGCCGCCACCATCATCGTTAGGAAATTTTCAGAGCCCTGTTTGAGGCCCAGTGCCCTTCCTGGTGGTTCTAGAGAGATCCCATGTTCATCCCCTCTTCAGTGAGTTTTAGGGGACACATTCTTCCACCTCTGAGCCCACCAGGCAGATTCAGGAGAGTAATTTCAACACAAATTAAAAACGGAGGCTTGGGAAACTCAGTGCCTGTTTCCGTGGCTGCCAACACAGAACCATGTGGGGTAATTATTGCTGCGACTGAAGCTTTATTAATAAGCATCCCTGAGCTTCCCTGGTGGCGCAGTGGTTAAGAATCTGCCTGCCAATGCAAGGGACACGGGTTCGAGCCCTGGCCCGGGAAGATCCCACATGCCGCGGAGCAACTAAGCCCGTGCTCCACAACTACTGAGCCTGAGCTCTAGAGCCTGCAAGCCACAACTACTGAACCCACATGCCACAATTACTGAAGCCTGCGCTCCTAGAGCCTGTGCTCCGCAACAAGAGAAGCCACGACAATGAGAAGCCCGCGCACCGCAACGAAGAGTAGCCCCCGCTCGCCGCAACTAGAGAAAGTCCGCGTGCAGCAACAAAGACCCAAAGCAACCAAAAATAAATAAATAAATAAATTTATAAAAAAAAATCATCCGTGCTATTTCAGCAGCCCAACTCTCTAGAGTTCAAAGTATTTTCCTGTAACCACCTCCTCCTTCCTCATCTCCAGCTACCAAATCTACCTGACAACTCAAGGCCCAGAGAAGTTAAGCAACTTGCCCCAGGACATACAGCACTTTGGCTGAGAGCCTCTTCTCAGGCCGGGAATGTGGTCTCCGGAACAGAACGAGGGAATGAGGGTGTGTTGCTGAGGATAAGGTGACCCCTCCCCCATCCTCTCCATGACAGGATATCCCCCTCCTCAGTCGGACAGAGGAATAGGGAAGCACTGGGCCCCAGGATGTAGCCTTTGGATGAGGGGAGGGAAAGGAGGGCAGAGTTGGGAAGGGGAGGGGATGGCAGAGTCAGCTTACCCCCAGGGAACTGAATGAATGGGCCTTGAGTTGGAGAAGCCCGGAGACAAGATAGAGACCCAAGAGGGGGCAGCCTTGCCGGTTTCCCCTCCCCGCGTTGCCTCATGTGGCGCGAAGTCGACTCACCATCTATGCGGAGACCCAGGCATCTGGCCAGCCTGGAGCTCCTGCCGCTGGGCCGTGCTCCCCTGATGTGGTGGGGCTCTCAGCCGGGGCTCCTGAGGCAGGTCCACCAGGCACCCTGTGATGGGGCGGGGGCCCTGGGGAGGCTCCTGCCAGCCCCTGGATTCCTCAGGGCCGCAGGCGTGGGGAGCTGGTTGGGCCAGTTTGGGCTCCTGAGTCTCCTCCCCAGGTGCTTGCCCACGCCCCTGCAGGGTGCTGGTGATGTGGTAGCAGAGGGACACTCACGTAGAGTCTGGGCTGGCTCGGGCAGGGCTGGCCCTGCGCTGGTAGGCTCACCCTTTTGCCCCCTCTGCCCTGGGGGAGGATGCTGGGCGGGGCCGCACGTCTTCCGGGTTGCTGGGTGGCTCAGGCCTCAGAGGAATCTCCTGGGCTGTGTACGGGGGTTGCAGGCAGGTGCAGCCTGGAGATCCTTGTTCCAAATATCCAGGAGCTGGTGGTGGGCATGAGGGACACCTGGTCCCAGCAGGCTCTGCTGAGGTCACCGCCAGTGCCAGGCTCTCTGGCCCCACAGAGGCAGAGTTGGCCAGGTCAGAGGCGCTGCCCACTGCTGGCCTCTGTAGGCGCCCCGGTGGCTCAGCAGACCGCCCTGAGCTGTGTCGTCGCTTCCAAAGCCAGGAGCCACGGCTCCCTGCCCAAAGGTCCAACTCTGAGAGGCTCTGGGCTTGGGCCTGAGGGAAAGCAGAGGCAGAGGCCGGGTGACAGCATCACTCCCCTGCCTTCTGGGTACCCCTGACACCCCGGCTGCCCTCCTGGTCACAGAAGAAGCTGAGCAGAGCTCTGACACCAAGCAGAGCTGCCTTAAGGAGAGACTGCCTCTTAAGCCACAAGATCTGGACCAAGAGGCAGAGCTCTGGAAAGGCCCTTCAGCATTTAACTCACCCCTTCCCATTCTACACACGAGGAAAGTGAGGCCCAGAGTGGACACTGACATGACTTAAGTCACACAGTGAGGGCTCCTGATTCTCAGGCCAACTGCTGATTTCCCAGGAATCCTCTGGCCTCCAGCCCTTTGGCACCAGCTGCCCTGGGCCTTAGGGGCTTTGTGGGCATGCCTGCCACAAATGCCTGTGGCCTCTGCCCGCTCCTGGCTTCCAGAGAGCCTGCAGCCAACTCCCCAGTACCCTCCCAGCCCAAGATTCCCAAACACACTTGGGAGGAGGTACTTGGGCATAGAGATGTTCTTGGGACAAGAGCGAGCCTGGAAAGAGGTTTCGCCTAAGTGGGGCAACACTGACTTCTGTCCACTGTCTTCCCCTGGGGCCCAGCCTAGCTGTGTGTGTGAGGGGAGAGGGTTCAGGACCACAGACCCAAATGGACACTGCCATCCAAAACACCAGTTTTCAGGGATGGGTTTGTGTCCCTGGCAACAGAGGAGGCAAGTCTGGGGTCAAATTCCTCCTAGCAGGGGCCCTTGATCCCAAATGCCTTCATTTACTCATCTATGAAATAGGTGCAGCCTCTCACTCCCCAGAGGCTGAACATCTCAAGAAACAGGAGGGTTGGATGATTCATCTGGGGGCCCGGAGCAAGGCAAGCTGGGCTTGATTCTCAGCTCTGTTACTTTCCAGCTGCAATACCTCTTGCGTCTTAGTTTCCCCATGTGTAAATGGGCGTGATAATAAAACTATTGCTTCCTGGGAGTGCTGTGAAGACTATGAGATAATCCATGCAGAGTACCAGCAGTGCTCAGTTAAATGCTAGTAACGATTGATAGTACTCAGGATCACAGAGAGACACATGGCTGCTTGAGCCTCCTCCAGGGGAAGCCGTCTGCTCCTCCAGGGGGTGGGGCGTGGGGGACCTTGTCTCTGTCCAATCCATGGCTCAGGTCCCCACTGATGATGGGGAAACTGCAGGCAGAAGGTTAAGGCACTGGCCCAGCGTCACCCCTGGGGGCAATGCCAGGAAGTGGGGAAAAGGGGTCAAAGATGGGGAAGGTCAAGCTAAAGGAGGGAGTGTGGAAAGGGGTCCTGAGAACAGGTACTGCCCCTACATGGCTCCCCCAGGGGCCCCGACATTAGGAAGCTGTTTTCTGAGCATCTAGGCCCTGCACTAGAGGTTCTACATCTGTTACGTTATTTCTCACAACAGCCCTAAGAGGCATTACTGTTCCCATTTTGCAGATGGGGAAGCTGAGGTTCAGAAGTGGGAAGTGATCTGCTCAGGGTCACACGGTGAATCCGTGGCAGAGGAGGGATGAGAGAACTCCAGTTGCCTAACTTGTAAGTCAGGGTTCTCAGGGCCGGCCCAGCCCGTCCCAGAGCTTCTGCTCCCCTACACTCCCCCACCCTTGTATTCTCTCCTACCTTGAGGCTGACTCTGCTGGTGCTGCCCTGGCCCTGGGCCAGGTCAGGGCAGCTCTGGCCACCCCAGGGCCTGGGAAGGAAGCACAGGGAAAGGAATGAAGTAGTCTCCTCCTCTCCCACCCCCAGACTGGACCTGGTGGCTCTCCCCCCCTTCTCTCAGGGCCCACACAGGCAGGATGAGCACCTGAAATCTTGGGGGGCGGGGGGGCCGGGCAGGGGAGGTCTATGCAGCAGCCTCCTCTCTGCTCCCTCCCCCAGCTGTCCACTCCACCTCCAGAGACAGAGAGACAGGGATGGGATGGGCCTGGGACCAAAATGGGGACTAGGCCTGTATCAGGGCCAGAATACAGAAAAAGGACAGTACCCTAATAATTCAAAAGCTTGCCATTTGCTGAGGCCCACCCTATGCCAGGTTTAGCACTAGGTATCAGGCCTACATAATCTCCTTTAAGCCTCACAAATAATCCTAAAAGGTAGATATTATTGTCCTCATTTTTCAGGTAAGGAACTGAGGTCCAGAGTGGTAAAGTGACTTGCCTGGAGTCACACAGCTAGTGAGCCTTGGAGTTAAGACACTAGGATGGTATCACTCCAAAGGTTGGTTGGGCATCACCACGCTAATGGGGGCAAGATGAGGAAGTGCCTTGGCTGCCCTCTCCGTACACTCTGCCCCCCACCCAGGCAATCAGCAGGGAGCGGAGGCCTGTGCCTCAGGGCCAGAGTCCCATTCCCACAGCCAGTGAGAACCAAGTCCAAGTGCACACATGGGATGTATCATCACGCTGGCCCAGGAGCATGTGAAGTCCCTACCCTGCCCTTCCTGTCCCTGACTCACCCGCAGCCCTGCCTCCTCTCAAGTGGGGAAAGAAAGGGAGGAGCAGTTCCATCTGGGCCTATAGGGCAGGTTCCTGCCAGACAGGGTAAAGGGAGGGGACGTGACTTCCAGAGAGGGCACTGGCAGGGTGTGGGCACCCCCGGCGGCCACCCAGGCTTCCAGGTATAGGGTGGCTAGGCCCTCCCCTCCCTTCTCTCTTTGGTGTGAGAGAGCAGCACAAACTCCTCCCCTCACTCTGGCCCCACCACGACCGCCTCCACTCCTCCCAGGGTAGGCTGGAGACAGCCCTGTCATGATAAGATCAGAACAAAGTGCCCAGTCACTGCACAGAGACACAAACACCCCGTGCCTGAGAGCACATGCCATGTTCTTTGCAGATATAGGGCCTGTGAGCTACTGGGGTCCTCTTCGCTATGCCCGTCCCAGCCATTCAGCCTGGCCACCCACAGAGCCTTTTCCCTTTCTCTCAGACATCAGGTAAGAGTGAACCAGCTGGGAGAGATGTAGCAATTTGTTCAGGGTCACGTGGCCAGTGGCATCTAGGGTTAGGACAGAGCTCCGGCCCCCTGGCTTGCAGTCCCGAAATCTCTCCAGCAACAGAGCAGCCCAGCGCTTCAGGACGCGGGCCCTGGAGTCAGACTGCTTAAGCCTGTGTCCCAGCCCCACCACTTCCCAGCTGTGTGACTGGGGCGGTGACTTCACCTCTCTGGACCTCCATTTCCTCATCTGACTCACACAAAATACCCACCTTGTCTGGCTGCTGTGAGGATTAAATGAGATAATCCAGGTACAGCACCAAGCAAGTGACAAATAAAAGTTTAATGTTATTACAATCTGAGATGACAGGGGGAAACCTCTCCATGGCATTTAAGGGCGAATGCAGTGCAGTCTAAGCCAACTCAGGAACCTGTCATACTCATGACAAAGGGACGTGAAGACCAAAGCTGAACTGTCCTGTGATGAGAGAATCAAAGTCCACAGGGGCAGGAGGACTGCCTATCCCCATATTTGCCTTTCAACTATCTCTGGAGAGAAAAATCAGGAGATCCCTGGCATGCCACCTGCCAGACTTAGGAAATTGCAAATTTGTTGTAAAGTTTTATAAAAGCACAGGAACCTTATAATATAAAGTCCACATAACCAAAATCGTGGTACACCGACAGGTATATTTTTATGCTCCCAGACACTCATACAGGCTTATTTGAACATCAGGTACACTCCAAGACGCACACCCACACCCTTGGGCCCAGGGGCGCCCCAAGCGGCCCTCCTCCAAACCCCTCACCTATCCCGGGATCTGGCCTCCTCCGGGATCGGCTTCCCCTTGCACTCCCTCCGGACCCCTAGCCCGGCCAGGCGGCGAGCCACGCGGGCCCCCAGGACTCCGCGCCCCTCGGCGATGGCAAGGGCAAGGTTCCAGGCTCGGGGCGTCAGGACACCTGACCGGACCCGGGCCGCGGGGACCTCCCGGATCCAGCTCATTTGCAGAGAAACGCCTCCTCCGGCCCGCCCCCCTGAACAAACAGCGCCCGGCCCGCAGTGCGGGCGCGGGGTGAGGACCGATCCAGATGCTGCCCAAGCCCCAGGGCAGGGGGTGCGCTCTGCAGGGGTCGTCCCCACCCGGGCCACCACCCCCCCCGCTTTCCCCATCCCACCCCCGCCCCGCTCCAGCTCTCGGCCCTGTCTGCGCTACTTCTTTAGGCCCCCGGAAGCGCCAGGGGCCCACCGGGTCCCGGTGCTGGAAGCCTTCAAGCTGGGCCTGCACAAAGTAGGTCGGAGAGGAGGGCCCTGGGGCTAGAAGGGGCCAGGAGGCTGGACTGAGCCAAGCGTCTTTCCCGCCCCCCCGGAGAAGGAGGGGCTGGAACGCAGGGGCGGAGCCAGGAGCGGGAATGGGCGTGATTGGGGGGCTAGCCTGATTGGTTGGCATGTTGGGCGGAGCCAAAAGGGTGACAGGGTGGGCTTGGAACCTAGACCTCGATACTGGTGGGGACCGACGCCGACCCTGCCCTTACCCTGCCATGGTGGGCCCTTATGAGAGTTCTCTCTCTCGGTCCTGGAGACCCTATGACACAGCGGGAATCTCGCCTGTGGGGGAATCTTCCCCTGGTGGGGAAGCCTATCCGAAACCCACAGGGATGGGAACGGCGACCCCTGCTGGAAGTTGGCCAACTATTATGATTTACTAATACTACTACTGTTGTGACTATAACCTGGGCCTCCTGTACCCCCAAAGGGCAGTACCCTTTCCCACCTGATGCTACCTCTCTTAACTCTCGGGGGGGGGTACCTTGCACATTGGGGGATCCTCTGGGACTGCAGGAAGAAAGACCATCAGGAGGGTCCCAGTTCCCCAGGCTCTCTGCCAGTTCTTCCCTGCCGGCAGTCCTTGTAGGACCTCTACCCCTTCACCGAGCTTGGTGCCTCCTTAGCCATTTGTCCTCTGTGATGACTGGTCCTGACACACAGGGGGACATCTTGCTTGTGGGTCATGAGTGGACACTGATATCCTTGTGTTCCTGCATCTCCCACAGGGAGCTCAGATCCTGGCATGTACAGAGGGAGGAGTATGCCGCACCTGACCACGGCAGGGAGTACCAGCTGAGGGAGCACGTAGGAACTGTGAGACAAGAATGTCGCGGCAAGCAGCAGACAGGCATCTGGGCAGGTGCTGGAACATCTGTTCAGAAAAGAGGGCAGTGTGTCCTGTGCTTGGCAACACGGTCTGCACCTTGCAGCAACCTGGAAGGCTGGACTGTCCGTCGGTGAGCTGAGATGGTGGGGCTGGTCCCAGATAGGTCCCAAACAGAGTGGAACTCAAACCCAGCCAGAGTAGATGGCCGCAGGCACCCACCCCACGCGGTGGGCAGCATAGTCTCTTCCTGGCTGTGTTCCCTGAACTGCCAGGTAGAGTGGGGTGTGAAGTCTGGCAAATACATGGTGACCTCCCCCTCCACTATTGAAGCTCAGGAGGCCTCAACTCATCATAGAGAAAATCCTTTAATTGCTCTGCCCCTGCCCCCTCCCCAGGGCAGTCCTGGCACCACTGCTCAGGCTGGCTGCCCTTGCTTTCCCCGGGATGCTGAGGACACCTTGACCTTGTCCACGTCTGAGTCTATCTGCCTCTCTGATGGGGCCACCACAAGATCTAGTGCCCCCTGGAGCCATCGGGCAAGGCAGGCAAGAGACGCCAGGGGCAGGTGGGTGTGAGCAAGGCTGCAGGGCCGTGGTGCGTGCAGCCGACGGTGCAGCTTCAGGTGAACGTGCTGCGTGAAGCGACTTGGGCAGACACTGCACTGGAAGGGCCGGGCCCCTGAGTGCAGGCACAGGTGAGTCGAGGTTGCTGGAGCTGCTGAAGCGTTTGTGACACATCTGATGGGAATGGGCACTGGCGTCAGCTCTGCCCACCTGGTTGACCCAGGATCTCTGCTCCCCCTCCCCATCTTGAAAATACCCCCCTACCACCTCCCTGTAATGCAAGCCTGGAAGTTTTCCCCCCATGATTCCTCCCTGGGACCCACAGTGTCTGGCAGATTGTAGCCAGTCAGACTGGGTTGGTATCTTGGTTCTTTTACTCCCTGCATGACCTTGTATAGGTGACTTCCCCTCTCTGATCCTTGCTCTCCTTATTGGTAACATGAGAGTATTAATACCTAACCTCATAGGTATGGTGGACTGAATGAGATAATCACATAGAACCCTTATGCGTGGGGCTGCAGCTTCAGTGGGCGTAATTAACATTTACTGGGAGCTGCTACATGCCAGGAACTGGTCTCGTGTACTAGTCTTCTCCAGGACTCTGGAGAAGCAGGACTAAGTACTACTCCTATATTACAGTGAAAACGCAGAGGCTCAGAGAAGTGAAGCCACTAGCCAAAGCTCACACAGCAAGTTGGAGGCAGAGCTAGGATTTGAACCCAGATAGCCCGGACTATAACCACTATGCTGCTTTTATTTCTGCCTCTTTAAAACAGGGAAAGAGTCTGGGCCCTTCTAACCTCCCAAGGGACATGGTGAGGCTCAAAGAGGGAGGGAGCTAACATTGAGCTGATGTTATAAGTAGTGTTTATATACTTTGCACACACTATAGCATTAACTCCTCCAACTATGCTGGGAAGTAGGCAATGGGTATCCCCAGGACTCCTAACTTCATTCTTCTCCCCCCACAGACATACATCTCTTTTCTCCCCTCCAGACCCAGGGGGTGACCTCCAATATCACGTCCTGGCCCTTCCCTTCCACCTCCCTCTTTCCCCCAACCCTTGCCTCCTGTCCTGTCTCCACTTGCTCAGGATGGTTGGGGAATGGAGGCCACGGGTGCCATCCCCCAGGGGCCTAGAATTCTTCCGCAGCCTGCAGGAGTACAGGGGAGGGGGAGGATGGTCTCACCGGGCACTTGTGGGGCCGCTTCCCAGTATGCACCAGGTGGTGCTTCTGCAGGTGGGCAAGCTGGGTGAAGCTCTTCTGGCACAGGGCACACTGGAACGGGCGCTCCCCGCTGTGCACACGCAGATGGACCTGAGCCAGGTGTGGGAGAAATGCTGCCAACTGCCCAGAGCCCTCCAGCAGAGCCGGGGATCCTCTTCAAATCTCTACCCACATCCCCATAGGGCCCCCTTTTGGCATCAAGGCCTCTCAATCCCCTTGCATCTGTATCACCTCCCTGAAGGCCAATCTACCATTCCCCAGGATCCCCTCTCTCTCTCTGCTGCCCTGCAAGAGGGGAGATGACCACATCCCCATAGGGCCCCCTTTTGGCATCAAGGCCTCTCAATCCCCTTGCATCTGTATCACCTCCCTGAAGGCCAATCTACCATTCCCCAGGATCCCCTCTCTCTCTCTGCTGCCCTGCAAGAGGGGAGATGGCTGTGGTTAGCTGGCCAGGTGAGGGGTACCCCGTGTGTGTGTGTGTGTGTGTGTGTGTGTGTTGTGTGTATCTTGTGCAGTGCTTCTCGAAGTATGGTCCCGCAGCATCAGCATCACCTGGGAGGGTGTTAGAAATGCAGATTCTCAGGCCCCACCCCAGACCAGCTGAATTAAAATCTCTGGGGCTGAGCCTAGGAATATGCATGTTTACTAGCTCTCCAGGTGGTTTGAGGCTCGTTAGAGTTAAGAATTCATGCCCTAGAGGATGCAGAAGGGCTGTTCTCCAATAACCGTAACTTTTCCTCAACTTCAGCAGGTGCCAACTCGCGCCTAGCTTCCGGTCTTTGCTGATACACAGAGATGTGCCCATGGTTGCCCCCTGCTGGACGATGCCTATAATGATGCTTACAGCACAGCGCTGATGTGCAGGATCCCACATGAAAAAGGCTGGTTGTCAGGTCTGTGGTCTAGACTCACTAAAATCTACCTGTTCCCCCACCTGAACTTCAAATAAGTAAACAAGAGGAGGCTTAACTGGGAATCAGAGAGGATGGTTGTTCCAGAAAGGGCTTTGCCCTAGATGTTGAGAGACTGAGATCAAGACCTGACTGCACCATGAAATCAAGGCAACCTTGGGCAAATCTTTTCTCAGTTTCCCTATTTTTAACTTAAATGAGACGATCTCATAGACAGTCTTTTAGTGTGGAGAGGACTCCTCTCTACGGATGTGAAACTGAGGGGCCAAATGAACCAGCCAAGGTCATAGGCCCTAGAGGTTGCCCAGGAGTTCCTTCTGGCTGTAAGGTCCTTGATTCTAGAAGCAGGATGGGAGGGGGGTCATTGAAGGATGCCGAGGGGAGCCACAGAGCCCAGAGGCAGATACCTTGAGGTTGGAGAGCTGCCCAAAGCTCTTGCTGCACACGTTGCATTCGTACAGGATTTTGCCATTCTTTTTCTTCAGCGGATAAGGCAGTGCCGAAGAGCCCGCCTGGGAGCCCGGCGGGGCCGACTTTGCTGGAACCACCCGGCCAGCATGCTCCAGCCCTGTGGAGTCGGTCCTGGCAGCTGCAGAGCCTGGATTCCGGGCCTGGGAGGGTTGGGTTTGGCCAGAGGCTTGAGAGGCCCCTGCGTAGGGGTGCAGGGTCTCCCCCTGGGTGCTGGAGTGCCCGGCCTCATAGACATTCATCAGCAAGGTGGGCACAGCCATGGTAGTGTAGGAGGTGTTCTGGGGCAGCATGAAGAGGGGCGGACACTGCACAGAAGGTAGGCCCCCACAGGTGATCAGGTAAGGTGAGGGCAGGAGAAGTGGGTACACAGGATAGAACGGGCAGAGGTGGGATGGGAGTTCTTTGGAAATGGGGGTGGGTGGGGGCCAGGAGCAGAAAGCCAAGGGGCTGGGGCTCTTTTTGTCTTGCCACGGGTTTGGGAAAGAGCTGTTGTGAGGAGAGAAGGATGGGCTGGGGGACCCCTCGCCAGCTCTTTCCCGCTGGCTTCCCATCTTGTCCCTGCTCAGAGGGTACTTGGCTGTGAGTTTCTCGCCATTGGAGGAGCCGGCAGGCCGCCTTGGTGGCTGGTGCCCTGAGCAGGAAAGGGAAGACGGTCAGGGCCGCACAGACTTGGGTAAAGTTCTTCTCTTCATCAACCTGCCTGGCTCAGAGCTGAGAGAGGGCTCTAGCCTGCGCGGCGCCTCCCCTCTCTGGGCTTTCCTGGTCTGCAATTGCGTTTGCCAATAAAAGAGGCTAGAATTTGTGCAGCGCATAATAATTTCAGAGAGTGAAAGCGATTCAAGAAACCTATTAGACATACAGGTGGGAAGTCAAGTGGGCAGTTGGGTGCATTGGTTTGGAGATTAACAGAGCAGCCTGAGCTGGAGACATAAATCTGGGTGCCATGGGCCCAAATGAGATCCCATAAAAGGTGGTCCTAGATCTGCTGTGTCCAAAATGGTAGCCACCAGACACATTTAAATTGATTAAAGTAAGTACAGTAAAAACTTCAGTTCCTCACTTGCACTAGCCGCACTTAAAAGGCTCAGTAGGTATGGTATCAGACAGCACAAGTACAGAGCATTTCCATTACTGCAGGAAGTTCTACCAAACTGCTACTCTAGATAAAGAGAACAGGAGAGAAGGGGGGAAAGAAGAGAGAGGAGAGAAGAGAGGAGATGGGAACATGGGAGGAGAGGGGAGGGGAGGGATGAGGCGGCGGCTCTGGACTGAGTTCCTGAGCAGGGGGAGACTTAGGAGGTACGTAGTGGAGAGCAAGCAAGGGAGACTGAGGTGCAACAGCCAGTGAGGTAGGAGTTAAACTGGGAGTGATAGAAAGTAAACTATTCAATATGCATAAAGATTAAAAAGTAGATTGTCTGCTTGGATCCTCATTTATTCACTCAACCAGCTTTACTGAGCTGCTTTACTCTGTGCTGGGGAAATAAAGGACACAGCAGCATGGTCCCTGCCCTCCAGGTCGAGTTGCATAAGGAAATGGGGTATCGTAAGCAATAAACGTAGAACATAGGTTAGTGAGATTGTACTTTTGTGGAAGAAGAAACTGGCCTCCATGATGTCATAGAGCCAGAAAGGGCAGAACCAGGACTCCACCCACGACTCCCTGACTCCCAGTCAGGGCTCCTGTCTTATAATATAGGCCCCTCTAGCTCAAACACTCTAGGCAGACAAAGCGCCGCTCTCAACCCCCGGGAATAGCTACGCCTACACCAGATCCCATACCCACGCCTGAGAGAACCACTGGCCACTTCCTCTGCTCACCTCTGCTCACGTGTCACCACCTGAGAGCCCCTCACACCCCCAGGCAGAGCTCCAGCTCAGAATGTGGCAGTAACACGTGCTTGAGGCACTGTCCTCACGAGTGACACTGGGTCCGCAATGTCTCTCATCCCCAAACCTAACAGTGCTTCCCACCTCCAGCCTCCACCAAGGTGCAGCCCTGTGCCCTGGGCTTACTTGTGCTCGAGGCATCCTCTCTGAGAACCTGCGGGGCTGTGCCCGGGGGTGCCGACTTCAGGGTGCACAGGTATACGTCCGGGCCCTGAGGGCAGGCCAGCAGGGAAGACCTGGCCAGTGCCAGTGGCAAGGGGTACAGCCAGCTGGCACAGGACGGGCCATGGGCATCCACTGTGTCTGGAAGTGGCCTGGAGCCTGGCAAGACCTGGAAGGCAGGGGGAAGGGGCTTGGGGGCCAGGGACTGGGAGCCCCCTGGGGTAGTCCCTTGGGATGGTTCCACCCCTAGTTTGGGTTCCAAAGGGGGAGGAGAAGCTAAGACCAACCCCCAACCTACACCTGCCTCCACCCTGTCTGTCACTCAAATGGCTTCCCCTTCCCTCATCCGCGTTCCCAAGGGACTCACACGTCCACCCCCAGGGTTACCCTCCCCCTGCCCCAGAACCCCTCACTCAGCCCTGCTCTTCCTCCTCCCCTTCCTTCCTGACCACCCTCAGACACCCTCCTGGATGGAGCCAAGGTGAACTTAGAGAAAATCCTCATCAAAGACTGTGTACCCCGCAGGAGGGCCCTGAGCTTCCTCCCTCTAAGGCCCAGGCCACGGTCACACAGCCAAGCTTCCTGCATGGCCCTGTCCCTTCTCATGCCTCACAGGAGAGTTGGGCCCCTGGGGCACGGGAGAGGGTCTCTGGCGCTTCCAAAGGCACATTCCCATGATGTGCCGGGGTGCGGGTGCTCAGGACCAGGGGAATCTAGGTCCCTTCAGATTTTCCCCCTACTTCTTCCTAACATCCCCTCCTTCCAGAAGCAGCCTGACCTCAAAATTGAGGATGGGACCGTATCTTACCTGATCGCCTTGGCAGAGCTGGGAGTCCGAGTGGGGGGACAGGGAGTCTCCTGTGCTCCCCAGGGGCTTAGTCTTGTGGCAACAACCCAACTCTGGAGCGGGTTCCCCCTTCATGCCCCCACTACCTGCTGGGAAGACAGGTCAGTCACAGGTGAGCAGTGAAGGTCCTCCAAATAAGAGCCTGTCTTCGAGGACTGGCTCTCCCAGGAAACCACTGTGTGACCTTGAGTCAGTCACTGCCCCTCCTGGCCTCAGTTTCCCCATCTGCAAACTGGGAGGGTTGGACTGGCTGATGTGAAAGGACTGTCTCAGCGATGACATGAAAGCCAATGATGCTTTCCTGGTAGGGGCAAGAAGAGGATTGAATGGAGACTGGCCAATCAGAGGCAAAGAGCACAGCTGGCCTGAATCCCATCCCTGGGGAAGAGAGGAGAGAGGAAGGTCCTCATGGAGGTACTTCCAGGTAAGCTCAGAGATCTGAGGAAACATTCCAGACCTCCTCAGGACCACAGGGAATTGAGAAGCTATTCCAAGACTCTACCAAACACAGGCTCCTCACTGAGGGGCGCCCCTGTCCCCCAGCTCATCCACACAACTTTTCTGGGCCTCTGAGGAAGCCCCAATGTCCTGCCACTCGGCTAGCGCCTCACTTCTCTGCTGCTTTCACTGAGGCCCACGCAGCCCAGGGACCATGCAGCTCGGCAAGTGTCCCGAGGCCCTTCCCTTCCCCCCCCGTAACCCTCCTTAACCCCCAGTGCCCCTCGGAGCCTGGCACCCTCATGCAGGTGTCTCATTCCTCCAAAACCCGGTCTCCTCTCCCTCTTCCCTGACTCCTCCCAACCTGCCCCGGGTCTCAGAACACCCTAGAAGGAGAGGCGGCCTGGGTGAGGCTCTTCACCTGGCTCGGCAGAAGTCCCCTCTGGCTGGGGAAGGAAGCAGGTGGGCAGGTGGGCCGCCAGCCTCTGTCTGTGTTTGCGGCCCCCGTGGGTGTGAGAGGTGACAGGAAGGCGCTACATTTGAAGTTGCCACAAATAGGAAGGGGGGGCAGGCAGGCAGGCGGGGGCCCTATGGGACCTGACAAGGGCAAGCCGCCCACCTGCCTTTACCTACCTGAGACAACACTGCCAGAGCTTGGGGCCACAGTAAACTGGAGCTACTGGGATTTCAGTGTGCGGGCTGGGATGGAGTGGGATGTGGTTAACTCTGGTTCTCAGAGAACTCAGATGGCTGAGCAGGAGGGGGACAGAGCAGGGCTCAGAGGCTGGAGCTGGGGTCCTTCCAGGGATGCAGGCCCAACGGGGACAGAGACGGGCAATGATGTTGAGAGGGAAGACAGTGACGGTGGTGGCAGGGACAGAAACAGGCAGAGACAAGAGCAGGCAACGTAGGGTGAGGCAGGGGAGAAAGCAGGAATCCGATCTCACACAGCAGGCGCCTAGGAGGCAACGAGTACATCTTCCTCCTCTTTGTCCCATCTCTGATTTCTCGGTTCTGGGGAATCCTTTCTCTAATTTAGACAGAATGCTGAGGGCCCCGCCCCCACCGGCAAGAGATAATTCAAAGACACAGCAAAATGCTTGTAAGGCATGACTAGATATCAAAAGGGAGACCCTTTAGGCCAGAAACAGCTTTAGGCTGAGCAATTTCATCGTTCCTGTGAGCAGAAGGTGCATCACCCCCCGGCCTCACACAAATTCTGCCCGGTTGGTGTGTCCGCAGTGTCTGGCCCAGTGTGGCAGCCCCATCCAGGCCTCAAACTCCACCTGGCCATGCCACCCAGGTGGCATGGAATGCACAGGGACATCTCGAACTCTCCACTGTAGGCAAGGGACATATTACTCTGCCAGCTCAGCCCCTGGTCAGTACTCACTTCCACTCTGGCCCCCGTCGCTTCCTGTCATAATCATTTGCCCATAAAACTGACCCCTACGTGTCTGTGTGTATCTCAAGGTCAGGGACCACTCTTTACTCATTCTTGTTTCCCATGTAGATATTTGCCAGGTTTTTTGGATGCCCAGCATCTGGAACTTTCTCCCACATGAGTCTGGAGGGAGGCAGAAGGCACATTCCACTATAAAAGCCAAAATGGCCGCATGCTGAATTCCTACCTCCTTGCTCCAGCGCGTGGTGCGGGCACATGGCATGGACCAGACCGACCAGATGTGCCCATCCAGACTGTGATCAGAAGCCAGTGGCCCTGGGGCTTCCCTGCTGGTGCAGTGGTTAAGAATCCGCCTGCCAATGCAGGGGACATGAGTTCGAGCCCTGGTCAGAGAAGATCCCACATGCCGTGGAGCAACTAAGCCCGAGCACCACAACTACTGAGCCTACGCTCTAGAGCCTGCAAGCCACGACTACTGAGCCTGTGTGCCACAACTACTGAAGCCCGCCCGCCTAGAGCCCGTGCTCTGCAACAAGAGAAGCCACTGCAATGGGAAGCCCGCGCACCGCAACGAAGAGTAGCCCCCACTCGCCGCAACTAGAGAAAGCCCACGCACAGCAACAAAGACCCAGTGCAGCCAAAAATAAACTAAATAAATAAAAAAATTTGTTTTAATTAAAGAAAAAGGAAAAGAAGCCAGTGGCCTTGAGGTGGCAGGTCGGTGGAGCCCACTCTGTACGTAGATGGTGATGCCCCAGCCTCCAGGACAGCAGAGGGAAGAAAGGGGTTCAGAGGGTGTCACCAGTCCTCTCAGGGCTGGTACTGGGGGTGTGGTCCTGGCCCTGCTTTCCAAGCCTGGCTCTGCAGCCTTCCCAAACCTTCTCTGAGCTTCCCCAGCATCTTTTTTTCTTTTGCGGTACGCGGGCCTCTCACTGCTGTGGCCTCTCCCGTTGCGAAGCACAGGCTCCGCACGCGCAGGCTCAGCGGCCATGGCTCATGGGCCCAGCCGCTCCACGGCATGTGGGATCTTCCTATACCGGGGCACGAACCCGTGTCCCCTGCATCGACAGGCGGACTCTCAACCACTGCACCACCAGGGAAGCCCCCCCAGCATCTTTTAAGTGAATTCTTCCTTTCACTCTCTCTTCTTCTTTTTTTTTTCCTTTGCCCACACTGCGTGGTTTGTGTTCCTTGACCAGGGATTGAACCTGGGCTCTCAGCAGTGAGAGCACAGAATCCTAACTACTGGACTAACAGGGAATTCCCTCCTTCTCTCCTTAAATCCTCCTGAAATGGTTTCTGTAGGTTACAACCAAGAATCCTGCACTATACATGTCCAGAATAGATGAAGCACCAGGCTCAGGTTGGAATACTCCGAGGGTTAGAGTAGATAGCTACCTTTACGGTTACTATGTGCCTGGCACTGTGCTAGGGGCTTCGTAAACATTATCTTATTTAATCCTCACAATAAGCCTGTGCAGTTGGTTTTATTATTCCCATGATGACGGAACAGAAGCTCAGAGAGAGTAAGCAACTCACTCAGAGTCACACAGCAAATAGCCAAGAGCTCTCTAGTGCCAACCCTCAGATTCCACTGTCTCTTGGCAATGTCAGCCCACCCCCAGTGCCACCCCCACTGCTTCATTTGTGCCCCCCATACTCTCTTCCGAAGTGCCATTCCCAAGGCCCAGACCACCCTCCCCATCCTCTCCCCCAACCAACCCTGCACATACCAGTTGCCCTCTCAGCATCCTTCAGATTAGCGGGCAGCCCTTCCCATGGCACTCCTTGCCATCTTGGTCAACCAGAACTCCACTCCCCAAAGCTGGAGCCCTCCCAGCCTCCCAGGACACAGCCTGCCTCCCCTCCAGCCTTGCCTGGAATCTAAGGGTGCAAAAGCCTCACTGGGTACCTGTGGAAGGCCCCACCCACATCTCGAAGGCGGATTCACACACACCTTTGGCTTCCATCTGCCAACTCCGCCCCCTCCTGGCATCACACTCTGCTTCCAGCTCACAGAAAAGTGTACAACCTCTTGGTTAGGAACAAAAAGGAAAATGGCCTTGGAGATTTCCAGATCTCCAATCCCTGAAAGACCTGGTTAGGAGTGTCCCAGGAGGAGGGCTGGGGACACAATCCCTCAAGTTCCCACTGGAAACAGCCTCTACCTGCCAATCCCTTCCTTGCTCCTTTCTCTTGGGCCTTGCCAGGTCCTCTGTCTTGTCAGCCTCCAGGTCCACTGTGATGTCACCAGCTTAACTGTGATGTCACCATGTCCCACATCCCCCTGAGGGGTAGCACAAGGGGTAGGACCATGGCCTCCTGGGAAACCTGGACCAATGCCTGGACCCAGATGAGAGACCCAGGCCAAGGCAAGTCCTTGGAGACCAGAGGGGGCTTGAGAAATGATCGTGGAGGGGAAGCAGGGTTGAGGAGCCTTCAGTGCTGAGCGGAAAACACAAGGGAGGCCTCAGAAAAGAATCAGCGTCTGGAGCAGAAAGGCGGGAGGGGTGGACAGGGGTCCTCAGGCTCCTGGCTCACTGTGCAGTTGCTTTCTTCTTCTTTCTGTTAATTACAAAATAATACAGATGAGTGGTCAACGATTCAAGCAACATAGAATATAAAGACAAAAAATGGAAGCTCCCCTCCTTCATGGTTTCCCAGTGGTGAGTGTGAATTGTTTGGTGTTCATCCTTCCAGACATTTATCCATGAACCTACAAACAAGTAAATGGACTTTAAAATTTTGTTTTTATACACAAATGAATTATGTGATAGTACTGTTCTGAAGCTCTTTCTATCAACAACCTACTGTGGCCATCATTTCATGCCAGAATGTACACATCATTTGCCTCCTGTTTTTTTCCTGACCGTATAGTGTTCCATTGCAGAGGACCACCTATATGTCCTCTGATGGACATAATATGTAGCATTTCTCTGTTGGTGCACTCCAATTTTTCCCTGTTCCACACAAGGCTGGAAAGGATCTCCATGCAGAGGTAATATGCAGAGTGTTTAAGAATATTACCTCTCAGACACAGAAAAACAAATATTATATGTTATCACTTATATGTGGAATCTAAAAATAATACAAACGAACTTATTTACAAAACAGAAACAGAATCACAGACATAGAAAACAAACTTACGGTTAGGAAACGTGAAAGAGGAGGGGGAGGGATAAATTAGGAGCATAGGATTAAAAGATACACACAACTATATATAAAATAGATAAACAAGGATTTACCATATAGCACAGGGAACTGTAGTCAATATCTTGTAATAACCTATAATGGAAAAGAATTGGAATAAATATATATATATATATATATATATTTTTTTTTTTTAAGAATGTTAACTCTGCTGGATTTAATCCCAGCTCTGTGACGTTAGGGCAAGTCACTTAACCTCTGTCCCTCTTTCCTCATCTGTCAAATGGGGATAATAATAGCACTTGCCTCACAGCGTTCTTTCAATGATTCCTCAAGATAATTTATGTAAAGCCCTGAGGACAGTGCCGGGCCCAATGCAAGCACTTGACAAATGTGGGTTACTGTTAATATTGTATATCAATCTTTGCCTAGTTAGGCAAGTATCTGCAAGTCAGCTTCCTAAAAGCTGATGATGAATGTTCCTGGCTCACTTCGGAAGACCAGAATTTGGGCAGCACACTTGGAGACATGAACTACATTCAGTTTTATTGCTTTATTCATTAAGCCCTGGTTGGAGACCATTGCTCTCCTCCAATGCAGTCTTGCCCTCACACCAGTCCACATACCACAGCAACAGTAGCTCCTGGCATTCGAGCCCTCCCCGTGTGCCAGGAACCCTGCAGAGCACTTTGACCAGCTTTATCTAACTCCATCAACACAATGGTAAGATGCATGCTATTATTTCTGTTTTACAGACAAGAAAACTGAAACTCAGAGAAGGAAAGTGACTGGCCCAAGATCACGTGACCCAAGTTGGGGCTGCGATGTCCCAGAAGAGAAGGAGACCTCAGGGAAGAATTCCTGGGGCAATTCAGGGGCACCTGTGAACAGACAAAAAGGGCCACAAATGTGGTGCAGTAGAGTCTGGATTCCCTCCAGAGGCCAAAGGACCCTCGGAAAAGTAAAGATGGATGGAGACCCAAGTAAAGGACTGGGGAAATGTGCTGCAGAATTAGCATCTGGCACTGTGCAAGTTCCCCAAGAACCTGTCATTCATTCATTCACTCACATATTCATTCACATATTTATTAATTGTGAACTATGTATCAGGCATTGGACTAGTTGCTGGGAATAAAGCCCATAGGAACATGACACAGACCTTGCAATTTACAGCCCACTTATCAGAAGGCTTGCAGGATGTTGCTGAAATAAAAAGTTGTATGCAACTGTCAAAGCTTATTATCATTAAACAGTTTGGGAAGCAAAGTAGAGCCAGGAGTGTTGGGCTAGCTTGTGCAGTACAAAGAGAAACACAGTGGAACCACAAGCAAAAGCCCCACTTCCTCTTCAAAATCCTCAAAAACTTCTTCAGTCCATAACCACTGCCACCTCCCACCTTGAGGTCAGTCAGCTGAGCTCCTGGCTGGCTCAGTGCTGGCGTCCTGGAACTCTGTTGCATGCATAATTTTGAGGGGGCACCAGATCAGCCAGGTCAGGAGGGGCGTCTGGGACCATCATTGCTTCAGAGGGTTAAGCAGCTCTGTGACTCTGACAGGGTTGAGGGTGGAGAGCTCAGCCCAGTCCACAGTGCACTCACCTGCCCCCGCTCTGTTGTTGACACCTCCCTCCCTCTGCCTGACACCCACTTATCTCATCTCCGGAGACAGCCCAGCTGTCAGTCAGATGCAACGACTTGGCCTTTGGCTTCACACCCCAGGGCGGGGAGATCCTGAGATAGGGCTCGTCAGCTCTCACATTTGCAGAAAGGGCCTCGAGATTCTTGCATCTTCCCCTGCACCCACCCGTAAACTTCCAGTCCTTCTGTGGACAAAACTGTAGATATATCTTCAAATGACATCTGAGATCATCCCACCCATCCCCTTATCTCAACCATTTCAAGAGGATAGGAGACAAAAAGAGGTCACACAGCTGAGATTCAAATCCAGTAGCGCTAATATACTCTTAACCACCATATAGCACTGCCTACCATATACACGGATGTCCTATCCAGCCTTGTGTGAAACAGAGAAAAATTGAAGTCTACCTATATGCCCACCATTAGAAGAATTGTACCTATTATGTACATACATGCAATGGAATACTATGCAGCCAGCAAAAAGCAAAGGGTAAATCTACTAAGTGCCTCCTGTGTGGTAAACCTCTTTATAGTCATCTCATTTAATCCTCCTTGAAATCTTCCAAGGTAAGAACTCTAATGTCTCCATTTTATAGACAAGCAAACAAAGATTCAACAAGGGTAAACCAGGTAGCATCCACTCAAATACCTACAGTGGCCATGCAGTTAACAAAGAGTGGTCCAGGAATAAGTATGATGCAAACGGTACCTGACACACAGCCTTGGTGTCAGGATTAACAAGGAAAGGTGGAGACTGAGGTAAACCAGAGAGCTTAGGCCATTCATCATGACTCAGCATATTAGAGGCCAGTGCTGCCAAAGGCTCTGACTTCTCTAGAGAATCTGAAAATCAGGATTCTTATGTGAAATCTCTAGATTTTTTTTTTAAAGTTGGTTCAAGTGTTTTAAAATAATGGGCCCACCAATCAGAACAGATCTGTGTGTCAGATTCAGCTGCCTCTGTCCAAGGTCCCAGAGCCCTAGCTCTTTCCTGTCTCCAAAGGATATGACCCACATTCCATCAAACATTCAAAGAATATCAATTCTTGACAAAATCTCCTAAAAAATAGAAAAGGAGGGAACACTTCCCAACTCGTTGTATGAGGCTAATATTACCCTGATACCAAAACCAAAGACATCGCAACTACAGAGAAATATCTCTTATGGACATATATGCAAACATCACAGCAAAATATAAGCAAACAGAATCCAGCACCACAAGAGAATGATTGTACACCATGACCAAGTAAGATTTATACCAGAAGTGGTTTGACATCCAAAAATTGATTAATGTAACACACTATATCGATAAAATAAAGGATAAAAACCACACAATCATCTCAGTAGACGCAAAGAAAGCACTTGACAAAATCCAACACTCTTTCATGATAAAAACACTCACTCAACTAGGAATAAGGGACTTCCCCATCCCAACAAAGAACGTCTACAAAAAGCAAGTGACCGACATTACACTTAATGGTGAAAGTCTTGTTGCTTTCCCTCTCAGATCAGGAACAAGACAAGGATGTCTACTCTTACAACTTCTATTCAACATTGTCCTGGAGGCCCTAGCCAGGGCAATTTTAGGCAAGAAAAAGAAGTAAAAGTCATCCAGATTAGAAAGAAAAAGTAAAACTATTTCTATACACACATGACATGATCTTATATATAGAAAATCCTAAGGAATCCACAAAAACGTATTGGAATTAGTAAACGAGTTCAGCAAGGTTGCAGGACACAAGATCAACCAATGGTGCTGAGAAAACTGGGTATCTGTGTGCACACAAAATTCTCACACTGTGTACAAAACTGACTCAGAATGAGTTATAGACCTAAAGATAAGAGCTAAAACCATAAAATTCTTGGAAGAAAATCTAGGAACAAATCTTTGCGACCTTGGTTAGTCAAAGCCTTCTTAGATACAACATCAAAAACACAGCCAAAAAATGGGAAAGAAAGGTAAATTAGACTTTAAAACTTGTGTGCTTTAAAGGATTCCATCAAGAAATGAAAAGGCTAGGATGGCTGTAATTTAAAAAAAAAGAAGTGTTGGCAAAGTTGTAGAGAAATTGGAACACTCATCCATTGTTGATAGGGATACAAAATGGTTCAGCTGCTGTGGAAAACAGTTTCGTGATTCCCCAAAAAGTTACAGAATTACCATATGAGCCAGGAATCCCACTCCTAGCCATATACCAAGAGAATTGAAAACAGGTATTCAAGCAAGTACATGTACATGCATGTTCATAGTAGCACTGTTCACGGTAGCTAAAAGGTAGAAATAGTCCAAATGTCCATCAACAGATGAATGGATAAATAAATTATATATATATATATATATTATATATATATATATATGCAATGGAATATTATACAATGTGGATGAACCTCCAAACCACTATGCTAAGTGAAAGAAATCAGACACAAAAGGTCACATATTATATGATTCCATTTATATGAATGTCTAGAATAGATAAATTCATAGAAATAGCAGATTGGTCATTGCCAGGGGCTAAGGGGAAGAGGGAATGAAGAGAAATTGCTTAAAGGTAAGGGATTTTACTTGGGAGTTATGGAAGTCTTTTGGAACTAGATACAGGTGGTGGTTGTACAGCGTTCTGATGACAGTGAATTGTTCACTTTAAAATGGTTAATTTTGGGTTCCCTGGTGGTGCAGTGGTTGAGAGTCTGCCTGCCGATGCAGGGGACACGGGTTCGTGCCCCGGTCCGGGAGGATCCCACATGCCGCGGAGCGGCTAAGCCTGTGAGCCACGGCCACTGGGCCTGCGCGTCTGGAGCCTGTGCTCCGCAACGGGAGAGGCCACAGCAGTGAGAGGCCCGCATATGGCAAAAAAAAAAAGGTTAATTTTATGTTACGTGAATTTTACCTTAATAAATTATTTTTTAAAGAAGAAAGTGAAAAAACAACTCACAGAATGGGAGAAAATATTTTCAAAGCATTTATCTGATAAGGAACTTGTATCCAGAATATGTAAACAACTCTTACAACTCAATAATAAAGAACAAATAATCAAATCAAAAAATTGGCAAAGGGTATGAACAGACATTTCTCCAAAGAAGACATACAAATGGACAATAAACATATAAAAATTCTCAACAACAGCAAAAAAAGCTCAACATTAAAAGTCATTAGAGAAATGCAAATCAAAACCACAATGAATTACTATTTCACACCCACTAGGATGGTTATAATTTTTTTTAAAATATGATAAAAGACAAGTGTTGGTAACAATATGGAGAAATTGGAACCCTTATACGTTGTGGGCAGGAAAGCAAAATGCTGCAGCCACTGTGGAAAATAATTTGGTGGTTCTTCAAAAATTTGAACAGTTACCGTATGACTCAGCAATTCTATTCTTAGATAATATATACTCCAGAGAATTGAAAACATATGTTCATATAAAAACTTTTATGTGAATGTTCATAACAGCTTTAGTTGCGATAGCTAAAAAGTGGAAACAACACATAAATCTAATATACTTCAATTAAAAAAAAAAGAAACAACCCAAATGTCCATCCGTTGATGAATGGATAAACAAAATGTGGTATATTCATACAATGGGATAGTCTTCATCTATAAAAATGAAGTACTAATACACGCTACAATGTAAACATTAAAAACATGATGTTAAATGAAAGAAGCCGGTCACAAAGATGACATATTGTATGATTCCATTTATATGAAATGTCCAGAATAGGCAAATATACGGAGACAGAAATTTGATTAGTGGTTGCCTAGAGCTGGGGGTTGGGTGGGGGAAATTGGGAGTGTCTGCTTTTAGTGTGATGAAGATATTCTAAAACAGGTCATGGTTGGCCTTCCCTGGTGGCACAGTGGTTAAGAATCCGCCTGCCAATGCAGGGGACATGGGTTCGATCCCTGGTGCTGGAAGATCCTACATGCTGTGGAGCAACCAAGCCCATGCACCACGACTGTTGAGTCTGTGCTCTAGAGCCCATGAGCCACAACTACTGAGCCTACATGCTGCAACTACTGAAGCCCACCTGCCTAGAGCCGGTGCTCCGCAACAAAAGAAGCCACCACAATGAGGGGCCTGTGCACCGCAACGAAGAGTAGCCCCGCTCGCCGCAACTGGAGAAGGCCCGCACGCAGCAATGAAGATCCAACACAGTCAAAAATAAATAAATAAAATAAATAAATTTAGAAAAATTTAAAAATAAAATAGGACATGGTTAAAAAATAATATGATCATGGTGGTTGCACAACTCTGAATATACTAAAAACCACTGAATTGCCCACTTTAAATGGATGAATAGTACGGTATACACTGTATTATATATTAAAGCTCTTAAAAAGAGAGAGATAAGTATATTCTTGCCACCTTCTCTTTTTTTTTGTTTTGCGGTATGCGGGCCTCTCACCAGGGAAGCCCTCGCCACCAGGGAAGCCCTGTCATTGTAGTTTTGATTTGCATTTCTCTAATGATTAGTGGTGTTGAGCATCTTTTCATGTGTTTGTTGGCCATCTGTATGTCTTCTCTGGAGAAATGACATGTAGGTTTTGATGGATACTTCACTAGAGCCCTCATTTCATGGAGCTCCCATTCTAGCAGGAGGCATTTATGGAAACCCCAGGAAGGCATTCTAGTGTTAAGAAAGCAAGAATAGGGGCTTCCCTGGTGGCGCAGTGGTTGAGAGTCCGCCTGCTGATGCAGGGGACACGGGTTCGTGCCCCGGTCCGGGGAGATCCCACATGCCACCGAGCGGCTGGGCCTGTGATCCATGGCTGCTGAGCCTGCGCGTCCGGAGCCTGTGCTCCACAACGGGATAGGCCACAGCAGTGAGAGGCCCGTGTACCTCAAAATAAAGAAAGAAATAAATAAAAATCTACAAACAGTAAATGCTGGAGAGGGTGTGGATAAAAGGGAACCCTCCTACACTGTTGGTGGGAATGTAAATTGATACAGCCACTATGGAGAACAGTATGGAGGTTCCTTAAAAAACTAAAAAAAAATAGAACTACCATATGACCCAACAATCACACTACTGGGCATATACCCAGAGGAAACCATAATTCAAAAAAACACATGCACCCCAATGTCCATAGCAGCACTATTTACAATAGCCAGGACATGGAAGCAATGTCCGTCAACAGATGAATGGATAAAGAAGATGTGGTACATATATACAATGGAATATTACTCAGCCATAAAAAGGAATGAAATTGGGTCATTTGTAGAGACCTGGATGGACCTAGAGAGTGTCATACAGAGTGAAGTAAGTCAGAAAAAGAAAAGCAAATATCATATAGTAACGTATATATGTGGAATCTAGGGACTTGCCTGGTGGCGCAGTGGTTAAGAATCTGCCTGCCTATTACTCAGCCATAAAAAGAAACGAAATTGAGCTATTTGTAATGAGGTGGATAGACCTAGAGTCTGTCATACAGAGTGAAGTAAGTCAGAAAGAAAAAGACAAATACCGTATGCTAACACATATATATGGAATTTAAGAAAAAAAATGTCATGAAGAACCTAGGGGTAAGGCAGGAATAAAGACGCAGACCTACTAGAGAACGGACTTGAGGTTATGGGGAGGGGGAAGGGTGAGCTGTGACAGGGCGAGAGAGAGTCATGGACATATACACACTAACAAACGTAGTAAGGTAGATAGCTAGTGGGAAGCAGCCGCATGGCCCAGGGATATTGGCTCGGTGCTTTGTGACAGCCTGGAGGAGTGGGATAGGGAGGGTGGGAGGGAGGGAGACGCAAGAGGGAAGACATATGGGAACATATGTATATGTATAACTGATTCACTTTGTTATAAAGCAGAAACTAACACACCATTGTAAAGCAATTATAGCCCAATAAAGATGTCAAAAAAAAAAAAAAAAGAATCTGCCTGCCAATGCAGGGGACATGGGTTCAAGCCCTGGTCCTGGAATATCCCACATGCCACAGAGGAAATAAGCCCGTGCGCCACAACTACTGAGCTTGCGCTCTAGAGCCCGCGAGCCACAACTACTGAAGCCCGTGCACCTAGAGCCCGTGATCTACAAGAGAAGCCACCTCAAGTGAGAAGCCCGCACACCGCAATGAAGAGTAGCCCCCGCTCGCCGCAACTAGAGAAAGCCCACGCGCAGCAACGAAGACCCAACACAGCCAAAAATAAATAAATAAATATTTTTAAAAAATAGCATATATGCGGAATCTAGAAAAATGGTATAGTGATATTATATGCAAAGCAGAAATAGAGGCACAGACGTAGAGAACAAATGTATGGATACGAAGGGGGAAAGGGATGGGGTGAGAGGAACTGGGAGACTGGGATTGATATTTTTGATACTATGTATAAAATAGACAACTGATGGGAACGTACTGTATAGCACAGGAAACTCTACCGAATGCACTACGGTAGCCTAAATGGGAGGGAAGTCCAAAAGGGAAGGGTTATCTGTATGTGTATGGCTGATTCATTTTGTTGTGCAGTGGAGGCTAACACAACATTGTAAAGCAACCATACTTCAATAAAAATTCAAAAAAAAACCCAACAGACCCTGTATGTCAGGCTCCCCACACCTTCAACTTAATGGTATGTGAACAGGAGCAGGCCCAGAGCAGAGTATTTCCACACACAAGCTCTGCTTTGGCAGAAATGGTGATGGACATGGCGGCTTGGCACTCAACATCCCTTGCTCCCTCCTAGCATGCCTTCCTGTACTGCACAGGAGGAACGTGAAAAAACTACATTTCCCTAACTCCCTTGCAGCTAGGACACTGATTATGAATATGGTTGTGCTAATCCAGACACATTTGGATGAGATTTGGAAGGTGAAAGTGAAGAGGTCAAAGGCTCTAGGTCAGCCTTTTTTACAACAGTATCAGCAGCAGGACCAGAGTCAAAGTTTGGAGCATCTTTTGTTTTCTTTTTCCTTGTGGATCTGGCATAGGTCTGGAGACAGCCCTTACAGAGTCTCCACCTTTCTGAGTGAAGCAAAGGGAGCAGCTCCCCAGCCTGGTCAGTTCCGTAAAGTTGTTCTGGAATTACTCCTGGAGGCCTAGTCTAGAACCAGCTCCCAGTCCCTTCTTGTTATTTTGGAAGATTTAATGCCCTGTATGACACCCCTTTCCAATTGGCAATAGCAGTTTATTTATTTATTTATTTAAACCATCATATGCTTTTTTTAAAAAATAAATTTATTTATTTTTGGCTTCTTTGCTTCTTCGTTGCTGCGCGCGGGCTTTCTCTAGTTGCGGCGAGCGGGGGCTACTCTTTATTGTGGTGTGCAGGCTTCTCATTCCAGTGGCTTCTCTTGTTGCAGAGCACAGGCTCTAGGTGCACGGGCTTCAGTAGTTGTGGCATGCGGGCTCAGTAGTTGTGGCTTGTGGGCTCTAGAGGGCAGGCTCAGTAGTTGAGGCGCATGGGCTTAGTTGCTCCGTGGCACGTGGGATCTTCCCGGACCAGGGATCGAACCTGTGTCCCCTGCATTGGCAGGCGGATTCTTAACCATTGCACCGCCAGGAAAGTCCCGATAGCAGTTTATTTATTTGCAGCTTAGCCTTAAGGAATACCCCGGCTTCACCCATGTTGTCTTGCATGAAGACATGTAATCATTCTGAGCCTCTGTATCCTCATCTTTAGAATGGAAGTAAGAATACCCCACTGAGGCTTAAATATGAAGTATTTTAAGCTAGCATACTACTTGACAACAGTTTCATGAACTGAAGCTCTCTGGTTCAGTTCAGGGGTCCTCGTAGCTTGGACTCCTGTGAGGTAACAAACAGACTCAGGCTACACCCTCCTTCCTCCCAGAAGTTCACCCCGACATTTCCTATCTCTGCATCCTTAAAACTCAGAGCCAAGTGGTGTAGGTCCCGTTGTGTCAGGTATGAGAGAGTAGGGCAGGGGAGAGACCACCAGATTGGGGCTTGGACCATCTAGGTGCCAGTAGCCTTCTTTTACAGATGAGAAGACTGACATTTAGGGACGATAAAGGACTTGCTTAAGATCAACAAGCCACAGAGGCAGAGAATGGATCTGAAGGCACTTTTGTCCGACTGCAGAGTGAGGCCTTTGTGCAGCACACTACACAGACCTGTTACTTTTGGCACGTGATCCACTCCCCACTCTGTTTGAGGAAAGGAGGTGGCAACCTCATTTCAATGAGAAATTACCTCGAGAGACGGCCCCCTGTGGACAAGGACACGACTCCAGGAAACTGGGGCAATTTGGGTACCACGAAGAGCATTCAGGAGGCAGCAGGTCCTTCGCTAGGATCTAGTTGAGATGACAACTCTAAGTGCTCACCCAAGGAGTCAGGAGAGAAAGATCTAGTCACTCGGCTGACGTCGACCTAAAACGTGCTATGCGTGAGGTGCCACGGTGGCTGTGGGAGCGTGTGCTGTAGCAGGGAGCCCAGGCAGGGTCTGTTAGTTGCCTGCCCATCAGCAGG
The DNA here is from genome assembly GCF_951394435.1 of Stenella coeruleoalba. Taxonomy (NCBI): domain Eukaryota; kingdom Metazoa; phylum Chordata; class Mammalia; order Artiodactyla; family Delphinidae; genus Stenella; species Stenella coeruleoalba. The sequence continues at coordinate 20,432,422 of NC_137169.1, forward strand.
CCTCAGACCTTCCCAAGGACACCGTTCCCAGGGCCCCAGGACTTTCACACCTCCAGAGAGGGCCCCCAACCCCCATCCCGCCAACTGCCCACCTTTAAGGTTCAGTGGGCAACTTCCGCCTCTAAGACCGGACCCCAGTTCAGCAACCTATCCCACCTCTGAGGGTCTGCAGCCCTCACTTCAGGCAGACCGCTCCTCAGGGACACAACAAATCCTGCCCTGTGTCATGGTTACAGTGGGAAGAATAGGGGGTCTGGGCTGACCTCAAACCTACATCAGTCCCACTGTACTTGTGTGGCCTTGGCCTGTTACTGAGCTTCTATGAACCTCTTTCTTCACCTGTAAAACAAGGTTACTAATACCTACTTTGCTGGAGAGGTAAAGAGAGGTAAGCATGTACTGGGGCTCCTGTTCAGTAGATGGTTGTTCCTTCCTCCTGGCCCCTCTCCTGCTATTTCCTTTCAGATTACACCATCCTTCAGGGCAGAGGCAGGACCTTATTATCTCTTTATCCACAGCCACACCCGCACCCAGATGTTGCCTGACAAAACCTGTTAAATGAGTCAACAACTAGAAGCTTATGGTCTACACCACTCCATTTGTTTCATTCATTCGTTTGTTGAACAAAAGTGTCTTGAGTCTTAACCAGGTGCCAAGCCCTGTGCTTGGCGCCAAGGATATAAAACCCGAGGGGCCCACAGGCTATGATAAAACAGACATGCGTGATATTATAGTCCAGTGTGATCACTGAGCTAGGGGCATCCGGGGGGAATGTCTAACCTGGGGAGGTGGGGACAAAGTTGTCAGGGGAAGTTTCCTGGAGGAGGTGGGGCCTTGTCTGACTTCATTTAGTATCTGTGTCTCTCCAGCCATTAGAATGGAAGTACCATGGAGGCAGAGATTTTTGTTTTGTTCCCTGCTGTTTCCCCAGCACCTGAAAGACTACCTGGTACCTAGCAGGTGCTTGATCAGTACATGTGAATGAATGCATGAAACAGGCAAAGAAGAAGAGTTTTGCTCAGAGGCTCGGAGGCAGGAGACTGCTTGGCTCCTCTGGGCTCCTGCATCACTTGCTCTTTTTTCAAGGGACACCATAACCCCATACAGGGCTCTGCTCCTCTCAAAGGCTCTCATATCCCTGTGTCCATTTCACAATAGCCCAGTGAGGTGAGCAGGGCAGATACAATTCTCCCTACTCACCGATGGGGAAACTGATCTTTGGAGAGAAAAAGTGATTGGCTCATGGTCCCATGGCAAATTGGTGGCCTTGCTGAGAGGAGAACTCAGGTCTCCTGGCTCTGAAACCTGGCTCTAACCTGCTTCCCCGAGGGCAGGACTCAGTGCAAGCTGCGGTGCTCAGCTGAGCTCGGTGTCGCAACCTTCAAACCCAGAGAGGGGACCTCAGCAGGCAGTAGAGGAAGATCATGGTCCTGAGAATGGAGACGGTATAATAATAGTAATGATGAAGAGGAGGAGGAGAAGTAGAACTTTTCTATTGTTATGATACATTTTGTTTTAGTAAGTTCAGTGCTAGACAACTATTGTTTCATTTATTCCTCACCGCAACCCTGTGAGGTGGGTATTCTTCCCCCTATTTAACAGATAAAAAACTGAGCTCAGAAAGGTTAATTAACTTGTTTGAGGCCATACAGCCAGTAAGTGGTAGAGTTGAATCATAAGCCAAGTCTGTTGAGCTTTTTACCATCTTTGCTCATCTACAAAGGGCAAAGGATATAGGACAGGTGTGATGCTATGATGCTGTATTCATGCTGGGGGCCAGGAGGACCTCAGAGCCCTGGCCAGGAGGCACTGCCAAGGTCAGACAGCTTTCTCCTGGCAGCAGAGTCTAGGGCTTTCGGTACCGGGAAGGCCCACGGTTCTGACACAGAGCTTCTCCTGCTGCCATAGCTGTCACACAACAGACACTTACAGATGCCGAGGTGCCAAGCACAGCTGGGATGTAAATGTAACCCAAACACCCAGGCTTCCCCATTTATTGGGAATAAATGAGGGCATGTTAATAGAAACGACTTAAATTTCACTCCAACCCAACCTTGAAACCGCCCTCAATTATTTCTCCTGTGGCAGTTGAGTATTTTGGTGAACAGACCAAGACCCTAAAGTCAACCAGACTAAGTTCAAATCCTGTCTCTGCCACTCTAGCTTGCACCTTGAGCAAGTTCTGTGACATGCCTCTGTTTGTTTGCTTACCTACTTACAAAATAGGAATTGTAACAGACCGAGGTCTTGGGATGTTAGGAAGATGGTAGCAGACAGTGCATGGAAAGTTCTTAACCCAGCACCTCGCCCAGAGTAAGGGCAGGATGAATGGAGCTGCCAAGAGAATTTTTCTGAGAGGTTCTGGGGGCGGCTTGGTGGGCTCTCAATCATGCCACCTGAGGGATACTAGCAACTGCCTCCATGGTAAGCCAAGGATGCTGCCTCCGGAGCTCCTCCAGCACTGGGCCAGCAAGTCACTCTTAGGACGTGTTCTGCTCTCAGTGATGAGAAGGGTGTCCCACTCATGCCCCAGATCCCGCTTTGTCAGCAGAGGGTGAGGGAGCTGAAAAGGCACCTCTTGCTCTCCCATACATCAGAGCCCATCATGGGAGCAGCTCCTGGGACTCTGACAAATGGGCTTGTTGATCATCCAGACCCCGTGGCTCTGGCTCAGCATCACGGCCATTTCATTGCCCAGGGAACTCCTCAGCCCTCGCACCCGTGGGCCTCAGGGGTCCATGCCAGCCCCTAATGTCTGAACTTCAGCAGACTCCACACCTGCTTCTGGCCACACAAAATCTCCCAGACTGGGTAGAAAAGACTCCAATAAGTGATAATGATGAAAGCCTTTAAGAGACAAAGAGAGAAACTGTTGCAGGAGCACAGAGCAGGGAGTCTTTTTTTTTTCCTGTCTGGACCAGGGAAGGCAATCTCACTGTGTCACTAACGACTCAAAATGCTTCCATGGCTCCTCAGATCCCCAGTTTAGCCTATGAGGCCTTATCTGATACAGCCCCTGCCCAGGCCACCACAAAGTGTATGTGACCTCACTTCATCCTGCAGCTTTATTTCACAGAAAAAGAAATGAGGCTCAGAGATTTTAAATGATTTGCTCAAGGTCACAAAACAAGCTAGAATTTGAACCCAGACCCAACCCCAGAGCCTGTGCTCTAAGAACCACAGAGTCATTTTAAAAACTAAATGAGCAACTTGTAAAAACACTTTGGAAAGCATACAAGAGAAATTAAAGACACCATTCGTAGTAAATTAAAGACACCATTTGAGTTAACTTGAAAATATTTTCCTCATCTTGATCAAAACCCTCAAGGAATCCAATGATAATATCACCTCTAGATTTGGTCACTCTTAAGACATCAAGGGAGACCAAAGGGGTCAACAAGAGGTGGCTTACAAAACTGAGTGTCCTCCTTTCTGGACAGGGTGGGCAGGCACAAATTCTGGAAGACTGTTCCCTGTGGATTATGGCAATACCAGACTCTGCTCTGCCCTCAGCCAGAAGGAGCTGTGTAAAGTCCATTGCCCAGAGCAGCATCAGGAGCTGAGAAGTTACGCTCATTCAAGACGGGTTCTGGCCAGCTCTTCCCAAAGTTTCCCATGGAACACTTATAAAGTAAGGATATTTTAGCAGAACACTACCAGGAGGTCATGACCTCCAGATTAAAGGAGACAGCCCAGTCTCTAACAAAACAGCAGAGGTGTCAAATTAACTGCTACAAGAAACGATCAAAAATTGATTCCTATTTTGAATAGACAGTAAGCACCGAGTATCACAGTCACAAGCTGAAATTATGAGACAAGTTGCAAGACATAGTAAAATGATCAAATGTCTTGACAGCAACTTAATATGTGGTTGGTGAATACATTCACATGGAAGCGAAAATATTTGTTGAAATGAAACAATGCATTTATGCATTGGAGATGAGTTCGTGAAACTCATAGGAATTCTTGACGTGTTCATTCAGGTCCTCCAAGAAGCAAATGTCAAGAGGGGATTAGATGTGGGAGAGATTTATTGGGGAAAGTACCTAAGAGGGAAAACGTGCAAGGAACCAGAGGAAGCTGGGAGAGCCAGCAGACCACAGTGCAGGTGAAATCCCCATGGAGGACAGAGGAAGGAGGGAAGGCTGGGCAGGAAACGTCTTAGACTGGAGTGCAATTCTAAGAAAGTTTCAGCAGAGCCAATGGGGAATCCTCAATGCAAAATTACCCATCACAGGACTCCCTTGCCTCCCAGGATGGCCCTACCTTCCTGTCCTTGTTGACTCAGTCACTGCCTGGGAGCCACCCACTGGAAGTGTGGCCCCAGAGATTCTGTGGTGAAGGATTCCGGCCATTATGGTTGGGGCACACATGACACTTGGGTATGGCATACCATTTATTAAAGGTGATAAGTATGTCACAGCAAGACCAATCATAGCAACGTGTTTGGTTTTTATTACGCAAGTATTTTTCCAGTACATTTTAAGAGAAATAAATATCACAAGCCTTAATTGTGTTTTCAGAATACTCCATGAAGTCTCAGGAAACATTTTGGAAAATTCTGGATTCCGTGAATTCCTGGCCAAGGGATAATCGGGATTGCGGAAAGAGGACACAGGACAGAGCTGGGAGATCTGGGTTCTAGCCTGATCCTGTCACTCACTTGCTGTTGGAGCTTCTTCAAGTCACTTCATTAGTTTCCACACCTTAAAATGGGTGCGAGGAAGAGGAGCTCCTACGTGTCCCTGGGAACCTGCTGTTCAGAGTCCCTTAAAGACAGACTCCTGGACAGAGGATTCTATAGCAAAGTGGCTGCTTTTGTGGCATTAAAACCTGCTGGTCATGTACCTGCACCTTGTGCCCCCATGGGCGTGCCATACAGGGACCTTGTTCCCCACCATCCTCTGCCCCTGGCTTCTCCTGAGCAGACTGGCTCAACTTCTGGTCTTGTGGTTTCCCTCTGTCAGCTGTCATAGCAACTGTGGGTGCTGGGAAGGGGGAGGCTCTGGGAGGAGCTGTGGTAGGCAGGGGGAAGGTGTCACCTTCCAAAATAACCCCCGAGGAGAGACTGGTGGCCACTTTGAAGCAGATTCTCATCACCACGCTGTTTCCAGGAAACCCCCAGAAGCTGAACAAAGGAGGGGCTTTTAAGAAATGAAGCCTGGTGCAAGATCCTTAGCCTTTCTGGACAGATGGGAGACAAGCCAAACATCTAGAAGTCCAACCAGATTTGGAGGAGGATCGGGGAGCAGAATTAGGAGGAGGGGGCAAGGTTAGTGGTGAGAAGGTCAGGGTATGAGATCCCCAAGAGGAGGGTCTGTCTCCCCCATCTGCCTAGGGGTTCCTTGAAGGCTGCGTCCTGGTCTCCCCTTGAGATGAGGAGGCCCCACAGTGTGGGCTCTGTATCTTGCGTGAGATTGGGAGTCTCAGCCAGGGCCTCTGAAATGCAGCCTCTTCCACTTGTCTGCCCAAGCCTAGCACAAAGCTTCTTCCTGTCTCCCGGAAGTCTGCCCCGCACCTCTTATCTGCCCCCTGCCCCGTCCTCCACCCAGGGGTCCAGCCCCACCACACTCTTTCCAGAGCCACTGACTGATTTCCAGCCGCAACTTCCTCTGGACTTTACTGGACTTTACTTTGGCCTCCTTCTCAGCACACTTATAGGCCAGTTGTTTTTTTTTGTTTTGTTTGTCTGTTTGGTTTAATCTGTTCAGTCAGAATCCTTCCTTCCTCTGAGAGGGGCAGAGGCCTCTAGCTAACCCATCATCAATGTACTCCTGACAGTTAGCTCTAACTCTGAACGTATGCAAATGGTCCACAAAACAGACCGCATCCAGTAAATGATAACAGTGGCCACCCCTGACTGCAGGCTGGGCGTCTGCCAGGCACAATGCTAACACTTCACACCAGGCATCTCAGGTCATTCCTTCCTTCAAGACTATTACAGAGCTCCCATTGTCCTCCAGCCCTTGCTAGGTGCTGGAGACACTGCAGTCAAAAGCAGACAATGATCCTTGCCCTTCTGGAGTTTACATCCTCACAGCAGCTCTAAGGGTGGGCATCCTTGCTCCCATTTTCTATTACCTAAGATAAGAAAGCCAGTAAGCAGACTCCATGCTCAAGCTCAGCCCTTTATAAGGCAGAAGGTTTTTTAAGAAACATGAGATTTTGGACTTTACAAACTGAAAGCACTAGACTAATAGGAACCGGCTTCTGCATAATACTTTCAGTTTATAAAACACTTGAAGAGATGGCTGATATAGTGCTGGACTGAGGAAGTACAGGTAAGCCTGGGACAGCTTGCTTTGCCAGAAAGCAAGGAAGTACTCAAAGCAAGATGAGGACACAAGGACCTGGGAACCAGTTTGAAGGGGGTCCCACTGGCCAAACTGGGGGCAATTTAAACATCAGAACAACTGATGGTAATTGATCATAGCCCATTGAAAAATGAGAAATCCATGAATCCATTCTGATATAAATAAATTTATTTTTTTAAAGTCTTTATTGAATTTTGTTACAATATTGCTTCTGTTTTATGTTTTGGTTTTTTTGGCCACAAGGCATGTGGGATCTTAGCTCCCTGACCAAGGATCCAACCCGCACCCCCTGCATTGGAAGGCAAAGTCTTAATCACTGGACCTCCAGGGAAGTCCCCCATTCTATTATAAATAAATGAATGAATAAATGGAGAAGGAAAATCTCTTCTAACAAATGTAGAAAGATAACGTAATTAGAAAATCACATTCGGTAGACTTCAAATTAATAGTCAGTTTAGCCAAGGATTAATCAATGGATGCTAAAACTATGGGATGAAAGTTTGTGAGAAACCGGATCTATGTCATCACAATGTATGTCCCTACAAGATACTCATTGAATACAAAGGGAAAAAAAATAGCAACTTGGCAATGGAGGAAACTGACACCTCAACCAAGTGATTCAAGTTCAACATACAATGGTTCAAATTAGTATCATTTATCCCCTGATATGATATACTGAGAAAGATATACCAACTTCTGTGATATTCCTGCCAAAAATGCAAATTTTCAATCTAATCATGAGGAAACATCAGACAAACCCAAACTGAAGGATATTCTACAAAGTAACTGGCCTACTGGACTTCCCTGGTGGTGCAGTGGTTAAGAATCTGCCTGCCAATGCAGGAGACACGGGTTCGGCCCCTGGTCCGGGAAGATCCCACACGCTGCAGAGCAACTAAAACCGTGCGCCACAGCTACTGAAGCCCGCTCACCGTATCTAGAGAAAGCACGCGCACAGCAATGAGGACCCAACACAGGCAAAAATAAATAATAAATCAACTAATTAATAAAAAAAATTACTGACCTATTATTTTTTTACATGTCATGTCACAAAACACAAAAATCAAGAATGATTCCAGATTAAAAAGACAGAGATGTGAGAATTTAATGGAATGGATGATCCTGGATTGATTCTGGACAAGAAATAACATTATTAGACCCTTAACAGGACAATTGAAAAAACTCGAGTAAGTTCTGTAGATTGTAGTGTATCATCCTGGCTTTGATAATTATGCTATGATTATGTTTGAGAATGTCCTTGTATTTTTATTTTTTTATTTTTAATTTTTTTTTTTGCGCTACGCGGCCTCTCACTGCTGTGGCCTCTCCCGCTGCAGAGCACAGGCTCGGGACGCGCATGCTCAGCGGCCATGGCTCACGGGCCCGGCCACTCCGCGGCATGTGGGATCTTCCCGGACCGGGGCACGAACCCGTGTTCCCTGCATCGGCAGGCGGACTCTCAACCACTGCGCCACCAGGGAAGCCCCGTTGTATTTTTAGAAAACATTCTCTGATGTGTTTAGGGATGAAGGAACATTACGTCTGCAATTTACTCTGAAATAGTTGAGTATACATAGAGAGATGGGGAAGGGAGAGAGAATGATAACAAATGAGGTAACTTTTTAACAGTTGGGGAATCTCCGTGAAGGGTATACAGGAATTCTTTGATTCTTCTTGCAACTTTTCTATAAATCTGAAACAATCTCAAAATAAAAAGTTAAAAGAAAACATTTTACCATTAATTTTCTCATTGGCTTTTCATGTAGAAGTTAAAAGCGAAGGTCTTATTACATCCTTATTTTACAAATGTGGGTAACAAGAGTTTGGAGAACTGAGCGTACCGGCTCAGGCTGTTCAATTAGTGGTGAATCAGAGTTTGAACCCAGATCTCTATGCCTCAGAGCTTCTTGCATGTGGGTCTGAGGGATTAGTATGAGCTAGTACCGATGGGGATGTGCCCCTCTTTTAGGCTCTATCTATCCTAAGAAATTACAACATTCAAAGCATTCTCACCTCTCCCCGCCCATCTCAAAATACCTAAGCAACTCAAGTGGACTGGGCACCCTTTGTCTACAGCACCACCTGGGAAAGGGTCCATGGAGACACGTCTGACTCGGGACTAACACACATCCATGAAGTAGATATCAAAGCCACTGAGGCCCTTAGAGCTGATGGATGGGTCATCGTAATGAAGGAATGAACTAGTGGGTGAATGGACATTGGCATGCACACAGACTTTCATTTCAGCCTAAATACCTTGGATAGTTGAAGGTGGCTCCTCTTCTGGGGACCAGCTAAGGAAGGGCTGAGGAGGGGCAGCTCCAACGCTCTGTAGCCCTCAACATGCTTCTCCACCCCTCTTTCCAAAGGGCCCCTCCCTGGCATTCCTATAACCCATGAGCCATCCACCCAATGTGGGCCACGGGGAGACCGATGAAAGGGAGAGGAAGGATCCTGGGGCCAGTTAAGGTCTGGAGCCAGCAGTCAGGCTCTGGGGTCCCACTCAGGCAGATGCAGGTCTTATTGGGCCTGGAGCTTTTGCAGTTTAGGAGGCCCGCTTTAAGAAAAGAAATAAAAGATTATAAATATCAAATATATAACCCAAGTGAACATTTATTTAGAATGAGAAAAGAAGTCATGATGAATCATAAATTTTATTTAACATCATAAAATATATTTGTATTAACTAATATATTTGTATTAACCAATTGTCTGGCACTCCTCTATCCTACTTTTTAACAGACTAGTGGCTGGTATTTCACATTTCCGATTTCCAACTGTGATTAAATATCTCATTTGTGGGGAATTCCCCAGAGGTCCAGTGGTTAGGACTCTGCACTTCCACTGCAGGAGGCTTGCGTCTCCAATCCCTGGTCGGGGAACTGAGATCCTGCAAGCTGTGTGGCCAAAAAACAAAACAAAAAAATTAATTCATTTGTTCACATTTTATAAAAATATGTCAGCATACGACTTGGCTCCCTCCACAGCCTTGGGAGGGGCCTTGAGTTTTCAACTAAATCGACTTCTGTTCCACTCCTTCTGGACAAAAAGTTTTGAGCTTAGGGAGGGCATGAACAGGAATTCTCCCTCCCAAGCTTGGTTACTCTAGAAAGGCCCCAGAGACCTGCTGGCTCTCACTCCTCCCCTTCTCCCCTGAAAATGCAATTCTCAAGAAAACTGAGCCTTGGAAAGCTGAGGGCTCTAGCTGTGCGTGTTCCACAATAGAAGAGGTTAAACCTCTGACCAAAGCTGGATATAGCCACAAGGCAGGCTTCTTTCCTTCCTTCTGAAGGGGCCCTGATTTTTCCTGCTTCAGGTTTCTGAAGCACATTGTTCCATTTGTCTGAAACACAACCCCTGCACACCCCACCTTCACCTCTTTTCCACATTGTCACCTGGTCAAGACTTAGGCAACTGTTAAGTCTCAGTTTAAAAGGCAGTTGCTCAGGAAGGCTTTGTCTGATCCCCTTTCCCTTAAATTAAATCACAATAATTATTCACTGTAATCCTACCCTGCCAGCACCACGAAGCCTAGGACCTTGTTTGTCTGTCCTTCCGTCCCGTTGGTGCCTGTATTTTTGCAGTCCATGGCGTACTGTCGAGTGCACAGTGCCTGGCACACAGTGGTGCTCAAACAGTATTTTTGAATGGGAGAAGGAAAGAAAGGACTTGACTCTGATGGGTGAGGAAAGGGGAAATGTGGGGACGGAACGCCCCCTACTGGACACGTGGAGTACCAGGGACCCAGGACTCCTCCCTGGACTGGGAAGAACAGTGGGACGGTAAATTCCTTATCTGTGGGGTGGTCTTGGGAAGACTCCTACAGATTTATTCCCTCTCACTTCTATCAGCTCCACCACAGCTCTCCTCCCAAGCTTCAGAGCAGGGTCTGAGCTCTGCACCCATCCTCCCCGACACGGCAGACCAGCCCACACAGCTCCACAGGGACCATCCCCTGAGCTTCCCCAAAATTAATATCCCTCCCTCCTGTACCTTTAGCTTCCAATAGAATAGGCCCAGATTCTTCCATCGATCCCTTTTTCTCCTCCTCCCTAATCAATCAATCAGAAGTGATTGGCTAGGGCACTGAGGTGGATGGATGTGGGAAAGGAATGGTGGGCAGGGAGCATGGAAAGTTGGTGGGATGGGGGGCGTGGGTGGGTGAGTGTGCTTCTGAAACAGGGTCCTGCTAATATTATGGCCAGAACAATGGGGTTGTTCTTGGAGGGATGCGAGGGATGAGAAGGTACTTGGGACGAGATATTTAGAAAATGGTGAATGAGGAATTCCCATCGACTGCCTTGACTGAAAAAGCATAAAATTGCTCCACATTGGGACTTCCCTGGCTGTCCAGTGGTTCGGACTCCGCACTCCAACGCAGGAGCCATAGGTTCAATCCCTGGTTGGGGAACTAAGATCCTGCGGGGTGCAGTCAAAAAAAAAAAGAAAAAGAAAAAAACTTGTTCCAGATTATACAGCACGGGGGTCGGGGAGGGAATCACAAGGAGTTTGGGCTAGGAGAAATATAGGGTTCCACTGAGGGAGGAGCGGGGCTCAGCAACCGAGATGGAGGCTCAGATAGGAGTTTAGGGGTTCAGTGAGGGGAGTCAGGGCACAGTGCTAAAAATATGGAAGGAGACGGAGAGGGCAGGAGGAAATCTTGGGTGACGGTAAGAAGGGGAAGAGGGTGGGGGTCAAGGTGAGATAGAGGTCTCGTTCTTCCTATAGTGGGGAGGGGAGAACCGACCACACCTGTGTCTCTCCATAACGGTTCCCATCCCTGGCCCCTCCCCCAGCAGTGCCCCAAGTGGAGCTGGGGAAGAGTGACAGTTACTTAAGGACCCTGAGTCCCACTTGCTCTTCTAAGCATCCTGTGGTCACTGGAGGGCTAAAGGGGGCTTTAAATTATCTTTAATTTAAAGATAAATTAAAAAATATAATAAAGTGGGGGCAAACAGTCTGTTAAAGAAGCGCAGGGTACTATAAGAACACATGAGGGACTTCCCTGGTGGCTCAGTGGTTAAGAATCCGCCTGCCAATGCAGGGGACACAGGTTCGATCCCTGGTCCGGGAAGACCCCACATGCCGCGGAGCAACTAAGCCCGTGTGCCACAACTACTGAGCCTGCACTCTAGAGCCCGCAAGCCACAGCTACTGAGCCCGCGAACCACAACTACTGAAGCCAGCACATCTAGAGCTCGTGCTCCGCAACAAGAGAAACCACCGCCATGAGAAGCCCACACACCACAAGGAAGAGTAGCCCCCGCTTGCTGCAACTAGAGAAAGTCCATATGCAGCAACAAAGACCCAACGCAGCCAAAAAATAAATAAATAAAATAAAAAATAAAAACCCTTCCCCCAAAAGCCATCGGGGAGTTTGGGTCTTTAAAAAAAAAAAAAAAGAACACATGAGAGTGGTGTTGGGTAAGTGAGTGGGTGGAAGCAAGGAGATCCCTGGACAAAGTGTGACATCTTTGGAGCCTAAAGAATGAATAGTGATCAGCAAAGTGAGGTAGGAGAAATGGTGCTGCTGGCAGAAGGTAAGCATGGGAAACTCCAGGGAGGAGAGAGCAAGGCATTCAGAGGCCCTGCAATGCTAACTGTGAGAGGAGTGAGGAGCGTTAAGTTTGGAGGTAAGTCTGGTATTGGGGTCAGAGACCTGTCTCACCTGCAAAACTGAGATAACCACATGCCAGGCATGCCTCCCTCCTTTCCAGCAGCCCTGTTTTCCAGAGTCTGGTGAGATAATGCATGGGAAAACACTTTGTGGTTGGAAAAGCATTGTGCAAAGTAACGCACAGACAATGGAAAGGAGCTATGGATCACTGAGGATCAAGCTAGGTAAATCTGGCTTTAGGCTAACTTCCACAGGAACAGTGGGAAATTAACCAAAACTGAGGCATTGAGCCTCCAGTAAATTTGTCCAAGGTCACACAACCGGGGAGGGCTGGGACTGGGGTTTGAAGAGAAAGCTTGACCCCAGAGTCTGCCCAAGAGGGAGGGGACTTGTTCTAAAGACCCCAGTGGGTAAAGGCTATCGACCTCAGCTTCAATTCAACGGAAGGAAGAACTTTCTAAGCGTCCTAAGTATCCGGGGATGGAGAAGGCTTCCAAAAGCAGTAAGCTTTCTGCTGCTGGCGGTTTGTAAGCTGAGTCTAGAAAATGGTTGATACCAAGCTTGGGATCTGGCAGGGAGTCAGCCGATCTGTAAGGTTACTTTTGGCTCTGAGAGACATGCACTCAAGGATCCTGGGTCTCCTTTCTCTTTGTCCCACACCCCATCCTTTAACAGAACAGCAGTGGGGGCATCTTTTTGCAGAAACCTCAAAGTGCAGCTTGCATTCATGAGAGGCTGGAGGAAAGAAGGGACAGCTTCCATGCGTCTGTCCTTCTCTCGCCCGTCTTCCACCATGGCCAAACCACAGGAGCCCAGTGGTGAGGAGAGGGAAGAGGTGGTCCCCTGTTATCTGGAGGCTTTGACTCCAGAGTAGCTTATATGGAGTCTGGCTCTGTCTCAGACGTCATCACTGACATGAAGTGTGGCTTAGTAATTAGGAGCATAGCCTACAGCATCAGACACCTCCTGTTACCCCATTTGAAAATGAAGATAGGGCTTCCCTGGTGGTGCAGTGGTTGGGAGTCCGCCTGCCAATGCAGGGGAGGCGGGTTCGTGCCCCGGTCCGCGAGGATCCCACGTGCCGCGGAGCGGCTGGACCCGTGGGTCATGGCCACTGGGCCTGCGCGTCTGGAGCCTGTGCTCCGCAGCGGGAGAGGCCACAGCAGTGAGAGGCCCGTGTACCACAAAAAAAAAAAAGAAAGAAAGAAAAAGAAAATGAAGATAGTCAGAAAGAGAAAGACAAATACCATATGATATCACTTATATGTGAAATCTAAAAATATGATACAAATAAACATATCTATGAAACAGAAACAGACTCACAGACATAGAGAACAGATTTGTGGTTGCCAAGGGGGAGTGGGGCATGGGGGAGGGAAGGATTGGGAGTTTGGGATTAGAAGATGCAGACTGTTATCTATAAGATGTATAAACAAGGTCCTACTATATAGCACAGGGAACTATATTCAATATCCTGTGATAAACCATAATGGAAAAGAATATGAAAAAGAATATATATATAACTGAATCACTTCACAATACAGCAGAAATTAACACAACATTGTAAATCAACTACACTTCAATAAATTTTTTAAAAATAGAAGGTTGGGGCTTCCCTGGTGGCGCAGTGGTTGAGAGTCCGCCTGCCGATGCAGGGGACACGGGTTTGTGCCCCGGTCCGGGAAGATCCCACATGCCGCGGAGCGGCTGGGCCCGTGAGCCATGGCCGCTGAGCCTGCGCGTCCGGAGCCTTTCCTCCGCAACAGGAGTGGCCACAACAGTGAGAGGCCCGCGTACCGCAAAAAAAAAAAAAAAAAGAAGGTTGTTGGGGGATTACATGAGCTAATGTAGGGTCTTGACACAGTGCCTGGCATGTGGTAAACACTCAAACATTTTAGCTCTTATTTTGTTGTTGTTACTTGCTGGGAGAATTTGAGGAAGTTATTCAAACAGTCAGAGCTTCATTTTTCTCTTCTGTTAAGTGAGGAGATAACATCTCCCTCATAGGGTGGTTGGAGGGGGCTATGCTCGACACACAGTAGAAGTTAACAGATGTTATTTCCTTCCTTCCACTAATGGACGGGAGTCAAAGATACCATAACACCTTTTGTGCTATTCTTGCTCTGTAATTATCACAGATGCAGCAAGTACGAAAATGCCTTAGAAATCATAAATCTGTACTCCCATTTAATAGATGGGGAAACTGAGGCCCAGAAAAGAAGAGATTTGCTCAAGGTCGCACAGTGAGTTAGTGATAGATCTAGGACTAGAACCAGAACTTTCTTACCATACAATTCTATCTCTATTATTGACAAAATGTTGAATGAATGTGTGACTGAAGATTGAATGAAGGGAGTACAGGTCTCTCCGGATGTCTTCACAGGGATGGGGAGGACTTGCTGACGTGGGAACCAAACTCCGTGGCTGTTCACTTTCAAGCCTCCTTGTTTTCATTTCTGCTGTTCCTCTTCTCTGTAATGCCCTGCCCTCCCCTGGCTTTCAAATTCCTATGCAAGGTCCAGTGCAATGCCACCTCCCCCCGGGAAGCCTTCCATAACATATAAAATGAGTCAGCTTTCATTGTTTCCACAGTGCATTACGTATGTCTCTATTATATGTCCCAGCCACAATCTGATGGGATATATTGGGTTGGCCAAAAAGCTCATTCGGGTTTTCCGAACAAACTTTTTGGCCAACCCAGTATATCTTTTACACGTCCTTTCCACTAGTTTTCTCCCCACTACACAGACAGGGAAACCAAGGTACAGAAACCAATCCTGAATTTGAAGCCCCATTCTCTGACTGAAAAGGGGAATACTAGGAAACCTGAGTTTCTAGTTCTTATTATTAGCTAGCTATGGAACTTGAACAAGTCACTTGGACTTTAGGTCTTGTTTCCACATTTACAAAATAGGTTGGGAGAAGATAAAGTCTGAAGATACTAACTTATAAGCCTCTTCTAATAGAAGAAGTGAAGTGTAGATTATTGAACCTGAATGCTAATTCCAGAGTCAACCTACCAGGGTTTTAATCCTGACTCTCACTTACTCCGTGACCTTCAGGGAGTTACTTAACCCCTCTGTGCTCAGCTTCATCTGTAAGATGGGAACAATAACCATGTCTATCTCATATATTCGGTGTGAGAAATAAATGAGCTAATCTATGTAAAGCACTTAGCACAGTGCCTGGCACATGGAGAACCTTCGAAAAGTGTTAACGGTTGTAATTTTTTTTAGTATTTATTTATTACTTATTTGTCTGCATCAGGTCTTAGCTGAGACACGCGGGATCTTTGCTGCTGCAATGTGGGATCTTTAATTGCAGCATGAGAACTTCTTAGTTGCGGCATGTGGGATCTAGTTCCCTGACCAGGGATCAAACCCAGGCCCCCTGCGTTGGGAGTGTACAATCTTAGCCACTGGACCACCAGGGAAGTCCCCAACGGTTGTAATTTTTATCCCATTGATACCGCTGGGTTCACAAGCTCAGCATCTAGAAAAGACATCTCCAACTTCGATATCCTCAAAGCAAGCCAAGTGTCTTTTTTCATTCTGCTAGGGGTCAGCAGAGCAGAGTGGTAAGGAGTATGGCTTTGAAACAATCAAAAAAGTAATGTTAAAAAGCAGTAGGCTCAGACTTGTAAGGTCCAAAATATCCCCCTCCCTTATCTCCTTTCTTTTTTTCCTTTGTTTTTTTTTTGGCCATGCTGTGCAGCTTGCGGGATCTTAGTTCCCTGACCAGGGATCGAACCCGGGCCCCTGGCACCGGAAGCGGAGTCCTAAACACTGGCTCACCAGGGAATTCCCCCATGCAGCCTTTCTTAGGTGGTTGCTTGAGGATGCTCATCAAGTGTGAAGCAAGAAAAAAAGATCCAGGAAAGAGTAGCTGTATCCACTGTAGTGAGAGGTTGTGAAGGTGACAGCTGTGAAGCAAGTCCGGAGAGCAACCAGGAGGGAGGGCTTCAGGAAAGGGCTTAGTGGAAAAGATAATATGATGGAGCCCTTGAAAAAAGTTGAGGATATTTCAATGACAAATATTGTGGAGAGAGAGAGGAGGTTAGAGAGTCCAGGGAAAATAAAACAGAGTATAAGAAAAGAAACGTTGTCCTAGTATACTACTTGGCAATGCAGTGAACATTTCCATACTCATGACAATGTAAACACTGGTCATCAATCTAGTTGAAAATGGTGATTTAACTGTACTGGGAAGAAGAGGAAAGGAGAGGTAGGCCCTGTACACAAGGTAAGTCCTCAACCACCATAACAGGAAATCAATAGATAATATCTAAAATTGATAAATCAAGGAACAGAGGTACATGCCTATTACTTAGAGACACGGAAATATCCTCCAGAAGAAATGACCTGTGGGAGTGGAGGGGGTAGGGTAGTCAGGGTACTGTTGGTTTTCATTATAATTCTTTCAATACGAATTGATTTTTTTAACCACATGCATTAATTACTTTAACTGCTAAAAAAAAAAAAAGAAGAGGAAGAATATTTGAGAGAGTCGCTTAACTCCACTGAGTCTCAGTTCCCTCTCCAGTAAAATGGGATCATAGTAGGATGGTTGAGGACAGAAAGAGACAATATACACAAAGCATTCAGCTCATACCTGGTATATAATCAGCTCTCGAAGAGTAACTGCAGCATCAGGGAAGAATAAGTTAAGGACTAGGCTCCAGTTGTCTTGCGGAAATGACAGCACTTGGTGGGATACCCTGCTTTTTGCCTCCATGGTACATGACAATCATTGGACACATACAAATGGACACCAGGTGAAAGACAGCTGGCTGAGTTGTGATTCACAGGCCAGAGTAGAGTCACAGTGAGGAACATTGAAATGATCAGCAGCCATGAGGGAAATTACAGTTTGGCTTAGCAAGTTCCACTGCAAGAGGACACCTGGTGAGTTACAGTCTCTGGACAGTGGGCTATAGCAGGCTCATCATTTCCTCCTCTTGCTTGTACTTTGTGGGGGATATGTCAGAAGGAAAAGATTTAGAGGCTGTCAGGGTGAGGGTCAGAGGTCAGCTGGGGTCAGGAAGTCTATTTCACTGAGGTCACTCTAGTCTCCTTTCAAAGTAATGAAGCCATTATTGGTGAAAGCAAGTGCCTGGCGTCTTGCTCTGTGAAGCAAGGCCCACATGGGGAGCAGGACTGAAAGAAGGAAGGGGACTCCCTTGGCTCATCCTCCTTCTGCCAATTCAACAGGCCTAAGAGGTGAGAGGTGCACAATCCTGCTTGATGTAGGAAGCCCTGGTCCTTGGAGAGGGATGAAGATGACAGCATGGGGTGAAAACAGATTGTTTCTCAGAGCAGTTAAGAATGGGGTCTCTCTCTCTCTCTCTCTTTGTCTCTCTCTCTCTCTCTCTCTCTCTCTCTCTCACACACACACACACACACACACACACATCATATCACTTTAGAATGTCAGAAACGGAAGAAACATTTGTCTAAGAGCTAACCCATCTCCCTCATTTTACCCTTAAAACATAAACCTAGGTGTCTTTCTTGAGATCACAGGACAAATTAACAGGCTGGAACTATATATATTATACATTTTACTTAATTATTTGTTTATTATCTGTCCCTCTCCTCTAGAATGTAAGCTCTATGCGGGCAGGAACTTCATCTGTTTTGTTTACTGATGTATCCCCAGTGTTGCAAACAGTGCCACCTGGCTCATAATAGATGCTCAATAAATATTTGTTAGATGACTTAGTGAATGAACCGATGAATGAATGGAAACACTGCACACATCGTATTCCCTTCCTCATGAATAACAGAGCATGTTACCATACTAAAGGCTTTACAAAGTCCTGTATAAGAAACTTACTTAACATACCATTTTCCAAATGATTTCACTATAGAGACTTTTTTAAAATGGTAAGATGTATTAATGATCTCATGGAACTAGTATCCTGAGGGACACACTGCGGAAAATACTTTTTTCAAATGCACACCATCGCTCATATTAGCATATGGTCAAGGCTTTAATTCCAAGCAACCACCCTGGACCTCACGACAGGGTCCTCAAAACACTTCAGAAATGTGAGCTGGATGTGGATGATTGCCCAAAAGAGGACCTGTTTTGGCTCTTATCAGCTCTTTGATTTAGAAAGTCAAGGAGTTTGGGGGAGGGTGATCAGTAGAAATGGCAGACTAGAGCTCTGGCCCAGGGAAGAGGAATCACAAGCTTGGGTCCTATTTACTAATTATATAGAACATATAGTCTCCCCTCACAGCCGTTTTGTTTGCACATATCTTGTTCTTCATTGGTAAAATGGGGACAGTACCAGTCATGATAACAACATACTGGGACTGTGGAAAGAATGTGAGCTTTGGAGTTAAACATATGGGTTCAAATATGTCTCTGCCATGTATTAGCTGAGTTACATTAGCCAAGCTGTATTGATTCATTAGGCTTGTTTCCTCCCCTGTAAGGTAGAAACATTAATACCTATTACTTAGAGTTATTGACAGGCTTGAATTAGATAAGAAAAGTGCCTGTATTCTTGATAAATAATAGCTGTTATTATTATTACCTATCAGAATATAAGCTCCACAAAGGTGGGATTTTTGTTTGCATTGCTTACTCCCAACACTTAGAACAATGCCTGCCACAGACGAAGTGTTCAATAAATATAAATATTTTTTAATGTTGATGAGTTATTAATATTACTAAGACCTCTTTCAACTCTTCCTTTTATGGAGATATGAGCCTACACAAGAGAAACTTAGCAAAGTACTATAAAGGGGAGATGTTCTTTGTGTTGATACTAGACAACTTTGTCTTTTCTAAAGAGCTCCCTTTTCTTCCTTTTACCTAGATAATATTATTCCCAGAAACCAATACACAAGAAATTTGCAATACTTAGCTATATCATGTCTTGTCCCCCTAACTAGACTGTAACTTCTTGGATGGCAGGAAATGTTTCTTCTTTACTTTTGGGGGTACATTTTTGGTCATTACATTACTTAGTGCATATTATGTATCTGATTCCTCCACCAAATGTGTGAGCTAGCACAATGACTGGATCATAGTGGCTACCTAATAAGTTTTCACTGAGATGGGGACCCAAGAAAGGGAGAAAGTTTAGTCAGGAGCCTCCATCTCCCACATGTAAACAACCCAATGCAGAGGAAACAGTTATATTGGGAGCCATGTGTCCCTTCCTAAATCATCCTCTGCCTCCACATGTGCAACTTTATGGAGTCCTGAGCCTTCCTGGGTTTGTATTGCTTAGACTTGAGAGAGGCAGCCTAGAAGAATAAGTATTATGACTGTTGTAACAACGTTCATTATTTCAATCAAAACCTATTCAGACTGGTATATATAGAATGCATAAACAACAAGGTCCTGCTGTATAGAACAGGGAACTATATTCAATATCCTGTGATAAACCATAATGGAAAAGAATATGAAAAAGAATGTATGTATATGTATAACTGAGTCACTTTGCTGTACAGCAGTAATTAACACAACATTGTAATTCAACTATACTTTAATAAAAAATAAATTTTAAAAAAACCTATTCAGGAAACTCTTCTTGGGTGTCTTCTGTGGGCCAGCCACTGTGCTAAATACTGGTAAGTATGTGAGAGAAGATGCAGAAAGAAATAACACATGAATGGTCCAAATCCTCAGGGGGCAAATGGTTCAGCAAGTTCTAGATCACAGAATCAGGTGCACAATAGCTATAATAATAGTCATAATTTTCATCGTTAAGAACTAACTATATGTCAGACAAAATTTTAAAAGCTTTACTTAGATGATTTAACTTTATCCTCGTAATAACTCTGAGAGTTAAATCCTCATTATCCCCATTGGGCAGAGGAGGAAACTGAGGCATAAAAAAGATAAAGAAGTTGCCCCAGGTGTCAGAACTATAAATAGATATTCAAACATAGACAATCTGATTTCAACGTCTGTGTTCCCATGAAAAGTGCTAATAATTAGAGAAATAATTTGAAGAAAAAAGATTAGTCTCTCTTCTAGTCTTATTTTATTTGAATCAAAAATATTATTTCCTCTTTCCTCACTCTCTATGGCTACTTGCATAGTTATACCCATTTTTCTGAAGGGGAGCTTGAGATACTTGCGCTGCTCTCACAGAATCATGTACGTCTGGAAATGCCCTCTCTTTAGCGTTCAGAAAAGTCTGTTCCTTCGTCTCAAATGTGTCAGGGTCATTGGGGAGTTGAGAAGAACCAGGTTTTCTGGGAAGGACTTGGAGGTGAGAACTCAAGAAGGCATTCTCAAAGCTGGGAGCTGGGAGCCAGGAGAGCGGGTCTCTATTCAGCACCGTGGACAGAGCTCCGTGCGCCTTCAGGACCCTGGACAGAGAAGCTGGTCGAGCCTGCCGGGAACAAGTCTGACTTGAGAGCAGACCAAGGGAAAGCAGAGCGCTAAATTCCCGTATTCCTTCTTTTCTTCAGCGAGACCTCAGTCACCTGCTCCTGAATCTTAGGAACAGGGGTACAGAGAGTGAGTATATTTTAAGGGGGCTAGTAACGGGAGGAGATAAGACTTGGGTGAGGAGTATTATATATATAAAAAATGGCTTTGGCTGATGTACTCCCACAACTCTTGGAAGATCTAAATCAGGGTCCTCAGATGGGAGTGTGGCATTGTTAGTGATATTTTTTAATGATTTGTATTTTTTTAGGCTGAGTAGCAAAGGGCCACTGTTGTCCTTTTTATCCCAAAGTCCTATCCCCCATCTCATACTGAAGTTTTAGTCTCTTGGAGAGCACTCCTGGCAGGAAAGACAGAGAAATAATCTCTTCGCAGCCCCTTGCCCTCCTCCCCATCTTCCCGTTCCCTACCCCCACTCATCCCCGTTCTCTGTTTCTCAAGTATACTCGTGCGCGCGCGTGCGCACACACCCACACACACGTGCACGCGCGCGGGTGCAGGGTGAGAAACACGAGAGCTTCCTGCACACTTAGTGGAGACGACTGAATTCCGAGCGAGCGGATGCCCCCGAAAGCAGGCTCTGTCTCTTTAAATGCGTTGTAGCAGTGGGGGAGGGGAACTGGCCGGAGCTGGCATTGTCCAGTTTGAACTGAGCACCGGAAGTGAAGGGGCAGGGCCAGGGCCGTGCACTGAGCCCCGGGCCATTGTCCATCTCCGACCAGGGCACTAGCCACCCCCTGGCCAACCCTCTTTATCTTCTAGAAGGGGAGGCTAACTCTTCAAATGAGGAGAGCCGCTACTCCAGTTCCCCCACCAACCTCACGATAGGGAAGAGAGCGCACTTCAGGATGGGGCTCAAACGAGGAGGGTCTGGGAACCTGAGAGTGTCGGGATCCCAGCAACGGATAGGGATAGGATGGGAATGGGGGCAGGATGAGGGCAGCTGGTGGAGAGAGGAACACCCTTCAAGCCTCTTTGGGTTCCTCCTGTTCTCTCAGGGAACTCCACGTGGGGTCAGTTTTAGACACAGGCAACAAGGAAGGATTCTTTACGAAGAATCAATTTAGGAGCGCTTTGAGAGATCCAGAAAAACTCAGTCGGAAACGCAGGGAGGCAGAGACATTCAGTTAGTCAGAGACAGACTTTGAGAGGCTGCACCTAGGTCAGGAGTGGAGATCAGCCCTGTTGGGTCTCCAACCTCCCCCCTGCTTCCCCATCCTAGGCTTCCTAGTGTCCTGAACTCCAGGTCTATCTAAGCACACGGGGGTGGGGGTGAGAGCGGGTCAGCGCTGAGCTGCCGGGTCAGCTCTGAGACCTGAAGGGGAAGGGAGGGGGAGGGGCGCTCAAGGGCTGGGGGAGGGGGAGGGCTCATCCATTTCTCCCTTGACAGGTGGTTTGTGTCTCTGATTGGCCAGCGCTGCCAGGCTCACACCTCCCTCCCCCAACTCTCTGGAATGTATAATTATCTGCAAGGGGGGTGGGGGTGGTGTGTGAGTGTGTGTGGGAGCAGTCACGTGGTTTTAAAACTACCCCCCCCGCAGGCCCCCCACCTGTATGCTGCTTTGGGGACCCCTACTGAGTCCTTAAAGTGCAGGATCCCCAATTCCCGGGTACTCAAGACTTCTAGGGCTGACGGCCCCAATCTCCAGATGTGGGGGGGGCCGGGGGGTGTCAAACCTCAAGGTTCTGAGAAGGGACACCCCAGAGGTGTCAGAGACCGATGGGGCGGGGGTGGGGGGTGGGGGCCGGAGCTGGAGCCGGAGGGAAAGGGAGGGGAGAGGAGAGGGAGGGGAGGGGAGGGGGCTGCCCGCGGGGGGTTGGGTCATTGTCTTTTAGAATTTGGGAGCCTTTGAAAAGCCGTGGGCCCTCCCACCGCTATTGTGCTGGGGAAGATGTAGCAGCCTCTTCTCCGAGCCACCCCTTTGCCTCCGGACTTCTCTGGGGCCAGCAGCCGGCCGACCTGGGGCCCGGGGCCGCGGGCTCAGCCGACTACCATGGGCTCTGTGTCAAACCAGCAGTTTGCAGGTTCGACCTCGGGACTTACTGGGGACAACTTAGGCTGCAGGGGCGCCCAGAAGCCACATCAAAGGGAGGTGGGGGAAGTGTCCCCCAGGCTAGCCGAAGGACCCCAAGTCTGCGGCCTCCTGTTTCAGGGGGCGATCTCTGGAGCAAGGAACCCTGGTGTCCCAGTGCCGTGCAAGCTGAAGCTACGGGGGCGGGGGGAGAGAAGAGGAGGGGCCTGTCTGGCCGTCTGTCCCCGGGCAACGTGTAGTGGGAAGATGAGCAAAACTTTCGGGGCACCACTGGCCTCAGTTTAAGCTTGGGGAGCGCGGGAGGCAGCCGGGACAGGTATTTTCTCGTCGGCATCTTGGTAGCTGCAGCGCCTTGGGTGTCCACCCGCGGGCTGCACTCTCAGGTCTCCTTGCCGGGGTCTCTGGTGGGGTCCTCCAATTCCGTGGCCCCCCAGCTGAGCGCCCTCCCAATCTCCAGGTGGCGGCGCCAAGGCGCCGGAGGAGGCGCAGGAGGACGCGGCCCGGGCGGCCGAGGAGCCGCAGCTGCTGCACGGAGCCGGCATCTGTAAGTGGTTCAACGTGCGCATGGGATTCGGCTTCCTGTCCATGACTGCCCGCGCCGGGGTCGCACTCGACCCCCCGGTGGATGTCTTTGTGCACCAGGTGAGACCGACCCCTGTAACTTTGCCGCGGGAAGGGGATGTTGGCGCGCGGATCCAAGGGTGGGCAGACGGCCTCGGCTGTTGGGTTGAGGGAGATCAAGGGCCCTCATTGTGCGCTCCCATCTTTGCCGTGGCACCCCAGTTCTGAGTCCCCTTTAACTCCAGCGGGACGAGAGCTGGGGGCAGAGCCGAGTATCAGCACCCCTACCCCCCTCCGGGAACCCCTCTGGTTTACCACGTGTCTGTTACCTCTTTCCCCTGGGCAGGGGGCAGGGGGCAGGGGGCAGGGAGATGACCCCATGTGGCAGAACTAAGGTTGTATTGTGCTTGCCAGTGGGGGGAGGGCGAGCAGGCCGGCCAGGGAAGCACATGCCCGGTCAGAGCAGAGCCCTGAGCGCCCGCGCCTTTCACTATGGTGTGAATGGAGCTCCCGGCCTGGAAAGAGGGAGGGAAACCACTTCGGGACCCAACGGGGTAAAGCTGAGAAGTCAGTGGGGTCTCCTCACCCAGGTGATCACCCAAAACTCAAGCTCTGGGGCCTGGGTCGGTTTGGCAGATCCTTGAAGGATCTCTCTGGGGGCTTGAAAGTTCCTCGAGAACACAGTCTCAGGCACACGGTTCACTCGCTGGGCTTTTACTGTTCATTTCCTATCAGGAAAGAAAACCCAAGGAGCCCAGGCCTTAGATTCCTGGGCCAGGCTCGGAGGGAGTTAGGTTGCAACCCCAAGTTCTCAGTTAAAGCAAGGCAGCACAGTGGGGGTGAAATTCAGTGTCGCAGGGCAGAGGGTGGAGGGAGGCTAGCCTCTGGACCTATTCTCCTCAGCTTGGCATTTATGGCCCCAGACAGCCATTGATTGCTGTCCTAACATTCCCAGCCTCAAACAAGGAACCAGAGACTTCAGGTTTCCCTCCTCCCTGGCCACCCCTTCCTGAATATCTTAGAAGCATTTCTGTGGTCCTGGGCACAAGCCACACATAACCACCACGTAAAGGAAGTTGCTGCTTGTGTTCCCTCCACCTTTGGAGGTTTGGGGCTGGACCTGAGAAGAAATTGCTAATCCCAGGCACAGTAGGTTGACACCCAGGCCGGGCATGGAGGGGTTACTTCGGAGAGGTTGGCTTTAGGAGCAGTGGGGGAGGGGAAAGGAGGATGTGGGGATTAAGGGTTGGAGCCTGAGGGATGGTATTCTGGAGGGGGAGGGGTGGAGATGCTGGGTGGAGTAGTTGGAGGCAGCGGGGAAGTCTCTGAGCATGCCCCTCAGCGAGGACACAGAATGGGGGGAACAGGGGAGATAGAGGATATGGGGAGACGGGGGCCCACCAGTTAATGTTGGGGTCACTGGGCTACTAGAACATCTTTCCAGAAGGGTCGGCAGCAGAATGCTTGGCTATCCCCTTGCTTCACCCAGTTCCTCCACCCCCAACTTTACCCCCTCCCCATCAGACAACTAATTCTGGCTGGTGGCTTTGCCCCCTTCCCCGTCTCATTTACATATGTGAATGATAACCCACAGGAAGTAATTGTGGGAAAAAGAAGGGAATTGGCCTCTTTAGATCTATTAAATCACTTTATTACAGGAACCAGCTTTGAATGGCCCTCCTCAGCGGGGTGGCCAGCTCCCCCACTCTCCCATTTATCTGATCACAAAGAGATTAAAATCTCTCCTGGTCTGGAGATGACTGGACAGCTTCCCCAATTTTGGAAGGCTTGGAATAAAAGAGTCAAACCCAACATTTTCTTGCCTCCCTTCCAAAGGCTGTTGAATAGGGAAGGACTGAGGGGAATGTAGCCCCTCTGAGGTTCTTTGGTGATAACCCAACTCGCAAGGAAGGTTTTCCTGAGCAAATGCATCTGTGCCTCAGCCCACTTACCCTTAGGATCGAAAGCAGTTGGGAAATATTGGAGGGCATAAAGGAAAGCAGGGACCTTCTGGTTTGGGGAGTGGAGCCCGTACCACATTATTTCAGATGGGTTTGCTGGGAGATAACTGGACTTTGGGGTCTTGGAATGTCCAGGGACATTCCACAGTTGAATAAGTTATCAGGAGGAGTTGAGCTGGGGTAAGGAATCAAGAATTTGTCTCCCTAACACCCCCTACTGACAGTCACAGAGGACAATGGTGGACATTCCCTGAGCCTCACCTGGTAGCTCTGTCTTTCGATTGTGCACTGCTGGGGCTTACGTTGATCCTCAAACCCTACCATAGCAGTTAGACTAGTGATTCCAGTCCTGCACTTGAGAGATTTGAAATCTCTCCCTGGGGATCTAATATAGAGGAGTTAGGTAGATGCAGGACAATCCTTAAAAATCCTCCTGCGGGAGGGGAGTGTTCCCAAAGTGGAGAGAGAGTGAGACATTTGAAAACCTCTCCTTTGGCTGCTGGTGGTGGGTACCTTAGAATTGCAGGGTGGGTGGTGAGCAAGATAACTGTCCTAAGATAACATCTGCTAAGGGAGGGGGTCAGGGAGCCCCTTTCCTAAGGAAAGAGGAGTGGGGAGCAATTAAACATTTTCTTTTCCCTTCCAAGGTTGGGCCTATTTGGTTCCCAACACGCTGTTCACTATTTTTGCACTCCCTGTCAAACACGCAGTGCCCCACAGAGGTGGATGAGTGGGAAAGAAAACCTACCTTTAGCTTTTTAAAAAAATGAGTAAATAAAACCCATAAAGCAAAGAGACTTCTGTAACAACCCTTTTACTCAGCCACAGGTCTTATGCTAGAACTCTCTTCCTGTCCCTGAATTTGGGGGAATTTAAGAATCATAATAATGGCAGGTGGCCAGCCCTTAAATCAAGGTTTCTCAATCTCAGCACTATTGACGTGTTTTGAGCAGGATAATTTCTCATGCTGGGCATCCCTCAGTTGCGACAACCAAAAATGTCTCCAGACATTGCCAAATGCCCCCTGGGAGGCAAACTCGCCCCCAGTTGAAAAACAGTTATACATCGCAAGGTGGAACAAGAAAGAGCTAACTACTGTCTCCTGGTTTCCTGAGGTTCACCAAGGATTCTCAATTCTCTATGGCCATTTTAAGAGTTTTGGCTTACCTCATGTTTTCCTGTGGCTCAACTCCCAAACCCCTTAGATTTGTAGAATTTTGAAAATGAGGAAAAGGTCCCCTGCTTTCTCCCACAGCTCTTTGGAACCCAAGTCTGTTTAAAATGGCTTTCTGGCTAAAATGCTGTATTACAAGGCTTGGAGGCCAAAGAAGAGCCCAAATTTGACCGAGGGACCAAGTTTGGGTTAGGAGAAGAAATTTCCAATACCGAGAAACTGCTGAAGCCACGTGGCCTGCTATTTCTGAAAAGGATGAGTGGGGGGTAGTGAGAGCAACTCAGACCCATCTAGAGTAGGGCTCTTGGGTTTGGGGGCAGGGAGAATGTAAAGGGATCTTTCCCACCTGGTTTATAACCTCACTAGTGCCTCTGATTACCCACCTTATGTTTCATTTTTTGATGTACTTGTCTTAACCCCTATTCTAACCTGTAAACTCTTTGGAGAGACTAGCAGTCTGGTTAGTTTTCTAGTATGCACCTGGTGGGCTGAAGAAATGAATATGGGTCCCCTGAGGAATCAGGAGTACACTAACAGTTGGGAATCCTTGTCAGCAGAAGTCTTCCTCCAGACACAAAAGGCTGGAGGTAGGGAGGGAATGTTAACTGATAGTTGCTGTCTCTTTCTGGACTAGGGCCTGAATAGGGCCTGGCACTCGGTAGAAACACCATGAAAGCTTGTAGAGTGAGTGTCAGTGGATTGCAGTTGAGCTCCCGATAGGATATTGGAGGCACGGGTTTGATGGGTCATTCATTAGTTATTTCATTTCCATCTTAATAGGAAACTATTTTTTAAATGAGTGGATTTTTTCAGGAAGTTGGCAGAGAAGCACATGAGTTGGTTTGAGCATTATGGGATCTTCTTGGGTCCTTCTCTTTCTGAAGAGACCTGCTTTCTAGACAGTGTCCCAAGTAAAGGCTGTGCCACCATCATGAGCAAAGCTTGTGGTTGGTGACACCACAAGCTTGCCATACAAGTGGTTGTCAGTGATTTTCTCCAGGGCAAGGTTGTTTCTGGAACATTCCTAATCAAACTACCTATTGGAATTTGCTGGTGCTTTTTTTTTTTTTTTTTTTTGAGAAACAGCCCTAGGCAAATCACCCCTCCTTTCTTCCTGCAGGCAAGAATAGCAATTACTATCAGTGTTAAATCTGGGAGGTCAAAGGAGGTTGGGGGGGGGGAGGAGAAAACTTTCAAGAATAGTACGGCACTTAGTACAGAGGCAGCTTGGAGTTACTTAATTCAGACTGGAAAGGAGAGTAAATGGCTTTTGTCAACAGAGCAGAACAACAACTGGGTTACTGGTTTAAAACTCCCGGACACTTTCTTCACTCCATGGGTAGGTGGGGGGGGGGGGGAACCACCCTGGGTTGGGTCCTCATCAGAGTTCAGTCTCCTTGCGACTCCATTTTCCTAAGGACCAAGGAGAAGACGCCCACCCTAAGGAGCTGGGAAGATCAATCTAGGTGAACACTCGCGTGCAGAGTTGAGAACCGCGGTCTCCTTCCTCTCTTCTGCTCCAGTCTCCCTCTGGCTGCCTTTGTGCCGCCTTGCTGATGAGCAGCACCATCTGGTGGAGAACTCCAGGCTGGAGCTCGTGGTCCTGGCTGTGTGTCTGAGCAGAGGCGATGTGTGTAGGGTTGTATGCTCACAGCCTTTGGTTCTGGACGGATCTCTTTCCCCCACCCTCCCTGACACACACATCAAAATAAACTGCTTCTAATAGAACCCATTGGTTTCCTAGCGCCTACCAAACCCTACCTTCAGGAATGACGCTTGGGTTGAACTGCGAGGACACCTCGGAACCAAGTCATTAAAATTACTTTCACCTGCAGCTTTTTACTTTTTCATTGTGGCTGTTAGAAAGTTTTTAAACGGCTGTGCGTCTTGCATTATATCGCATAGTGCTGGATATAGAGTCCGGCTAGTTGCAATCAGCTCGGGGCTCTCACACTATAAATTTGGTCAAGGTGCTTCACCCCTCTGCCTCTGTGACCTCACCTGTAACACAGGGGGCATGATAAGGTCTACCTCACAGGCTTGGTGTGAGGGTCACATGTGTTACGACATGTAAAGTGCTTAAAACACTGCTTAGCCTATAGTAAATATTAGTAATAAAATTAAATCTTGGTCATTTTAGATAGTAGAGAACTTAGTTTCTTCTACAAATGTTTGTGCACTGCTAGGCACCTAGAACTGAGGGTATAAACATGCACTAGGTAGTCTTGAGCTGGAAGGGCCCCGGGTTTTGCAGAAAAGCCAGAAACCCAAGCTGTGATCAAGTCTGATCTCCTGCTTTTACAGATGATTATAGAAACCAGAACTTATTTATCCAATTTTCATAGAGCAAGTTGAGGGAAACTCGGGTTCCTGTGAGCTTTTTACTCCATGTGTCCTGAGTGACCCCTTAGGTCCCTTCTATCTCTAACTTATAAAGGCATACTTGATGTGGGGGAAGCTTAGAGTAGGCAGTGGTGAGGTATTAGGGGGGCGGAAAGACTAAGTACTGTAATTGGCCCAAGTCCTTCCTTGCCATCCAAAAAAAGAGAAATGCCTCCTGTAACTGTTTTCTGTCCGATTAAATGCCATCTTCCCCTCTCCCCACTATAGGCTGCCCACCCTCCTACCTCAAACAAATTGGGAAAGGAAGATGGGAGGCCTGCCTCCCTCCCACCTTTAATATAATTTATCTGAATAAATAACCCTAATTAGGTCCCTGAGTAAAAGGTTTGACTGAAAGCCCTGGAAGGGTGGGAGGGCAGGTCAGAAGGAAAGATGGCTGTTGGCAATGGTGACTTTGGCAGACCAGCAAGCTTGACTGGGGAAGAAAGGTGTCTCTGTATCCGTTTCTCTCACCGTGACCATAACCCTTATGTGGAGAGGAAGGAAGGAACTGATGAATGCGGTGAATGTGGGGTGGGGGGGAGTCAGGGGGGAATCTGCAGCCTCTGGAACTCCAGGAATCTGACCACCAGAACCAGCCAGTGTCAACTCTTTGTTTCCCCGGAGCTGGGCTCTATTGGGGGAGCTCAAGCCTTGCCCCTCCCCCCCCAGGTCTTTTCTTTTTGGAGGGGATGGAGAGAGGGGCGGGGCCCAGGCCCTGCTTTGTGTGTGGCTGGGGGTGGGGTGGGGTGATAGCAAGAATTTCAGGCTCCTTTCCGATCAGGCCCTGTGAGGCAGGCTCCGTGGGGCTGCACGCCGATTACCTACCTGATAAGAGAGGAATTCAAACTATGTGTTTTAGAAAGGGGCGGGGTAGGCCCCCCACCCCCACCCCCGGGAGCCACCCTTGGAGACCACCAGTCTAAATCTTGACCGGTTATGGTGAGGTGCCTGCAGGGTTGGGGGTTTTTTGGTTTTGTTTTTGTTTTTTTTCACCCTTTTAAAGTCTTAAGCAGACCTCAAATCCTCCAGTGATGGAGTGGGTGAGCTGAGAGGGCTGGTCAATTTCATATGTCCCCATTTATATTATCCTCTTGTTCTCATAGTAAGCCTAGGAGGTGTGGATGGAGGAGAGTGTTGTCCTCAGTAAACTGGAGCTCAGAGAGGGGATGTTTTTCTGAGTTTCCACTGCCAGTTAGTGATAAAAACTAGAGTTAAAATTCCCAGTCTCTTGACACTTCTTTCTCACGGTTACCCTGCCCTCATCCAGTCTGAAGAGGTTGATGATAATTGCCACTCAGGATTTATGTGTGGCAGGCTATGTGTTAACTACTTTTCATGCATAAACCCTCACAGCACCACCATAAAATTATTACTTACTCCATTTTGTAGGGTAGCACAGAAAGCGGGGACAGGCTGTCAGATTCTAAACCCTGGCTCTTAGTCACTTATCTATCTGCTGAATCACAGCAAGGACTGGGAGTGTTCCAGCCTAAGAGCCCACTAGGCAAATGGGAAAAGCTGGGTTTGCCTGGGTCAAGAATGCTCTTGGTCTGGCTCCTCCAGCACCTCCTGACTCACTGGCTTGTCCCAGCTCAATAAGAGACAAGTCAGATTTAACATCAAATTCAGTGTGGTTGTTACACAACGGGGAGGGGGAAAGAGATTTCACCTTTCTGAAATGTTTTTATTTTCTGCTTTAATGCTCCACATCAAGATTGGTGGGGGGAGTCATCACAATTCTGGCTGTTCCTGTGGGAAAAAGAAGAAAGGATCCCCAACCTTTGGAATATTTCATTGATATTTATTGAGCATATATTCTTCATGTTTCCCTGCCCGCGTAATCTTCATTAAAATCTTAGGGGTCTTCCCTGGTGGCGCAGTGGTTGAGAGTCCGCCTGCCGATGCAGGGGACGCGGGTTCGTGCCCCGGTCCGGGAAGATCCCACATGCCACGGAGCAGCTGGGCCCGTGGGCCGTGGCCGCTGAGACTGCGCGTCCAGGCTCCGCAACGGGAGAGGCCACAACAGTGAGAGGCCCGCGTACCGCAAAAGAAAAACAAACAAAAAACAAAAATCTTAGGTAGGGATTTCCCTGGTGGCGCAGTGGATGGGACTCTGCGCTCCCAGTGCAGTGGGACCAGCTACGATCCCTGGTCTCAGAACTAGATCCCACATGCATGCTGCAACTGAGATTCGCATGCCACAGCTAAGGAACCCTGGAGCCGTAGCTAAGGGGGCCCGCCTGCTGCGACTGGAGAGCCCACGCGGTGCTGCAACTGGGAAGCCGGCGGGCCACAACTGAGGAGTCCGCCTGCCACAACTAGGACCCAGTGCAACCAAAAAAAACAAAAAAAAACCCCTAAGGTAGGTTTTTATCCTGTTCTCTGAGGCCCAGAGGTGAGTGACTGACCAAGGTCACACATGATGCTGGAAATTGGTAGAAACAGCATTTCATGAACCAGGTTGTGTCTGGCACCTGAGCCTATGCTCTTAACCAATTACCTCAACGGAAGTTTTGTCTTAAGCAGTACCATCTAAATTAAAACAAAAATGTAAATGACTGAAGAATTGGGGATCGCATCTGGCAAAAGAGCATGTTTCACCTAAGTCCCAGTTTGAAATATCCACCCTGCCCCATCACTACCACCAGCAGCATGACATGCCTCAAGCCAGGACTGGGTGCACGATGATCCCTTTTGCTTCTGAACCGCATTTTCAATGAGGACTGCACCTTGTTGACGTATTTGACGTGCTCTTTGGATGTTTTGGAAGCTATCTATAATGAAGCCTATTC
This sequence comes from Stenella coeruleoalba, assembly GCF_951394435.1. Taxonomy (NCBI): domain Eukaryota; kingdom Metazoa; phylum Chordata; class Mammalia; order Artiodactyla; family Delphinidae; genus Stenella; species Stenella coeruleoalba. Next base: position 20,463,677 of record NC_137169.1, read on the forward strand.
TGGGCAGGGTCTGGGAGAGGCTGTCACTCCACTGATGTGTTGTTGACGCAGTAAGTGGCAAGGTGAAATGGACTGTGAGCTTCAAATCGGAAACCCTGGGTTCTTCTGACCCTGGTTTTGCCATTCAACTAGCTGTGTGAATAACTCCTTTTTTTTTGGTTCAAACATGCAGTGTTTTGGTGAGATCGTTCCACACATTCGAAGTCCTTTCCTTTAACAATTTGCTCATCTTCCCAAGTAAAATAATTAAAACCTACCTCCTTGTTCATTCATCCAAAATGTGCTAGGCATTATTTAGGTGTCAAAATGCAGCAGTGAACAAAACAGGGACTTTATTTACAAGTTTACATTCTTTTTAATGGCTTCATGGTATTTTTGTTTTCTGTTGGTTTTTTTTTGAACGAGTGAGATACTGAACATATGTGTCATGCTAAATCCTCCCGCAAATTACCTGCTTATATTCTGTTCTGTGATTCTTTTTATTCTTTTTTTATTCTTTTTTTTTGCGGTACGCGGGCCTCTCGCTGTTGTGGCCTCTCCCGTTCCGGAGCACAGGCTCCAGACGCGCAGCCTCAGCGGCCATGGCTCACGGGCCCAGCCGCTCCGCGGCATGTGGGATCTTCCCGGACCGGGGCAGGAACCCGTGTCCCCTGCATCGGCAAGCGGACTCTCAACCACTGCGCCACCAGGGAAGCCCTGTGATTCTTTTTTCTTACTGACTTACAGTAGCTTTTTGTAGTTTTATCAGTTTAGTTATCTGTCTTGATTTTTAAAAAAACTGTCTCAAAGTTTTTTCCTCTTAACACTGAGATATTTAATTCTTCCGAAATATGTTTTGCATACGTATGATGCAAAGTGTAGAGTTCTGGCTTCATTTTCAAATGGATAACTGTTTTCTCAATAGTATTTATGGAATTGTTTTCCTCACCTGTTGATTTCTCCACTTAATCTTGGATCTCCCAGTAGACTTTCCCTTCTAATCCACTGATCTGTCTGCTTGGGTCATACTGCCTTTTCCCTTCAACTTTCAGAAACATTGTTTTGATATAATTTCAAACTTGGGAAAAGGTTGCAAGAATAATACTAAAAACTCCCATATAACCTTTACCCAGATTTATCGGTCCTTAATATTTTGTCCCATTTGCTTTTTTATTCTTTTTCTTTGTACAGATAGACAGATATCAAGCATCTTTAAATATTTCAGTGTTTTTTCTAAAATAGGGCCATTCTCTTACCTAATCTCAGTACAATGATCAAAATTAGGGAACTTAACATTGAAACATTTATCTACCATATGCAAATTTTGTCAGTTGTTCTAATATTTTTTCTTGTTCTAAGATCCAATCCAGAGTCATGTGTTGCATTCAGTTTCTTTACTTCTCTGGGGTTTGTCTTTCATGACTGACATTTTTTAAGTGTATAGGCCTGTTACTTTATTTGTTTTTTATTTTTATTTATGTTTATTTATATTTAATTTTGGCTGCATTTGGGTCTTCACTGCTGCACGCGGGCTTTCTCTAGTTGCAGCGAGCAGGGCTACTCTTCCTTGTGTTGCTCGGGCTTCTCATGTTGTGGAGTACGGATTCTATGCATGCGGGCTCAGTAGTTGTGACTCACTGGCTCTAGAGCACTGGCTCAGTAGTTGTGGCGCACGGGCTTAGTTGCTCTGCGGCATGTGGGATCTTCCCGGACCAGGGCTTGAACCCGTGTCCCCTGCATTGGCAGGCGGGTTCTTAACCACTTCGCCACCAGGGAAGCCCCAGGTCTGTTACTTTATATTTTACAATTTTACATTGGTTGATTTCTTATAAATGCTATGTTTAAGAATTTTTCTTCTGTTTTATTTTTCTTAGAACTTTGAGACTAGCTGCAAAAAATGCTATGGCATCTGTTTATCTAATGATTGTCCCTAATGTGATGTAGATATTTTGTTCTTAATTGTGATGACTCTTTGAGTCACAGTTTCTTTACCGATAAAATGGAAGTGTTCTTCCAACCTTAGAGGAACATGTGCATGCAGGTTTTTTTGGTTTTTGTGTAATAATGGAGACTAACATTAAAATCTACCATGCTTCCCTCCCCCAGAGTAAGCTGCACATGGAGGGCTTCCGGAGCCTGAAGGAGGGTGAGGCCGTAGAGTTCACCTTTAAGAAGTCTGCCAAGGGCCTGGAATCTATCCGAGTCACCGGCCCTGGTGGGGTGTTCTGTATTGGGAGTGAGAGGCGGCCCAAAGGGAAGAACATGCAGAAACGCAGATCAAAGGGAGACAGGTATGGATTGCAAGGCAGCTTGTGTGTGGGTTGGGAGGGACATGCTGAGGATGAGGAAAACTCTCCTCATTTTGCCCCTTTCTTGGACCAGATTGCCAAAGGTAAAAGGAAGCCTGCGGCCCCTGGATGTGGGAGGTGAAGAGAGGGCAGTATGTGAGGAGGGTACTTCATGACCTAGCTCTTCTACTTGACAAGTAATTACGTTCTGTTAGCACTAGCCTCGATTGCTAAACGGATTTCATGATACTAACCTCACATGATTATTTTAGAACTAAAAGAGACCATGGATGTGAAAGTGTATGTGGTCAGGACAAGATGGTGTATCTGTACCTGTTGCTTCTTCACCACGTCTCCAAATGGCTGGTTTCTTCCATCTTAGTTCTGTGCTCAAACAGATCACATAGTCTGGCTCCTTTAATTTCTATATTTTTATTGAATGACAGGTACTCTTTTTAAAGGTATGGTAGTTCCCAATTGGGGTCCAGAATTTCTGTTCTTGGTATTTTCAAGTTGACATGAATCGGAAGGTATCATCTAGACAATTACGTATCTGGAAAGGACTCAGAGTCATCTAGTCATATTCCTCCTTTTGTAAGTGGGGAAATTGGTCTCTGGGAAGGGAAGTGGGTATAGTAACAACTTGAACCAGAGCCCAGGTGTCCTCTTTCAGAGGAAGGCTTGTAGTCTCTTCTCACTCCTTTCTCTCAACTTTACCATGTTGCTTGGTGCTAGGTGCTACAACTGTGGAGGTCTAGACCATCATGCCAAGGAATGCAAACTGCCACCCCAGCCCAAGAAGTGCCACTTCTGCCAGAGCATCAACCACATGGTGGCCTCGTGTCCACTGAAGGCCCAGCAAGCTCCCAGCTCCCAGGGAAAGCCAGCCTGCTTTCGGGAGGAGGAAGAAGAGATCCATAGCCCTGCCATGCTCCCCGAGGCCCAGAATTGAGCCACAGTGGGTGGGGGCTATCCGTGTGTGATCAGGAAGTTTTGAGGAACAGGCATCCATCGGCAGAGTGGAGAAAGTGGGGACAGGGTGGGTAGGGGGCAGCTGGCACTGCCATATATCTCAGGCCGGGGGCCAAAGCGTCACCCCCTCTTTCCTCTTGGTGGGGGGGAAGGGGTGAGGCAAAGAAACTCCAATCATGCTCTATCCAAATGCACGTGAGGGCTTTGGGGGGTAACCCTTCCTGCATGCTTTATCTGAGTCTCCACCCCCAGAATCTCCAGCTTCTGAAAGTGGCCTGGATAGGGAAGTTGTTTTACTCTTCAAGAAGGATATGGAATAATATTTCCCGTGCCAGAGTGAAAAGATTAAGCATGAGACCAGATTGATGGACCCAACCCACAAGCCACTACATTCTGTGGGAGGAAATATCTCAGGGGTAAGGCAGGGTTTTCCACATCTTGTCTGCTCACAACCTCCTCCTGGGAGAGAGTGCTGAGAGAACTGTCCCAAGCAGTGGGTTGTGATGACAGGCAAAAGGGGGGTTGAGGGAACAGCTGCAGACCTGCTGCTTCTAAGCTCACTCCCACCCCATTCTGGGCCAATACAATTTTATTTATTTGCTCCCTTGGATGACTGTACCTTGGGTCCCACTTTCTTCAGGATGCCAACTGCACTAGCTGTGTGCGAATGACGTATCTTGTGCATTTTAACTTTTTTTTTCATAATATAAATATTCTGGTTTTGTATTTTTGTGTATTTTAATCTAAGGCCCTCATTCCTGCACTGTGTTCTCAGGTACGTGAGCAATCTCAGGGATAAGTCGGCGACAGCTCCGGGTCTGCACAGCAGGAATACTTTTTGTTGCTCTATCACCAGAGAGCACAACTATTTGGAGCGTATAGCCTATTGAACTACCTCATTTTTGCCAATTAGAGCTGGCTTTTCTGCCACAGTGTCCTCTTGAAACCCCTCCATCTTCAATGTTTCATGGGAGACTAGGTTTTAACTGGGTTGCCCCATGGCTTGGTCTCCTTCTACTGAAAGATTGGAAATTGGTCTGAACAGGAAAAGGTGGTACAGAGAGGTTAGGAGAGGCTGGGCCAGGTAAAAGGTGCAGAGAGGGGAAGCCAAGATTAGGCAGAGGTCATCTGTATGTGTGATAAAGGATTCCTGTTCCAGACCTGTAATCCCAGGGCATAGGACTCGCTTTACATACCAGGTCCATCCTTCAGTGGATTGGGCTAGGCCTAACATACACAACAGGGTGTATTGTATGTGTTTTTGTAAAAACTGTGAGTTGGTAAGGACAGGTTTTAAGAACGATGCCTCTGTACCCATCTCGAGCTGCCCAGGGATGGATATATGAAGCAAGGACAAGATCCTTAATCTTTAACAATTCTGGACTTTTCCTCCTTGGTTTCCAGAGAGACCATCAGTGATGGCTTCTTTGTGGTTCCCAGAGCCAGTGTCCTGCCCTGCTGCAGCAGTAATTAGTGTCATGGTAGCTAAAGGAGAAAAGGAGGTTTCGTTTACATGCTGTGAGATCACTGCAAACCTACCTCACTGTGTTGTAACGGGGCAAATGCAATAGAACGCATTGGGTGATGTGTGTCTGATCCTGGGTTCTTGTCTCCCCCAATTGCTGCCCCCCTCTAGTTATTGTATTTGTCTGGACTTCGTAGGACTTCACAAGTAGCTGATTTGGTGATTGCTAGGTGGCCTAGTTTGTGTAAATATAATGTGTTGGTCTTCTCCATGTTCTTTTGGGGTTTTATTGTTTACAAACTTCTTTTTATATTGAGAAAAATAGCCAAAGCATCTTTGACAAAAGGTCTGCACCAGCCAAAAAGATCTGAAACATAAACTTGGGGGCCCCTCTTCTTGAAGTGGGAGGTCTTGAACTACACTTTCTTTTGTGTTCCCCTTCCCCTGTTTCCTATTTCGAACAAGATTTTCTGTCCTAAACACTGTATTCCTACCCCCTCTTCTTTCCCCCTTCGTGCCCTCCCCAAAAATAGTCCATACACCTATACGTTTAATTTGTGGGGTGTCTGTGATTAAATGATTTGTGCAAAAATCCTGAAGAAGCTAAGAACTCACCATCCCTTGTTCTCAATCTCCTGAGTCATGACCATTCCTTGATTTGATTCATTCCAAAGAGACTGCTGTCTTTGCATGGATTAAAACCTACTTTAATCTCTAATCCTAGGGTTAGAGGAGCAACGAGGGGGCCTTCCATGTAGAAAGTGGGGTTGAGAGACCACGAAAGGAAAGATGAATGTATAGTCAAGTCACTCAGGAACTTTTATGCAGGTGCAAGAAACTTATGTCAAAGTGGCCACAAAATTGTTTAATAGGAGACGGACGAATGTAACTCCATGTTTACTGCTAGAAACCAAAGCTTTGTGTGAAATCTTGAATTTATGGGGAGGGAGGGAGGGTAGAAAAGCATGTACCTGTTCTTCATCCCTTCCCCTCATTACTGAACTGCAGGAGACTGAGCCCCCTTGGGCTTTGGCGACCCCATCTGGGCAGTGTTTATTTGTTGGTTGATTTTGCTGTGCCAGGTACTTCCTTTCCCATTTGCTATCATTTTGTAACACATGCTGACCCCTTTCCCTTCCCCTTCTTTTCCTTGGGAAAATACAATGAATAAAGACTTATTGGTACCGAAACTGTCATCTCCTTGGTTGATATTTAAGGTGCTTTCTTCCTACCATTATTTCCACTTTCTTGGATTGGGACTCAAGTCACAAGAACCATTAAGTTTTCTGTTCAGCCATTTTGTTAGGAGTGAATCTTGAAAGTTCAGTCTTTTTAGCACCTCATTACAGTGGATTTTTGTTTCTAGTTAAGGCCTCTTGTCCTTTCCTTGGAAGCTGCCACATTCAAGAGGGGATTAAGGGCTTGGCATGCATAAGAATGGGGTTGCCTGTGCCACTGACTGGGATGAAAGGATGGGGCCATGGCTTGGGGCATGAGACCCTAATAATACTTTGTCCCTTGCTCCTCAAAGCCCTTTACAAATCTTAATTAATTAACCCCCTGCAGCAACCCAGGGATGGAAATACAGGGGAAACTGTTGAAATTGAGGCCAGAGGAGATACACTGACCAGCTATAAACACATGTTAACAAGTTCACTAGCCTGATGAACACTGTATTTTTAAACATCTAGCTCCCCCTAAGGGAAGGAGGGTTTAGAAAAGAAAGACTTGATCGGAGGCATACCAACTATCACCCAAAGTGCACCGAAACGTTAACAGAACAAGGGTAAGAAGTTTCATATATCCCTCTAGGGACTTCCTACCAAAAGTCAAAGCTGACCTTGGAAGATGTTAAAAGTAGCAAGCTACTACTGGACTTCACTAAATGGTTTTCCTGCAAAATTGAAGAAATCAGCTAGGCAGAAACTTACTAACCTACATGCAAAGCAGGAAAGATGGAAAAGCTTAAGAGACCATTCATGGGTGGGTTACTCATCTCTGGAGGGCATTCTTTGATCATTTCACTCTGTTAAAAATAACCCTTTCATCAGAAAGAGTGGAAGACAAAAGTAATGAATCGGGAGTCATGACTACAGCATCTCTTGCCTTGTTTCCTTGACACTGCAACCCAAAGTAAGAAACTACAAGAAGGTTCTCTGAAAATGGTAAAGTTTTTTTTTTTCCCCTTCTCTCATTTTAAGAAAACTAAACTCCCAATATCTTTTGTGAGTTAGTGCCTCAAATTCCTGCAACCCTTTTCTTTAAAGGTTTGGTACAGAATGAATGCCCTTGATTTTTCTGTCAGGGTTAGTTGATGGCCTTTCTTAAACTTTAGAAGTCATTCTTAGAGTTCTTTCTGGCCTTAACCCTTTTTTGAGTTCTTTGGGTAGGTCCTGAGAATGCAAATCCCAAAATCTTGAGTGCCTTAAATCAGCACAAAATGGACTGATATTAAGTGCCCTCCCTGTGAGGCTAACTACGGCTAGGAACTTCGCAAACGATTAAATTCACTAAATAAGACAAAACAGTATAAAAACAGGATATTTAAGACTTCTACCAAAAAAAAAAACAAACAAAAAACACTTGTACCAGAGCTCTAAAGCCAGTGTAGCGGCCTTCCAGCTAGCAGGACGCCGCCTTACCCCTTTTCTCAAAAGTCCAAACTGCCACCAGTGGCTAAGAAGTCCCAGCATTTCTGAGGTGGGGTTCCCCTAATTCTTGCCCCGTAACCTAGCCCGCCTGTCTACAGACTTCTCGGCTCTCCCAGGTGGTCTGAACCCCGCCTTCCCCAGCCGGGTCCCTCGCACGTGGCCCGGAGCCGGGTAGCCCGCGCGGTTATCCCCTTCACCCCAACGTGCCCCGCCCCTGGAGTGCGCACAGCCGAGAACTCTAGCTTAGCTCAGCTCCGCTCCTCCTCCGAGCGCGCAGGCGCAGGCCAGGGCCCCGCCCATTCGGTGACGGCAGAAGCGTGTCCCAGCGCCCAAAGATGACGTGTTCTTCCAGCGCCACGTCGTGAGGAAGTGTCGGTGCCCTCGAGCTGTTGAAAGGTGCCGGCGGAGCCTGTCAAGGTGCTGGATTCAGGGGGTGGATTAGAGGAGAAGAGGAGAGAGATGACTGAGCGGGAGGCAGCTGTGAGAGACAAAGAGGATAGTGGAAGATACAAGTGAAGGAGTAAATAATTGGGAAATCTCTGGGGTAGGAGGTAACGGGTGCAACAACTGAAGGGGTTAGTGACCCGGAGCCCCGAGAGTGGGAAACACAGCCTGGTGGAAGATGGAGAAGGAAGAAGGGGGAAGGATCAGGATGTAGGCACTACGATGTGACAGGAAGCAGACTTACATGTTCAGAAAAAGGCTGTGCAGACTCTGAGAAAAAAGGGGATGGGAGCAAGGTCCACCAAGCCCATAGAACCAAGGAAAGGCCTCTGCGCCCAAAGGTCCTATTGGCTTATAAATTCTGGGTAGTGAAAGACTAGAGGCTTAGAACAGTGTCTTTTTCTTTTTTTTTTGGCTCTGCCGGGTCTTAGTTGTGGCACACGGGATCTTAAGTTGCAGCATGCGAACTCTTAGTTGTGGCATGTGGGATCTAGTTCCCTAACCAGAGATCAAACCCGGGCCCCATGCATTGGGAGCGCAGAGTCTTAGACACTGGACCACCAGGGAAGTCCAGGGCCAGTGTTTTTGGATTCTAATGCTGGCTGATCTCTACCGTTTTGGTGAATCCCTGCAAGTCAGCCATAGTTGTTTGCAGGTGTGGTGACTTCTAATTCTCTGTCTTGTTTATACAAGGTTACCTGGTTGGTGACTAATTGTTCTGTGCTTCTTCTGCTGAGGCAAGAACTATGTCATGGATCAAGGAAGGAGAGCTGTCGTTTTGGGAGCGGTTCTGTGCCAACATCATAAAGGTGAGCAGTGGCCCAATGCACCAGTTGGCCTTTTGGTTCGTTGGGTAATCTTATATTAAAACCTGTTATAAAAACTGGGTAACCCATGATATTTATGGATTTGTAGTAGAATTTAGCAATGGTATCAAAGAGCCTTAGAATTGCAGGTAACTTCCAGGTCTACATTTCTGGCAGATTATTGTCCTAACTCTCACATTTTCAGGAAGCCTGAGACCTCCCAATATCATTGGGCAGCATAGACTGTTAGATCTTCCTGAAATTTGTTTCCCTAGAACTTTGATCTATTATTCCTAGTATTGTCCTCTGGGCTTTATTTTGTTTTGTTTTGTTTTTTTAATTTATTTTTGGCTGCATTGGGTCTTCATTGTTGTGTGCGGGCTTTCTCTAGTTGCGGTGAGCGGGGGCTACTCTTTGTTGCAGTGCATGGGCTTCTCACTGTGCTGGCTTCTCTTTGTTGTGGAACACGGGCTCTAGGCGTCCTGGCTTCAGTAGCTGTGGCATGCGGGCTCAGTAGTTGTGGCTTGCGGGCTCTAGAGCTCAGGCTCAGTAGTTGTGGCCCACGGGCTTAGTCGCTCCACGGCATGTGGGATCTTCCCAGACCAGGGATCGAACCCTGTCCCTTGCATTGGCAGGCAGATTCTTAACCACTGCGCCACCAGGGAAGTCCCTGACCTCTGGGTTTAGATAAAATAATGAATCTTTCTTTGATGTGACAGTAGAGCGTAATGGTTAAGAGGGTTCTGGAGGCAAACATGAATGGAAGTTCTATTCTATCGTTTATTAACCATGTGACTTTATATGGTGATTTTGAGGATTAAATGAAACTACATAGAAAACACTCAGCACTGTGTCTAGCAGTTTTTAATTACTATTATTGGGGCTGTCTTTCAATCATTTCAAGACTACAATCACTCTGTTTCCTACACTCCACTCCCTAGATCTTCCCTCAGCTTTTTCTCTAGGAATCACAGCAATGTTATATCCTCCTCACATGAAAGGTTTGATATTGGAGCCAGTCAGCTTGGTTTTATTTTTCAGCCACAGGCTGTCAAGCAGCAAGTAGCAGTGAATTTATGAGTAAGTAAGCCTTGTACCCACACATACACTCACACACAAATGCCAGGTGATCTCAGGCAGTCCAGGAAATAGAAAAGCATCTCCTCAAGGAAACACTGCGGTCACGTGTTGGGAAGAACAAGCTGCATGACTTTACTGGAATTTTTTTTTTTTATGGCTATATATGGGGGACAAAAGTAGAAAATGTTGGGAGATGCAGGGGAAGCGGTCTATGAAGAGCCCCTCCAGTGAGGGAAAATAGCCCAAGGAGTGAATTTTTGCTATGATAGACAACAAAAGTCTGCTCTAGGCCAGGTAAGAAGTTTTGTTTGCCCCCAAAATGTCTTTTTTGTTTGTTTTCAAATGGCTCCTGACATTTAAATTTTTATAAAAATCTTGATTAGCTTCTCTTGTAAAATAAGAAGATCCAACAATATGAGGCCCCCATTCCTGTGTGACAGGACTCGGATACAACTGAGAAGTGTATGCCTCTTGTGTGGAGGATGCCCTTTACATTTGGCCATACCCATCAATATCCTTCCTGTGCCTTCCAGTTGAAGGCTAACGAAACCAAGGTGGTGGTTAAAGGCATATGGTTAGGAGATAAACTCTGAAAGCACATAGACCTAAATTTGAATCCCCACTTTGTCTCTTCTTGGCTGTGTGACTTATGCAAGTCACTTGACCTCTCTGAGCCTCAGTTGTTTCACCTATAAAATGAAGATAACACTATTTACTTCATATGTTTGTATGATAAAAAATTAAGATGAAATGTGAAAAGCTCAGCATAGTACTTGGCATGTAGTAAGGGCTCAATAAACATATAAATAAAAATGAATAAAAGTGCTTAATGCTTATGTATTGAGCTAAAAGTACAGAATACCCAGTTCCCTTCCTCAGGGCTTTTATCATATAGCTCAAGCCTGTCAGCTTGGAATATTGTCTCCCTTTATCTCTGAGGAGTATGTGATGTGTTCATTTCTCTTCTTACTTCACAGGCAGGCCCAATGCCCAAACACATTGCGTTTATAATGGATGGGAACCGTCGCTATGCCAAGAAGTGCCAAGTGGAGAGGCAAGAGGGTCACTCACAGGGCTTCAACAAACTGGCTGAGGTGGGTACACGTTGCAGAACCCAAGGTGAATGGTCTGTGGAGAATTGGATTATAGCTAGAAAACCAGGCCCTGAGTTTGCTGTGGTTTGAGAGTGCTTTTTTATAGCTGTTTGTCTGTTTTATTGCTTGCTTGCTAGCCATAGATCTCATATCAACATTAACAGAAAATTAAGTCATCCAGTGAATCATTGCAAAACATTAGAAATAAGAACAAAATTGTCTCCTCTTACCACTTTAATCAACAATTTATGTTTTTCTGTGCCTCGTCCCAATCCTTGTAATATGTTCAACATGACTTAACATTTATAAAATTACATCTATAGCTTTGATAACCTTATTTTTTTCTTGACATTTTGGCAAGTATTTTTCTAGGTTGATCTATGGCTTTCTACCTATATGTTTTAATGGCTGTGGAACATTTTTCCTGAGGATCTGACATAGTTTGTTTAGCTGCTCCACTATTATTGGACATCATAAATGGTACTAGTTTAGAATAAATTCTTAGAAGTGACATTTCCAGAGCAAAGGTAGAGGGTGACTACCCATCCTGAGGTTGAGGTGTTTCTCAGGACACAGGCCTTTAAGTGCTTAAACTAGGAAGAGTGCCAGACAAACCAGGACGTCACTCCAACCAAACGTCATCAACGTTTTATGGTTTTAATGCCCACTGCAAATTGGGAAACAGTAAATTTATCAATAAGAATGGAATATGTCGATCCTTGTGAAACTCTGTAGCCCACGGATCCCAGCTTCTTGGCACAAGAACACGTCCTGAAGCCAGGGCAGTGATATTTTTTGCCTTGAATGAGTGGTTGTGGGGTTCTCTCCAACACTGAGGTCTTCAGGTTTGTTGATCTCAGTTTCTCTTTTGTGACTAAGAGGCAGGTTTTGCCTAGTGCTTAGGAGCTTAAGCTCTGTAGTCACTCAGAACTCATTGGCACCCCTACTCTGCCACTTCCTGGCTCTGTGACCTGCTACAAGTTACGTAGCTTCCCTTTGCCTCAGTTCCTTCATCTGTAAAATGGGGAGATTACATGAGGATTAAACAAGATGGCACAATGAAAAGCATGTGGCACAAGACCTGGCATAAAGGATGTGCTCAAAAAATTGAAGCTGTTGTTATTAGCCTATGTTAACTGAGGTCAGTGGTGGGCTCCGACCCAGGTGTACCCACCAAGTTTGCTGCCTGGTAAGATCTTCAGGTCCCAAGCCTATTCAAGTGTCAGGTTTGCGCTGGTAATTTTCCTGAGGTGGCAGTGAATGGGTTTGTATGTCTGATAAGGGATTAGAAAGGTAGCTCTTCAGCTTTATTTCTTCAGTTCTGTTTGAATGTCTTCTGTCCCTTACCTTTAACCTCCAGGCTCCCCATCTCAACACTGTTATTCTCATCTTCAGTTTGTTCTCCACCTTTAGTGGCACTGGGTTAGAGCAGTACCGTACCAAAGGACTGAGTTTAAATTTGAGTTTCACTTCTTTTTTCGTTGAGGTATAATTTCATACAGGGAAATGCACAGATTTGGGGTTTTGACAGTTGCATTCATCTGTCTAATCCACAGCCCTGTCAAGATATAGAACATTTCCATCTCTCTAGCAAGTTCCTTTGTGCCCCTTCCCAGTCAAACCCTGTCCTCCCTCCTCTTCTCCTCCCCTTCCCCCTCACCTTCTGATTTCTATCACTCTAGATGAGTTTTTGCTGTTCTAGAACCTCATATAATGGATTCATATGGTAGAGCTGTGGACTTTTGACTCGTCTTCAACTTTCTGAGCCTCAGTTTTATCATCTCTAAAGTAGGCATGAAAACAATAATTCCTTTCTCAAGGGGTAGCTTGAAGAATCAGATGAAATAATGTATGTGAAAACCCTTTGCAGACTTAAATGATACACAGCTGTGCGATTGTTGCTTTTATTCTTATAACTCATCAGCCTCTCAGTCTATTGGAATAATGATGTTATGCTGTGAGTAATAATACCTTGTGTGTTTATGTATCTTTAGCCACCTTGTGAGGGATGGATTGTGATCCTATTTTACAGATAAGGAGACTTAGGCCCTGAGAGGTTAAATGATATGCCTGCAGTCGCATAGCAAGTGCTTGATGGAGTGAGAGACTGGAACCTAGATATTTATTCTCTCAGTGAAGAGCTCTTTCCAGTAAACCACAATAGCATCAGCATAATAGTACTCATTAGGTTCACATTTTTCAGTCTCTCAGGTGGTGGCTTTCTGCTTATTTGGTTCATTATTCTGAGAGAGGCATTGGTATTATCCTAGCTTTACCCAGTTTGGGGAGGAGAAAAGTCTGTCTCTCACTGAGTCGGGGCTGAGGCATCTCCTGTTTCCCTTCCTGCTCTTTCCTGGTACCCTAGCTCCTTGCCTTCTCCCCTCTCAGACTCTGCGTTGGTGTTTGAACCTGGGCGTCCTAGAGGTGACGGTCTACGCATTCAGCATTGAGAACTTCAAACGCTCCAAGAGTGAGGTAGATGGGCTAATGGATCTGGCCCGGCAGAAGTTCAGCCGCTTGATGGAAGAAAAGTAAGATGCTGTCAGAGGGGGAGCCTGTGTTCTTATACCACCTCCAGCCTTACCTAACCCTCAACTGTCTTTTCTGAGGCTAGTTAAGGAACTCTAAACCCTTCTACTGTTAGTTAGGCCTCTTCAGTGGCAAATATGGCAAGCTAGTTTTCCTTCCTTCCTTCCTTCCTTCCTTCCTTCCTTCCTTCCTTCCTCCCTCCCTTCCTCCCTTCCCTTCCCTTCCCTTCCCTTCCCTTCCCTTCCCTTCCTTCCTTCCTTCCTTCCTTCCTTATTTATTTATTTGAGGATATAGAGGTATTTCACAGAATTCAAGGATACAGATAGCCAACCTCAGGCAAAACCGAAGCCAGGAATTGAAATCGATTAGGTAGAGCCTCCTCAGACTTTTATTTCCTTTGCTCCACAGGCTAACTTTGTCTTCTTCAAGAGAGCTGCTCAGAATGAATTAAAACCCTTAATTGGTCCACCTTAGTTCAAATTTCTACCCCAGGACCAGTGAACTGTGACCAGGGAAGTAGAGTGAGAGAGACTTTGAAAAAGCCATTTTCTGCTGTGCAGTCATCCCTAAAAAGTTACTGTACTTCCCTGCATATACCCTTGGACGGGACAGGATGATGCATAAAAGCCCTTTATGGGGATGAGTCAGTACTGTTCTTGCTATCACTAAGTTTAAGCTTAACTTAGGGAGCAAAGCCAGAATGGGGCAAAGTGGAAGTTTGGTGGAGATTATTTGTTTCACAGCGTGGAACCCTCTTCAGCCAGGACTGCCCCAAAGTGTTCATTACAACCATTCTCTGCCCAGCTCCTCCCCACACCAGGACCAGGAAGATGAGAGAACAGAGAGCTTAGAGCTCTAGTGGAGCTGGACCTGGGACAGGTCTGTCATTTCCATCCCTGTGTGGGTCAGGGTGCGGGGAGCATAGCCAGGCTTCTCTCTATCCATATTAGTCTCTGGGCCACAGACATTACTCCTTCCCTTGTGGCTCAGAATTCACACCCAAGGGGCTGGGGACAGAGGTAATGGGGCCACATTCCAGGTGTTCAAATTCTTCAAATTCTTCTGTACTTCACACTAATCTTACCTTTTTTAAGTGCTTATACTATGTGTCAGACCCTGAGCCTAACATGTACTCTCATTTAAAATTCACATTATCCTGTGAGAAAGATATTATGATCCCATTTGTAGAGAGGAAGAAAGTAAAAACCAGAGAAGTTTAGGGGTGTATCCTGGGTCACACAGCTATCAGACAGGCAGAGCCAAAACACACAAGGTCTTTCTGACTCTAGAGCTGAGCTGTTGTCTGCTGTAGAGACAAGAAGCAGTCTTAACACTTCTTGAAAGATCAAAATCCATGGCAGTAGAGGTGCTCCTGAGATTGTTGTAATCAGTCACGAGTAGAGAAGATGGTCTTAGGTTATTAAGTCCTAGGCAGAGCAAGAAGAAACCTTAGTGGTGGTTTTCCAGCAATGTGCCACAGAACCCCGTAGTTGTGAGGAGTGGGCATGCAAGGACCCAGAGGGAATGGGGTATACAGTGCTTGTTTGCATTTATCTATTTTATATGTTGGGCTTCTGTTTAAGATTTGATTTGAAGAAAGACTTGTTTGGCTAAAAAGTTTGGAAAACCACTGGCCTAGTTCAGTTTCATCAGTTGGGAAACTAATCCTGGTGAAGAGAAGAGAAAGGTTTGCCCATGGTCACGCAGCTAGCTAGTGGCAGAGCCAGGCTGGGAGCCCAGATCTCCTGGCTCCTTGCCAGGGCTTTTACACCTCCTTACTCAGGTCATGTGCCTGATGTCTGAGAATAAGCACTTTCACAATATGACAGGGGTGGTTATGCAAGGTCAGATAGTAATCGGTGGCACTAGGCACTAGGGCTTGAATCTAGGTATTCTTTTTTTTTTTGGCTACACCACACAGCATGCAGGGTCTTAGTTCCCCGACCAGGGATGAAACCCGTGTCCCCTGCAGTAGAACCATGGAGGAACCGTGGAATTCCTGAATCTAGGTATTCTTATTCAGAGCAACATTTGAACAAAGTAATTTGATCAAGATCAGACAGCTGGTGAGTAGAAAGCCAGAAATCGAACTTAGGGAGTTTGGTTCCAGAGCCTGTCTTTTTAATCACAACATTACACTGCCTCCATATATATATGTCTGATCTTGAACAAATTACTTAACCTCCCTGTGCCTCAGTTTCTTCGTCTGTAAAAGGGGAATGATAATGGTGTCTGCCTCAAAGGTTGATGTAAGGATGGAATGCATGTAGAACACTTAGACCAATGTCTGGCACTTAGTAAACATATAATTAATGTTAGATGTTACAAAAGTAACCAATAATACAACTCCTGCTGTTGAGGAGTTTATTCACCCATCAAAATGGGACAAACAGCACAGAACACGTGAAATGCAACTTGTCGACAAGGACACACAAGGCGGTGTAATGTGTGGTAAAGAGGTTTGGGTTCTCAAATCAGGCAAACCTGGGATTCGGTCCCGACACAGCACTTGATGGCTGTATGACCTTGGGCAATCCCTATCTAACTATTCTATCTGAGCCTCAGTTTCCCGCTGTAGAACAGGGAATGTAGTAAACTCCCTTCAGAGTTGTTGAGGGCATTCAGTGAAATAGTACTTGTAGATCAGTGCCTGACACACAGGAAGGCACTCAAAAACTGGTAATTGAGTATCAGCTAAGCACTTTGCTTTCTCCAGCTCAGCAGGTGCTCTGTCCCACCTCCCAAACCTGCCTCCTTTCCCCCCTGATCAGGGAGAAACTGCAGAAGCATGGGGTATGTATCCGGGTCCTGGGTGATCTGCATTTGTTGCCCTTGGATCTCCAGGAGCTGATTGCACAGGCTGTGCAGGCCACCAAGAACTACAACAAGTAAGTTTTCAGATTTCCCCTTAGGGACCTGTATTAATCTATGACTCCCTGCTAACTTTAGGGAGACGTCCTGGCCCTTCCTTGGTCTGCATTTGGTACAAGAGGTAATGAGGAGTTGGTTTTGGATGCTTGAGACTTCTTCCTCCATCTGCAGGGCAGACCAGAGGTGGTTCTGCAGCACCTTGTTTTATGTGTGTTTACTCACACATACAGTTTCTTATCTTCCTCCTTCATGTGCCTTGCCCCCCATGTACATATGTATTTATATGTGTGTGTGTGTGTGTGTGTGTGTGTGTGTGTGTGTTTAATTGACAGGGAATGGGGTGGGAATGTAGCAGGTCTTATCCCTGTCTCTGAAGACAGATCCTTCAAGAAATTCTCTTTCTGTCCCACTGCTTTAACCAATAGAGGGGATGACCTTGGAAGGGCATGCAGATGCAGAGGGGAACAGTTTAATAATCCAGACTTCATTATGTGTGGCTTTGGGATATAATGCATATTTGGCAGTGGATTTGTTTCACATCAGACTTCCTATTCTTCTTTGCTTGTTCTAATATCACAGTGAATTCACATCCTCTGAAAGCTGGGGGTTAGCAGAAGGGAAGAAGATTAGGAGAATAATAAGGGTCAGTTAGTATTTTTCTTACTACAAAACTAATATGTTTTTTTCCCAAGAAAACTTGGAAAACTCAAAAAATTAATACTCTCGCTTTTCAGAGGTATCCATGGTTAACATTTGGTGTGTGTTTGTTCTACCACAGAAGGGGTGCTCTGTAATAAGTGACTCCACTCCTTAGTCCCTGTCCCCCTTTGGTAAATTATTCTGTTCTTCCCTTCTCAGGTGTTTCCTGAACGTCTGTTTTGCTTACACATCCCGTCATGAGATCAGCAATGCTGTGAGAGAGATGGCCTGGGGAGTGGAGCAAGGCCTGCTGGATCCCAGGTATCGCAGTTGTTCAGCATGATAGGGAAAACAGGCATACACCGAACCATAAAATCCCTCCTAAGTCATGTACTTGAGCCAGAAGTCAAATCGGGAATGTATGTGGAAAGGTTTGAGAGGGGTGGTCCCCTGCACTTAGAGCTTTGGAATGACTTATTGTAGTCTGCTTCAGAATTTCTGTGTTCACCACAAACCAAGAAGCTCCAGAAAAAATGGCATGGCTTATAGCAACACTGTGGCATTCAATAAAACATGATGCCCTGCTGGCCCTTTGGCAGAGTTTTTCTAAGAATGATTTTTCAGGAATGCAGCTTGTTGGGGGTATTGGCCTTTAGGCCTTTCATGCTACAGTTTCATGCAAGATCCAGGTATTTTTCAAAAAGAAAGTTGTTCATCGTTAGCAACACGGTAGAATTACTAGAGCTGGGAGAGACTTTAGAAGCCATCTGTCTGCTCAGTCCCTCTCCTGTTATTATTAGTGTAACCTTTGGTAATAATATTAGTAAACTAACAACAGCAGTAGTAAAATAATAGTAGCAAAAAACAAGCCAGGCAATGTGTTATGCTGTGTTTATTTGATTAAGTTAATATTCTCATGTTTAAGAGATTTGAGTCTTTTCTCCATTTTATAGATGAGAAAACTGAGGTCACATTGAAATGACTGTCCCAAGGTCATTCAGCTAGTAAGTGCCAGAGCTGGGACTTCTATCAAAAACTGTCTGATTCCAGAGCTTTTGTCCTTACCTTTATTATATATGGGATTGTGGGACCCAGGAGGTTTTCTGACTCCCTTCTTGGGTATAATTCGATTTTCCTGGGAAACTAAATTAAAAATGAAGAAGTTTCTCAGTGAGAATGAAATTAACATTATCAACATTATACAAATTAGCATAAATTTATAATGATGCTAAGCATGATAAAGGCATTGATGCATGGTTCAACAAGAATTTATAATAAGAGGAATGGACCTGGTAGGGAAGGCTCCCCAAAGGAAATGATAAATGACATAAGAAGGGGGTGAGAGGATAAGCAGTAACTGGGGAAAGAGGCAGTATTATGAGGAGCTTGTTGGTTGCACAAATACTGTTGGAATAATTCAAGTAGAGAGTACTTGGAAGGGAGCTTGGATTATGGTGGTGATGGTGGAATAGACCAAACAGACTGCATTAAGAGCTATGAAGCAGATCAAATAGAGAGGACTTGCGGGGTGGTGGTGGGATGAATTGGGAGATTGGGATTGACATATATACACTAATATGTATAAAATAGATAACTAAGAAAAACCTGTATTAAAAAAATAAAATTCAAAAAAATAAAAAAAAAGAAAAAATATTACTGAGAGAGAAAAAAAATCGAGAGGACTTGATGGATTGACTCTGGGACAAGGATGTGTTATGGGTGACTCCAGGGTTCTTGACTTATAAAACAGTGGACAGTGGTGCCCTTCGCTGTGCTGAGAACCCTGAGAGGCTGCAGTTTGAGGAAGAAAGTCAGGAGTTTGGTTTGGGATATATTATAGATGTTAAACACATATCAGGTTGACAGTAGAGAGAAGTGGGGACTGGAGATAGCAGTCTGGTAACTGAAGCAAAGAGAGAGCATGAGGAATCTAAGGGAGAGTCTAGAGTGAGAAGAGAGGGCCTAGGATGGAGTTTTGAGAAACTCATAAGTTTTACTGGCTGGGCAGAGGAAAATGAGCCTTAAGGAAAAAAGAGAATCAACAACCAGAAAGGTAGAAACAAAAGGGCTGCCAGTATTACAGAAGCCAAGAAAAGAGGGTGTTTGTTAGCGCAGGTGGGGTGGCGGGTGTGCATTGGTGGGAGCAACAGTGTCAAATGCTGTAGAAAGGTCAATTAATATGTGGATTGAAAATTAGCCATTGGGGGAGAAACATTAAGATACTGGTTAAGTTGGCAGTATGGGGACTGGGCAGGAAGATGAGATATAAGTAGATGAGGGATATATAAGTAGATGAAAGTTATTGATAATTTTCTGATTCTTGGCTTGGGGAATGATTTCTTAGTTCATTTTATCTTAGTGCTTTACAATTAATGTTTTATATAATTTTTTGTATAAATTAAATAACATATTTAAAAAAATAAGGGACAAACGTTTATGCTAAAAAGAAAAAAAGCTATTTAGCAAGCAGATTTAATATGCATTCATGCCTGGAACTAGAACTCTGATCTTGCCTCCTAGTACAGTGTGATTTATACTGATACCACATTGCAGTAGCCACTGACCCCCTGCTTCTTGCCCAGCTAGTTTTCTCACATCCGTTTTCTCTGCCCTGCATAGTTTAGTAACTTGCCTGTGTGGGTTAGTCATGCAGACATGGCGTGGGCTGGGCGGGTTGCTAGGGTAAGGAGGCTGATGTCTAAACCCATCAGCTCAGGAAGCTTGGTGTTCAACTCAGACTGGGCTGATCAGGGCCTGAGGCAGTGCTTTTTACATTATTCAGCTTTAGACAAATCCATATTTATAACAGAGAGTCAATGAGTTAATTACAGTCAGGCTCTACCCTTCCCATAACTGGAATTTTTCTATTCTCTCATCACCACCATCCAACTCCTCAGTTTCCTTTCTTCCAGGGTAATATATTTTTTTCTACCAGTCATTTTAACAGATTGTTTTTTGAATCTCAAATTATAAAAGAAGGAATTAGATTTAGCATAAATGATAGTTAATAAACTTTCTTGAGCAGGTCTTGACCATCTGTAGGCCTCTGTCTTCCTCTGAAAACAATAGTGTTAATAATAATTGCCGGGCTTCCCTGGTGGTGCAGTGGTTGAGAGTCTGCCTGCCGATGCAGGGGACGCGGGTTCGTGCCCCGGTCTGGGAGGATTCACATGCCGTGGAGCGGCTGGGCCCGTGAGCTATGGCCGCTAAGCCTGCGCATCCGGAGCCTGTGCTCCGCAACGGGAGAGGCCACAGCAGTGAGAGGCCCAAGTACCGCAAAAAAAATAAAAAAATAAATAAATAATAAGAATTGCTAATGTTTACTAAGCATTTACTCTGTGCCCAGCACTTGCTAAGTATTCCACGTACATTATGTCATTTAATCCTTAGGCCCTTTGAAGTAGATACTGTTTTTATAAATTGAACCTTGCTGTGAGGTTAAATAACTTGTCCAAGTTCACACAGTTGACCAGGATTTCCAACCTGGCTCCAGAGCCTGTGTTCTCTTTCATTATGGCATACTGACTGCCTTATAGGAAGGTTGAAATGAACAAAAACACAGTGTAAAAATAAAAATTAATAACTAATAGTTATCAGGGACTTCCGTGACTGTCCAGTGGGTAAGATTTCGCCTTCCAATGCACAGGATGTGGGTTTGATCCCTAGTCACGAGCTAAGATCCCACATGCCCCATGGCCAAAAAACCAAAACATAAAACAGAAGCAATATTATAACAAATTCAATAAAGACTTTAAAAAAAAAAATGGTCCACATCAAAAAAATATACTAAAGGGGCTTCCCTGGTGGTGCAGTGGTTGAGAGTCTACCTGCTGATGCAGGGGACACGGGTTCGTGCCCCGGTCCGGGAAGATCCCACATGCTGTGCAGCGTCTAGGCCCGTGAGCCATGGCTGCTGAGCCTGCACGTCCAGAGCCTGTGCTCCGCAACGGGAGAGGCCACAACAGTGAGAGGCCCGCGTACCGCAAAAAAAAAAATGTGTGTGTGTGTGTGTGTGTGTGTGTGTGTGTGTGTGTGTGTGTGTGTGTGTATGTATGTACTAAAAATAAATAAACAGTAGTCATCAGATCTTATTATGAGGCAGGCATGAGACTAGTAGGAGTTTATCATGCATATTCTCATCTAATTTTCATATAAGGTAGTGACTATTATTTGTCTTATTTTATAAGACCAGTTAACGAAGGTTTAAAAAGTTTCATTGACGGGCTTCCCTGGTGCTGCAGTGGTTAAGACTCCGCACTTCCACTACAGGGGCTGCGGGTTCGATCTCTGGTTGGGGAATTGAAATCTGCATGTCATTCCGATGCTGTGCGGCGCGGCCAAAAAAAAAATGCAGACACATTTGAAATTCAGAGGGGTTATGTGGGGATCCAAAGTCCCACAGCAAGGTAGTGGGTCTGGAAATAACCTTTATTCCTCTTATTTATGTAGTGCTTTATAGTTCCCAAGGTACACTCAAATCTGTTATTTCATTTGATTTGACTCTCACAATAACCTATAAGTAGATAGGACAAATGTGCCATTTCAAAAATAAGAGAGCTGAGAAATTGTTGATTGCACAGGGTTTCACTTTTTTTTTTTTTTTTTGGGCTGCTCCATGTGGCCTATAGGATCTCAATTCCCCAACCAGGGATTGAACCCAGGCCATGGCAGTGAAAGTGCCAAATCCTAACACTAGACCACCAGGGAACTCCCAGGTTTCACATTCTTAATTAAAGAATTAAGATCATGCTGTCAAGACAAGACTCAGGGAAATTATCAGGGTAATCTGAACCAGAGCCCTTCCTATTGCCCAGTCATAAGTGAATATTATTTACCATATGACGGTACAGAAAATAAAGCTCCCTCTGTGGTTTGCAAAAAGATGACTGAGAGATGGAGTAATTTACCCAAAGGCACACAGCTAGTAAGTGTAGATCCTTGTTCTGAACACTCAGCCCGGATCTCTGCTTTTTTTTGACTATGCACCCAGAAAAATGTTCCCACACAGAAATTTTGTCTTCTAGACCCTTCCTAAGATGCAGCTGTTACCACCTGGAGATTCTGAATCCTGCCTCTGGATACTTGGCAGGATAGGTAAACAGTATTCTTGGAACCACCACACACCAGTCTTGCAAATACCCTCTTTCCATGGACTGGAGAGTTTAACTTAAGATGAGTGCTGCCAGTCCCCATTCTTCCTTCATTCCATCTCCTTTCTGAGTGTCTGTCTGCTTTGGAAAGTAGCTCTGATCAAACACAAGAGGGCTCATCATTTTGCTGTTTTTTCAAATCCTAAGTAACGTGGATGTTTTGCAGTGTTTCACGGTCCATATGACTTAAATTTAAGTTTTTTTGTTTGTTTGTTTTGCGGTACGCGGGCCTCTCACTGCTGTGGCCTCTCCCGTTGCGGAGCACAGGCTCCGGTCGCGCAGCCTCAGCGGCCATGGCCCACGGGCCCAGCCACTCCGCGGCATGTGGAATCTTCCTGGACCGGGGCGCGAACCGGTGTCCCCTGCATCGGCAGGCAGACTCCCAACCACTGCACCACCAGGGAAGCCCAAATGTAAGGTTTTAAAAATGTTCTCTATCATAAATTCAAACAATAACAGAAGTATATAAAGTAAAAAGAGATAGTATTTCCTTCTTATCCAACCTTCCAGAGGTAATCACCATTAATAGAATGGTGTATGCCTTTCTAGATTTTGTTCTTTGTTTATATATACATGTATTCACATGTGTCAGTAAGTGTGTGTGTGTATTTTCCACACTGTATTTTTTCTGAAATATGCTTTTTTTCATTTAATATTACATCTTAGACATCTTTTCAAGTCCATGCATTAGATGTACCTCTATTAAAAACAGTTGCATAGGGAGCTTCCCTGGTGGCGCAGTGGTTAGGAATCCGCCTGCCAACACAGGGGACACGGGTTCGAGCCCTGGGCCAGGAAGATCCCACATGCCGTGGAGCAACTAAGCCCGTGTGCCACAACTACTGAGCCTGCACTCTAGAGCCCGCGAGCCACAACTACTGAGCCCATGTGCCACAACTACTGAAGCCCGTGCGCCTACAGCCTGTGCTCCGCAACAAGAGAAGCCACCGCAATGAGAGGCCTGTGCAGCGCAACTAGAGAAAAGCCCATGCTCAGCAACGAAGACCCAATGCAGCCAAAAATAAATAAATTTATTTAAAAAAAAAAAAACAGTTGCATAGTATTTCATCAAATTGCAGAGTCATAGGGTGTATCCATTTTAAAAACAAGTGTTTTAAGTGAAGGACAACACATATTCTGGTGGGTGCATCTGGTTTTAGGCTGCAACTAAATGGCTTTGGGCAAACATTTCATCTTCTCTGAGCCTCAGTTTCCTTATCTATAAAGTGAGGATAGAAGTACCTAATGTAGTTGTGAGGATTGAAACCATTCAATAATTTATCAAGCATTTGCTGAGGGCCTTCTACATACCAGGTAGTATTGGCTAATGTATTTGATGGTATTCTATAAACTGGGAAGCTTTATGTAAGGAAGTTCACCATGAGAATAATCCAAAAAGAGATGTGGACTTATCTTTGTCTCTTCCCCACTCACCTTAGCGATGTCTCTGAGTCTCTGCTGGATAAGTGCCTTTATACCAACCACTCTCCTCATCCTGACATCTTGATACGGACTTCTGGGGAAGTGAGGCTCAGTGACTTCCTCCTCTGGCAGGTAGGTCGTTTCCAACCATTGTTCTGTTTGTGTCGAAACTGAAAACTGTGACTGCACCCACAAAACAGATTGGAGGGTCAGCTAAAATCCAGATAAATGTCTCCAGGCTGTGCCTGGTAACTTTTGCTATCCCTTCCTCATCTGTCCCTGGCTTTGTGAGCCTGTGTAGTTCTTACTGTCTAAAGTGCCCAGGGGAAGAATCAAGGCTATCCAGCTGTGGTGAAAGCTTTACTTGAACCTCTCTTCAAGGAACTGGACTTCTGCCTTAGGTCCCTGAGCATAAGCTTCTGCCCTGGTAACCTTCCATGTCACCCAGCACCTCTGGGCTAGAACCTCGCCTTGCATTTACTAATTTCTCGCCTATAGAATAAAGGGCGGCATCTACACAAGCACAGGCCACAGGAGGTATAAACTGTATGCAGACTCTTTCTTCAGGGCCTGCCATTGCCTATCAGCTCAGTTATCCCAGTGTAGGTAGTTCTCTAAAAGCCCATATCAAAATAAGTTTGTCTTTGCTTGAAAATCTCCATCATCTGTTAAGTTGGCCCCTGAGTAGCACTTGGCTGGGGGAAATCTTGTTCAAGGAGAGGCTGAAGGGAGAAACTCAGCTTGGAAGCAATTCACGTGGTAAAGTTCTGGAAATTTTAATGGACCATAGTCTTAAGAGTGAACTAACAAGATTTAGCTACTGAAGATACTTTTAGTCTTTGGCTATATTGAAAGCAGTATAATGTGCAGCTTGTGGTTTTATGGCCCATTCTGCTGGTCAGATTATGTCTAGAGAGTTTACTTCTGGGCACTGGGTTTTAAGAGATTGCACTGGTAAACTAGAGGACTTAGCAGAAGAGGCCAGCCTGGATGGCAAGGAGTCTGAAGCTCATGTCCAATAAGGCAGGGGTCCCCAACCCCTGGGCTGCGGACCACTACCAGCCTGCGGCCTGTTAGGAACCCGGCCGCACAGCAGGAGGTGAGCAGCGGGGGAGCAAGCGAAGCTTCATCTGCCACTCCCCATCGCTCGCATTCCTGCCTGAACCATCCATCCATCCCCCCACCCCACCCTGTCCATGGAAAAATTGTCTTCCATGAAACCGGTCCCTGGCACCAGAAAGGTTGGGGACCACTGCTATAAGGAATGAGTGAAGAATAATGGTCTGGGAGAGAAGAATGGTGATAGTTTATTCTCTTGGGAAAAAAATATTAAGTTCCTCCTTTGTGCTGGAAATATGGCAGTAACCAAGTTAGAAATAATCCCTATTATCATTTATTTATTTATTTACTTACTTATTTATGGCTGCGTTGGGTCTTCGTTGCTGTGCGTGGGCTTTCTCTAGTTGCCGTGAGCGGGGGATACTCTTTGTTGCAGTGCGTGGGCTTCTCATTGTGGTGGCTTCTCTTGTTGCGGAGCACGGGCTCTAGGCGCGTGGGCTTCAGTAGCTGTGGCTCGAAAACTCTAGAGCGCAGGCTTGGTAGTTGTGGCGCACGGGCTTAGTTGCTCCGAAGCATGTGGGATCTTCCCGGACCAGGGCCCGAACCCGTGTCTCCTGCATTGGCAGGCGGATTCTTAACCACTGTGCCACCAGGGAAGCCCAATCCCTACTATCTTAAAACTTACAGTTTGTTGGAAAAGACAAGTGAACAAGTCATTACAACCTTGGGAACAGATAACAGGCAGTTCTAAGCTAGCCTTCAAATATTTGAAAGAATGTCACTTTGAAGAAGAAATAAAGTTGTTCCAGAGAAACGACCTGAGACCTTGGTAGGTGACATTGGTTTAACTTAATGAGCTATCTGACAGCTAAATTTATCCCCCTTGAGGCACTGAATTCCTCACCACTAAAGGTGTCAAGCAGTGGCTGTCAAGAATGTTCCAAAAGGGAGTCTTATATCAGTGATTATTGTTAAAAGTTCACCCAGCTCTTTGCTCTGCTTTATGTATGTTATCTTGTTAAATTTTCACAGTACCTTAAAAACTAGTTATTCTTATTACCCAGTTTTACAGTTGAGGACACTGAGGCCCAGAGAAGTTAAGTAACTTGCCTGAGGTCAAGTAGATGGTAAACGGTGGAGCCAGAATTCAAAGCCAGGCAGTCGGGCCCCGGAGCCCATGCTCTTAACCATTGTCCCATACTCTGCTACTTAAAAATAACAGTGACAGCTACCATTTGTTCATTGCTAACTTTTATCAGACACTGTGTCTCCCAGATGACCTCTAAGGGCCAAGAGCCAGTAACATAATCTAGATGTTATTTCATAGTCCTAAAATTGGCTTAGAAAAATCCTGGTGGAAATGTTGATCTAGTCTCGCTTTGGTTCTGCCTTGCTACAGGCAGGTGATTTTACTGCCTCAGATGACCCGTCCCCCTATTAGTGAGTGAATCCGGGCTGGCAGCAGCAGCTGCAGCTCAGGATGCCTGTCCAACCTCATCTCTGGGTGTGATCAGCCTGCTCTTTCTTTGGAGCCTGACCAGGGATGTGTTCCAGTAACATGTTATTAAACCATACTCTCTTCCTTCCCCACCTTTCCCAGACCTCCCACTCCTGCTTGGTGTTCCAGCCTGTTCTGTGGCCAGAATACACGTTTTGGAACCTCTGTGAGGCCATCCTGCAGTTCCAGATGAACCATAGCATGCTTCAGGTAAGAGTTCAGGGCTGGCCTGACTGGATGGAATGGAAGAAGGGGTTAGCATTGATGACCACCCACGGCTATATATGTCAGGCACTTGCTAACAATCATGTTAATGATGAGTAGCTACCACTTACTGAGTATTTACTATGTGTCAGGCACTGTGAACAGTTTATATGCACTATCTCATTCAATGTTCCCAAGAACCCAATGAGCTAGGTATTATTAGCCCCATTTGTGCAAATGAGTAAATCAAAATTATTTAGCTAAGGACACATAACCAATAAAAGATGGAACTGGGATTCAAGTTATAAATCTTTAATCTCTTTACTATGGAAACCCAGGAAAGGCTTTTCAGAGAGATTGGCCATTATTCCCTGAAGGAATTGGCCTAATAAAAGATTGTAGAAGTGGAAGTATACAAAATCCAAGACGCTTCCAGAGGGATTAAAAATGAAATAGCACTGTCTTTGTATGAAACTGTGTTCTACCAAGACTTGAAGTTCTGCTTTCAGTTTTGATCACCAGATCTTGAAACAGGTTTCATTAGGAGGCAGAGTCACCTACGTCTGATTAGGACTCTTAATAATAATGGCAGTGTGTGTGGTGGTGGCAGCTAACGTATTGAGGGTCTATTAAGGCACTTTGGTGTTTTCATGTAAGTTTTCTTATTTAACCCTTCCAGCAATCTAGCAGGTTTGGTGTCCTTGTTTTTCAGATATGGCAACAGAGGGGCAGGGAAACTGTCCCAAGGTCACAGAATTTTAAACCCAAACCTGGTGATGCTTCTTGAGTCTGGAGAGATAATGGCCAGGAGGAAATAATGATCTAAGCCAGGGCTTTTCGGTCCCCTTGGCATCGCAGACTCCTTGGAGAAGCTAACGAAAGCCGTAGACCATCTCCCTAGAAAAATTGCAAAGATCACTCTAACACATGGCATTTTGCATAGAATTACATTAATCCCTTTAACACATAAACTACTTCTGGGGGTTCACATAACTCCTGAAATCTTTCCATGAATCCCAAGTCCAGAACTCCTGGAATAAGTCAATCAAATCATGAAGGTTTGGTCATGTGCTTGATCACTTAGTCTCAGAATTTGAAAAAGGAAGTTAAGTTCAAGTAAAAGGAAAAACAGCAAAGTCTCACTTATCCACTGTCAAAGAGGAATGAATATCAGATTTTTCCACATGACCAAGTCTCCCTTTAAGAACTAAAACTTTTTTTAATCCTATTTTGATAGAAAACCTGTTCTGAAACAGGTCTTGTGCATAATTCATTAACACCTTCTGTATACCAGGCACTTGCTAATAATGATGATGATTAGAATAATCACATTCTAATGATGCTGATAACGATAATATTGTTAGTAACTGCCCTCTTAAAGTACTTCACTGTGCAGGATGGCCTTGAAGGGTGGGACTCTTTCTCTAAGCTAGATTGTCCCAAAATACTTGGCTTTGGGATTTCTTGTATATGGTCAATGGCTAATTTTGACAGCATCCCTTCTTTCCTATTTCCAGTTTTAAATCAGCTACAGGCAAGGAAACCAGGCAACCAAGCTTGTTAGAGTTATGTCTGTAAAGTGAGAGTAAACTGGCCTTGCATGAAGCCCAGAGGATCTTGGTGCACGAGCTTTTGTGTATGGATATTCTTGTCTCTGAGTCGGCTGCTGAGAAGTCTTTTAGTAATTTCAGGTTTCTCAGATACTTTCCCACATGGCTATTGGAGGAATTAGCTCAAGTTTCACTCATTTCATAAATGTCTATCACTGAGTACCTGGCCTGAGTCAGGCACTAGGTTAGTATTAGGCACAAGAGAGTCAAGCAGTTAGTTGGCCAGACAAGATCCCTACCTTCATGGAGCTTGTATTTTTACTTGAGGAGACAGATAATAAGTAAACAAGTATATACAATAATTTCAGATTGTAATAAGGCAATGAAGAAAATAGGGTGATATGCTAGAAAGTAATGAAGAGAGCAGGAGGTGCTGAATAAAGCAGTCAAGGAAGGCCTCTCTAAGGAGGTCTTTTTTAAGCCATTATATTAGAGATGAGAGATAGCCAGATGGGTAAAAATCCGGGGGGAAAGAATTATTCTCTGCAGAGGGAGCAGCAAGGGCAAGGATACTAAAGTTATAAAGTTTAGGTCTTGGAAGAACAAAGAAAGAGGTCAGCACACATGAGGGAGAAGGATGTGGGATGAGGCTGGGTAGGAGTCAGGCCTCTGATCACTGAGGGCCTTGTAGGCCATGATGACACATCTGAAGACTTTTGATCAGGGGAGTGACAGGATCTGATTTATATTTTGTAAAAATCACTCAGGATTTTCAGAGGGCAGGAGTCAGAGACCAAACTCCTACAGTAGTCCAGGTGGGAGAATGTACCTCAAGGTGGGGTTGCAGCTGTAGAGAAGGGGAGGGCTGAGTGGACTGAGATGGAGGAAAAACAAAAGTTAAAACAGGAACAAATGAAACTAAGTTGATAATATAACCCCCAGTGAAAGGGATTAATTCCAGTTACCTGAACATAGTTCTCTGACTATACATTTTTAGTGGGATATATTCTAAGGATAATACAAACTGGAAAGCTAACTTAAACATTACTTAGGTTTATTAATGGTAATGTTGATGATGTAACTCTGAAACTCTTTTATTCATCTTGTAGGATAAAACAAATGAGTAAAATGTTAATGTTATTAGGAACCAAAACATTTAGGTTTTGGCCTGGGCAGCTGGGTAGATGGCTCTGCCGTTTCCTAGGATGGGGTGGAACGTGTTTGAGGACAGCCATTAAGAGTTTCATTTGGTACCTAAGAATCATAATTTCAAACATTTATTGAGTTCTTACGTATCAGGCATCCTTTTACTTATATTCTATGTAGTTCTGTAAGGTAGATACTATTATTAATTGCCCCCATTTTTAGAGTGAGGAAACCAAAGTAATAACAGAGATGCTGACTGCCCTGAACCTTTTTTCAGCAGACCTCATAGAGGTTTTGGCCAGATTTCCTCTACCCAGGAGCCCTCAAACTCTGTTTCCAGAAATCTTAGCACCTCAGCAGAAGCACTAAGCGTACAATCCAGACTGACAACATCCTGGCCAGTTTGGCCTCAGACCAGAGAGCTGATCTTTCTAATATCTCCCTTGTATGTATCCTGTATCATCACCAAACTGGACTCTTCACAGTTCCTTGTTCCCAAACCCTTTGGTATTCTGCCTCCACATCTGTGTTCTTGACCCATCTCCCAAATTCCCATTGTTAAATTCTGAGCTGCTCTGTCTCTAAGCCCAGCCCAGTATGTCCCCATTCCCTGCAGGAAGCCAGGGCAGGGAGTTGGGTTCTTGATCTATAGTAGCTCACTGGGATGAGGGCAGCTGATGGATGCTAATGGAACCAGGGACTCAGCTACAAATTGTTGGAGGCTAGACCTTGGTATCTGAAGGGACCATGGCAGTTTCCAGGTGGTCACCCATCAGTCTTAGAGAATGGGGGCTGGCAAATGGAAGAAATCTCGACTATGACACAGTAGGACAGATAGAAAATTAGGGCAAGGAAGGGGTGGGCAGCAGTACAGAGCCACTGATCCTCAGTTACAGGCTGCATGGATGGTAGGTCCATGGGGGAGATCTTTGACAGAGATGAGGAATAAGTGTTCGGTCCACTTAATCTGTAATGATATAGAGGGAGAATATACATATTCCCACTAAACTTCCTTTGATGCATTTGTCAGAGGTTAAACGCCAGGGTGGAACAATCAACCATTTTATTTCTAGTGCTCTTCAGGTAGTCACTATCTTCTTCTCAAGAGAAGTTAAAAACTTCAGCTATTGTCTCAGACATTCCTGACTTTGAGTCATGGCACAGCCTTCTAGCTGTGTGACTGACTGGGCAATTACTTAACCCTTCAGAGAGTCACTTTTCTCCTCTGTAAAATGAGGGGAGTAATGATAATAATAATACCTGCCTCACAGGTTTGTGATAAGTCTTCAGTAAGCTAATACACTAAAAGCGCTGGAACAGAGTTCATTTTCAGAGACTGGTGGCCAATGTCGTTCACAATGTATGTCTCTGGGCTCTTCAGACTTCATCTGTCTCCAGAAAAACCACAGACACTTAGCATCCCGCTCATCCCATCACCAGTACAGTTCCCTTAGCAGGGAGACTCTGGGTGCTCGTCAAAACATCATGTTTCCAGCAAGAGGTACTGTCTCTAACAACCGTCAGAAATGCACCCCCCCATGCTGCTGACCTGGGCATATTGATTGTGGCAAATGGGGACTTTGGGGAAGACTTGTCATTAGCTAATGAATGTTTTGAAACCCAAGACCTGCATCCTCTCCATGCCCCAGTGAGGTCAGAGGACTTGAGGGTTTATATACTGGAGGGGCTATTACATCTTGTTCTCTAATTCTGCTGAGGAGAGAACAAGAGCAGAGAGGCTTAATGCCCAGGAGAGATTTATATTAATAGGTTAGGGCCCCATTTCTCAAAAGGAGCTCCTTGGAGCCCTTACACCAAGACCATATAAGGTCTGCATAAGAAGTGTCTAAGGTAATTATTAACGCCCTCTCCCCTGATAGGTCATTATACAGGGAGAGTAGACAGTATGGTCAGGGAGAGAGAAATTGACTATTAGGACTTCCATTAGCCTAGATTTTCAGAGGCTGAGTACCTGAGAAGAACTTACAACACCTTTGAGATAGGGAGGTAGATCTAGACCATGTGGAGGTTGCACAGAGGTGCCCAGATGCAGGCCACTGGTTCCCCACTCCACCCCTAGAAAGTACAGCTTATCCAGAGGCACGGAACACATTTCCCAAAGATCTTTCAAGAAGTTATCTTAGGGCTTCCCTGGTGGCACAGTGGTTGAGAGTCCTCCTGCCGATGCAGGGGACGCGGGTTCGTGCCCCGGTCCGGGAAGATCCCACATGCCGCGGAGTGGCTGGGCGCGTGAGCCATGGCCGCTGAGCCTGTGCGTCCGGAGCCTGTGCTCCGCAACGGGAGAGGCCACAGCAGTGAGAGGCCTGTGTACCGCAAAAAAAAAAAAAAAATGTTATCTTAGTGGAGAAACCAAGGGAACTTCAAACCACTGTGTGACCTAGGCCAGGCCCCTCCCCACCTCAGCCTTGGTGTCCTTGTCTGTACAATGAGAAGGCTAGAGCTCATGGTCTTTACGAGCTCCCCTGACTCTGTCATCCTAACAGTGAATCGCTGATTCCTGGCAAATTAGGGGCCAGGGTCTGCTTGGCTGCAGCCTCCCTGCTCAGCACTCAGTCTAGGGCTGCCATTTGGAAAAAGCCTGAGCCTCATGGAGCAATTTTAACCAGCTCCGCATTTCCTCCTTCTGTGGCTCGGTGCCCTCCTCCTTCCTGTTCAGCCAGGACTTAGCCTACTTAGCCCTAGCCACAAGCAGTGGTGACAGAAGAAGGGCTAACTGTTAATAGCCAGGCACCAGATTGGGCATTCATTATCTCATTTTTCCTCAAACCACCCAGTGATGTGGACACTATCGTCTCCATTTTGCAGATGAAGAAAGAGGCTTGGAGAGGTGAGGGAGTCCTCTGGACAGAAACTTCTCAAACCCCAGTATTCCAGGCAGACTCACACTGGCCTGATCACGCTCTTTGATTTCCTGAGTGATCTATAGTAGCCCATTATTCCCCCGCTGATATTCTCCTCCCCCCATACACTTTACCTTTATCTGAATCTTCCCCATTGGTTAAAGCTCAGCTCAGATTCTGCCTGACCATGAGATTTCACTGCCCCCTTGACCTTCATCAACCACAGTTTCTTTCCTCTGAACTGCATGGCCCTTTCTCTTACCTCCAAGATGATCCTTACCACATTCCACCTTGTATTATGGTATTTGGGTACATCTCTGTGTCCTACTCAGCCTGTAGGCACATGGATCGCGGTGACTACGTCCTGTGCATTTCCGTACCCCCAATAAAATCTTGTATGTAGGACCCAGGGTTCCTCCTGACTAAGGCCAGGAAGAAGCCCTTCTAACAAGATGAAGACCCTTACAGCAACTTTTTAAGCTTGTTTTAGTCTTCATAGCTCCACATGGGAGTTCGTTATCATAGCAGAAGAGTATCCTGGAATGCCTTGGATCATTCAACAGCCTGGAGGGGGGATTTTCCAGATTTTTCATTTGTCATCTTTATTCATGCAGTAAGTCTTTATTGCTGAGAGACCCTAGCAAATCACTTCCCTACTCTGAAACTCTATGTCTGTCTCCAGCACCTCCGTAGCTCTTTTGGGAGGGTCAAGTGAGACAACAGATGAAGTGCTTGTGTACATGTAAGATATTCCTTAAAGGATTAAAACAAAGCAATCCAGGTGTTCACAGGCTGAGTAGGACACAGACAGGTACCCAGATACCACAGTACAAGGTAGAATGTGGTAAGGGTCACAAAGGGTATAGGATACCAAATCGGCAGCAAAATGGGAGTTTCTCACACATGGAATAGGTTTGGCAGGAGGGACTCTGGTGCTAAGGTTCTGCAGCCTGTTAGAGTGGCAGGAGCAGAGAGCATCAGTGAGGCACAGCAAGGCCTTGGTTCTGCTCCAAAAGGGTTTTCCCCTTCTGTGCCAGGAGCATCCTCCTTGTCCTCCTGGGATCATACAGTCAGTGTACTGAGCATTTCACATGTACAGGGTGCCCCAAGTGCCAGAAAGGAAAAGCCACAGTCTCTGTCCTCTAGGAGTTTATGGTCTGTCTGAAGACACACACAGGGTATGAGAAGTGCTGCCAAGGAGTATAATCACTTACCTGGTGTCAGAACTGGTTCCAGGAGCCTGAGGGCTCCACTGAGCCTTCAAGGGTTCATTTTTCTAACAGAAAATGTGGACTGTGGACACTAATGCCTATTCTAGAGGCAGGATGAAGTAAGTGGCTTAAGAAAGCTGAACCTGCTTCTCATAATGTTCACAGGAGGGCCATTTGCTGCACGAGTCAGCCTGGTCTCCATATGAGAGGCAGTTCTGGATCCAGACTCTGAAAGATAACTTTAGGCACTTGGGAGGATGGCACCCTTAGAGTGACCTGGGAAACCAAAGAAATGACCCACTGCATATGCCCCAGGCAGGAATAGAACCTTCCTTGCATCAGAGTGATAACTTGTAAAATTGCTGTTTCTGTTTGAGAGCCTGCTAATATGCTGGAGGGATTTTGCATACATTATCTCTAATCCTTAAAACCACTCTTCAAGGTAGGCACAACCCCGCTTCACAGATGAAGAAGTGAGGTTAGGAGAGGATTTGCCCAAAGCCACAAAGCTAGGTGGTGGGGGAACCAGAAGTCACACCCACATTTGCCTTGTTCCCTTCCAAGTGCAAACCTGAGAAGAATTTCAAGAAATACAGAAACTCCCACCCAAAACAAACCAAGATGGATCCAGAACTGCCACTGCCCTGCCTATACAACATGGGCACCACCCATTGCACACCTACTACCAAACCTTTCCAGATCTGCTACAGACTTCCCACTGTTCCACTTAACTTGGCCCGTCCTGTGCCCCACCCTTACCTCCTCCATCCCAATTCCACCCACGCCTAAAAATGATCTCCCCTCCCCAATCCCCACTTTTCTCTAGCAGAAGGCCCGAGACATGTATGCAGAGGATCGGAAGAGGCAGCAGCTGG
This sequence comes from Stenella coeruleoalba, assembly GCF_951394435.1. Classification (NCBI taxonomy): domain Eukaryota; kingdom Metazoa; phylum Chordata; class Mammalia; order Artiodactyla; family Delphinidae; genus Stenella; species Stenella coeruleoalba. The sequence continues at coordinate 20,497,471 of NC_137169.1, forward strand.
AGAGGGACCAGGCTGCAGTGACAGAACAGCTGCTGCAAGAGGGGCTCCAGGCCAGTGGGGACGCCCAGCTCCGACGGACACGCTTGCACAAACTCTCAGCCAGACGAGAAGAGCGGGTCCAAGGCTTCCTGCAGGCCTTAGAACTCAAGCGGGCTGACTGGCTGGCACGTCTGGGCACTGCATCAGCCTGAGTGAGGCTGGCCTCCTGCCACTTTGCCCTGCCCTCTGCCTCCAGGGCCCCACTCCCCTTTCTTTTCTTGGTGAAAGGTACCTCCCTCCTGATGATGAATTGTGTTTCCTTTGCTTGGCAAGGGAGCCCCAGAGGCCAGGTTTGCTGGCCATAGACATCTTTGGGCTGCCTGGGACAGTGCCCCTGGAGAGGGTTGAGGGTGAGAGTCTCTCACAAGTACACTAAACCCAAACTCTGATCCAGGTCAAACTCTGATCACAAATATGTTCAGAGAGCAGAGGGCCCCAGCTCTTCCATCTTTGCCACCTCTACCTGTACTCCTAGGTGCACTTTCTTTTTCCACCAGCACATCCTTCAACACAAAGAATTTCGGGGAAGAGTTCTCCCCAAAACCTTAGCCCTTTACCCATCCATCTTAGTCTTCACAAAAGATGTGGAGCCACCTTGGATCTGCTGGTAAATAGCTAATAGGCAGCCAGCGTTATTTAGGCAAGGAAGGGGAGGGAGAGACAGAAAGAAAAGTTGCCCATCTGCTGCTCCTCCCCCTTGGCTGTCCACCTGGGATTTGCTATTGAATCTCTACCCCCTCCCACCACACAGTGCTGACTGCTCACTGAAAGCAGCGCCCCCAACGGTGCGCGGAAGCCAGGCGGGTGATTACAATCCAATTACCTATTGTCGACTCAGCCCACACAAGCTTTTCTCCTCTTGCAGGGCATGGGGCCAGGCTCCACTCCCCAGTGAGACCGGTCCCCTCCATGGCTACAGAGTAACAGAAGACCTATAGGCCCTGGTGAATCTAATCCAGCACAGGCCACCTTCCCTGGATCACATCAGGACCAAGAGCACAGAAACAAGCACTTCTCCCAACTGACTGCCTCCTGCCCTCAGCATCTTGGACTCTGCTTCCCACCTCAACAGCCTTTGAGGCTTTTCTCAGCTTTTGACCTGTCCCCCTAAGTAGACCGTGAGATGATTTATTCCCAGCATGGCAGAGTCTCAGCTTGTGAGGGCCAAGGTTGCCCAGCAGGGAGAAGAGGGCCGAGTCAAGGGCCGTGTCCTTTTCCTTACCTCTCCCTGCCAGGCCTCGCTGCAGAGCTGCTGAGAGGATTAGTGCCTTTGAAGAGCTGTCTGAGCAGCTCTGTGCTTCAGGTGCCCCAGAGCAGCAAGCACCAGCGGGTAATACCAACCAAAGGCTACTCTGTTTAGTCTTCCCGGTTTACTTTCTGCAAACTGTTTCCCAGCACCTCCCTCTAGGGGAGAGGTAGGATCTTGCAAGCAGTGCTAAGAGCATATTCTTTAAAACCTGTAACTTCCCTATACTCCAGTCTCCTCCCCTTTCTGTGCCTGGATACCTGGCACAAGAGACCCTTTGGGCATCTTCCCTGCGCCCAGAATCAAACATAAATGCCCGGCACTGCGATTGAGAAGCCAATCAATGCACCCTTTGGCAAGTCCCCCTCACACACCTGGCACTCCCCACTACCAATCCCTGGCATGGGGTTCCCGGAGAGCAGGTGCTGTACATTTTCCAGCTTTACAAGGGGACTGTTGACAGCCTTAATTAGGGAGGCATGAATTATGCGGCTATAATGCAGAGCCCTACAATTAAGGCGGGAATGAGGGGCTGGAGGCAGCAAATGGAATCTGCCCTGTGAGCATGGTTGTTGAGTCCTGTCTCCTTTCTGGGTCTGACTTTCCCTACTATGATTGGGGTACAGCAGAGGTGATTAATGGGGCTGGTATCTTTGGCCTGAGGTCCTGTATTCTGGGAAAGGTACACAGTGGGGAGGGGTGAGGAGTGGCTGCCTCTAAGGGGTGGAAAGGAGAAGAGGTGGAGGGATCGCTGCTGCTCAGGAACAGGGGCTGCAAATAGTTGATATGAACTCACAGTGATTGCTTTCTACCGGTGTGATTTGTACAAACCAGCTCAACCCTTGCCTCAAGAAATTAGGTGAGACCTATTTAAATGTCTTCCCACCTGTGAGCCAACCCCCCCCCCAATTGAGGATATTTATCGTGTTGCGTTCTCTCGGGTGTCAAATAGAATTTTTAAAATTCTTAGATGTAAAACTTGTTTGCGAACAGTGCAACAGAAGATCATGTTTTGCTGCAGCAATTGTCTACCTTCCTCAGGTGCACTTGGCTACCTCCAGGATCCCTAGCTTTGGGGACGGGGTGGGGGAGCCACTGGAAGAGTCCTTTTTCCATCGCAACCCCTGTACCTCTACTTGTTTCCTAATGCCCGGACGCTTTCCTCCACCCTCCTTTTCCCTCGTGCAAGTGAAAGGAAGCCAGCCAGCCTGCCAGTGTGGAAGGAGGGATTTCGCCAGCTGCGTCTGCAGCGCCCAGGGTTAGTGGCTGCATCGGGTGGGGGCAGCTGAGCTTCATGTCTCCGTAGCGGGTAAAGATTAGAGGGAGGGGAGTGCTAGTAGGCCTTCTTGGCGGCCACTCTCCGTCATTCAGTGGCGGGGTTCTGAGGTCCAGGAACACAAGGACCTAGGAGAGCCATCCACCCGACAGGCTTTGGGGGGGCTTCGTTGGTGTTTGGGGAGGCGGCTGAGCAACGGGTGCTGAAAGGACAGCTCCTACCTGCCCCACTGCACCCGAAAGGCACCTCTGCGTGTAAAGTCTCCCCCTGGAACCCCCACCCCACCTCGAGTGGACCGCCTTCCAGGTGAGGTGCCCGAGAGGCGTCCTCCGAGTGGCAGCCTGGAAGGATGCACGTCCGGCTGCGCCGAGCTGGCTTCCCCGCTCTTTCCCCACTTCAGCGTCAGCCTTGGCCCTGGGAACTGCAGCTTGTGCCTCCAAGCCGCGCGCTTCCTCCCGCCTCCGGCGGAGAAGGGCAGTGCGGCCAGGCCTAGCAAACCCTTCTTCTGGGGCCCCCAGCGGGAACAGGAAGGAAAGCGGCTGAGATGCGCCCTAAGTGTCGCATGGCTTGGAGAAGTGGGTAGCTCGGTTGCATAAGGTGGAAGGAACTTGGTAGTTTGGAAAAGCCAGCTCTTGGCGGGAGCCGAAACCCAGAGCCCGCCGAGTCGCACCACCCTCCCTCATTTATTGCCCTCGACGCGCGCCTCCCCCACTGCGCCCCCACCCCCTAGGCGCGCCGCCGTCTCGCGCGCCCTCCCCCCCATACCCCCCTCCTCACTCCCTCCAGAGGAGGTGAGTTTAAACCCCGCCCACGTGACCCCAGCTGGGCCAATGAACGGCGGCGGGAGGTGAAATCCGGTTCTAACCGGTCCGGGGCTCCCAGCGCTATAAAAACTTTATAAACCCCCCGGAGCCCGAGCAGTGTGAAGAAGAGGCGAGAGCGACCCTTGGACTGGCCAAAGCCGCGCGCCACTGCATCCCCGTGTCCAGCGCATACGTCCCGCCGCCGTCGCCACCATGCCCAAGAGAAAGGTACGTGGCGCGAGGGCCCCAGGCGCTGGGCCGCCGCCGCCGCCACCACCGCCACCACCACCACCAATGCAGCAGCCGCCGCCGCTTCCCCGGCTTTGGGAAGCGCGAATCAGCGGCGAGCTGGAGCAGACTCAGCCCCCCGGCGCGGTAGCTCGAGGCGGTGTCAGGCGGCCCCGGGCTAACCCTGCGCGGCTTGGCTGCCCGCGGGCGCCAGAGGCCATATTGGAGGAGCGGCGGCCGCGGCGGGAGGAGCCATGTTGGCGGCTGTTTATCCCGCTCCCCTTGGGCTCGACGTGCCCGCCCCGCGCCCCCTCCCCCCATCGCTAGCCCCCCCCCCCTTCCCCGCGGGCGGGCAATTCAAACCCGAAAGGGCGGGAAGGCGGCATTCGGGGTTGGCGGGCGGGGGAACGCGCTGCCGCCAAAAAACCGCCGCCGTGAGGGGGCGGGGCCTTCTTCCCTGGGGGCGGGACTTCGCAGTGTGGCCCCACCTCCACCGCGCGCCGCCCACGGCCCCCGCGCACGAGACTCGCCCCGGTGCGCGCCGCTGCCGCCCACGAGTTCCCCCGGCGGCGTGCTCCTCCCGTCTCCCGCCCTCGACGGCTGCCATGGCAACGGCGCTCGGGCCCCGCCTCCGGAGGGGTTTGTTTGCTCCTAGTACAGCTGTTGCTTCTGCCTGGCGCGGCGGCGCGGGCTGCGCTTCGCGCGCCTCGCTCCAGCTTTGCGCGCGCTTCGCGGGGCCCCGCCGTCCCTGCGCGTTATGAGCCAGACCGGGTGTGAGGCTGGCACATAACAGCGTTCCTAGCGCTTTCTGAGCACTTCGGGGATTTGCATAGGAGCTGGGGATGCTACAAACTGAGGATTTGTATGTCTTAGGAAAGTTGTGTGCAAGATTCCCTTCGATTTTTTTTCTCCCCCCTTTAGGACTTCGTTAAGTTTACTGAATCATTAAGAACTGCTTCAGAAACTGCAGCTTTCTTAGCTTTTGCTTGTTTTTTATAGGCTGAAGGGGATGCTAAAGGAGATAAAACCAAGGTGAAGGATGAAGTAAGTCTTACTCTCACTGCTTTTGGAGTCTCACAAAGCCTTGGGCTCCTTTAGTGGTAATTAACCATATTCATAGTCCTGAATTTGCCTCAGTAAGCTCTCTTTACTTCCTGTAGTCTAGAACAATTCAGGTGCAAAACTTTTTTGTATTTAAGTGGTTCAACTGTCCTATTTGTAATTTTCTTTATTTTTTTTAAATAGCCACAGAGAAGATCTGCAAGGTTATCTGCTGTAAGTGTGTCTGCTTTTAAATTTTCATATTATTCCCTGAAACTAAAAAGCATTGAAAAACGGTTCCCTTTGCTTCCCATGAATTACGGTCAGTGGCTGGTATTGAATGACTTACTCTGCTATGGACTCTTGCCCATTTGGAATTTGCTCGTTCTGAAATTGTGATGGCTGTAGCCAAAGTGGGACACTTCCGAGTGTTACTTGAGTGGGTTTCTGAAGATATGAAGTTCTAATGGAAAGCCCGCCACAAACTTTACAAAGTAGGAGAAACTTCTATGCCAGTGGTGCTGTGGTTTGGTTGTGGGTTGTTTTCTTTGGTCCATTGTACTAATGTTCTCTGCTTTCCTTTTCTCCCCCAAATAAAAGAAACCTATTCCTCCAAAGCCAGAGCCCAAGCCTAAAAAGGCCCCTGCAAAGGTGAGTAGGACGGTGAGACAAACATGCATCTAGGATTTACATAAAAGCCTGAACAGTTTCCCATGTTGCTGACAGGGAGACCTGCTATATAACAACTTCATCTGTTGACACAGAGTTGAGATTTGACAGAGTTAATAGGACTGGTCCTTAACCAAGAACTCTGTCTTCAATTTACAGGAAACTGTACACTTGGGTATTAAACAAGTGCAAGTGTTTAAGCTGTCTTATTCTATTATTTACATTCAGATAAAGAATTCCGTGTATTGAAGACCACAGTTTGGCCTTGTTTTTATGAATGGGGGAGGGTATGTAGTTTATTTGTGTATCTTATATTTGATCAACAGCCCTACTTTGTGCAGAGCTTTGTAGACTTGTATCCCGGTGATATGAAATGAGGAGAAACAGCTTTTTTCCCCCCATCCCCCCATTTTAGAAGGGAGAGAAGGTACCCAAAGGGAAAAAGGGGAAAGCTGATGCTGGCAAGGATGGGAATAATCCTGCAGAAAATGGAGATGCCAAAACAGACCAGGTACAACTATTTTCACTTTACGTTAAGTCTGCCCATTCAATCAGTTAATGATCCCAAAAGCTTTTGTGGCCTTTTTATTACATCTGTGTCACTCCAAGTGCACCTTTTAGTCTGGAATTTGCTTGTGGTTTTTTTCTGTGAGTTTAATCTGGATTCTTGAAGGCTCTGCCGTCCAATAAAGAGAGCTGTGGTATGAGCCTTGTCCTGTCGTTAGGTGTCGCGCTCATGCTACACCATGGTTTTCAAGTTGGGAATAACCTCAGATCTTGTAATACTGGTGTGCCCCCTTCCCCAGTTTTACAGTAAGGTCCAGAGGGGAAGTGACTTAGCAAAGTTACCTGCCAAGTCATTTTCAAAAGAAGTACTGAGTCTCAGTGTCAAAGTACCTAAAACCTGAACTTTGGCCTGGGAGCAAAGTAATGCTATAAATGAAATATAAATGAAGATAGTTTCCACATCTATATATTGTATTCATCTGTCTGTTTTTCTTTTAGGCACAGAAAGCTGAAGGTGCTGGAGATGCCAAGTGAAGTGTGCATTTTTGATAACTGTGTACTTCTGGTGACTGTACAGTTTGAAATACTATTTTTTATCAAGTTTTATAAAAATGCAGAATTTTGTTTTACTTTTTTTTTTTTAAGCTATGTTGTTAGCATACAGAACACTTCATTGTTGTTTTTTGGGGGAAGAGCACATGTCACTAATAGATTGTCTCTGAAGCTGGATTGACATGGGAGAAAAACACCTTTCCCGTCTGGTTTTGAGAGACTTCCTCTTGGTTCCCAGGAAGGAGGGGGTTCCTTGATACTGACACACAGTAGCCACCTTGGCACAAATGCCTTGTGGTGTGGAAACTAAAGTTAGTTTTTATGTTCTCTTCTCCCTCTCCACCTTCAGCATAGACTTGACTCCCTTAAACCCAGAGACCTGTTGGAACCTGACCCCCAAAAATTGGTTACCAGTATGTCAGGCAATCTGGACTTTGCATTGTCACCATTGAGATGGCGTCCCTCAAAAGAGCAGCGGTTCCTTTTTTAGATTGTGGATCTTCAGATTGATACTTTTGCCATTTTCATTTCCTGAAAGTCAGGGTCGGCTTGTGAAAAGTTGTTAAACAACATACTAAATGTGAAATGTCAACCCTCACTCTAAACTTTCCCTGTTCAGAGCATCACATGAAGACTTCATGGGGTTTTATAGTGGCTTTCTGATTTTGGTAGTCCATTGCAAAAGGGAGTTTGAAAGTTGTATACTGTTAACGATTGTCTGCCCATGTCCTGCCTGAAATACCATGATTGTTTATGAAAAGTATCTTTAATAAAGCTGGATACAGTTTGACTTGGAATGCTGCCTCTAATCTTTTCCCAGGAGTGGGGGAGCCTGGTTTCTCCAAGTCTCTTGGGACAGGATGCATTCTGGTGTGAGGTGTAGAGGTTCCATGTACAGTCAGTCTTTATGGTCCATCTGTAGAACACAGTGCTACGTGGACTTGGGAAAGATCCCAGGAGTAGACAGGTGGTGAGAGGCTGGGAGCAGAGAAGTGGTTTCTGTACTTGGTTATGTAGAACTACCTGAAGTGTATTTTTAAATGCAGGTATTTGGTAGATCTGAGGTTTGGGCCTGGCAGCTGATGGTACAAGAGCCTTTCCACTTCATTCACATTTAAGATCTCTGTAAAATTAGCAAGTTAATAGATAACGGCTGTATAGTCCTTGTGCGAGAAGAAAATGCCTGTGTGTCTACACGGTTGACCATAAGATGTGTAAGGCAGATGGCGCCCTGCTGTTGAGCAGACCTGCAAATCTTCTGTGAATTGGTTAAATTCTTGTCCTTGTTGGTAAACTGCTCTAGCTCCAAAAGCAAAGACATTAATGGGGACTTTGCTGATTGCCTTATTCTGGAGACCCTTCAGAGAACCCCTTTCCTCTAGGGAAATAGCAAGAAGTTATGTTAGGAAATAGAACTTGTAATAAATTGATGCTTGCAATTTGAATTTGCTTTCATGGGTCACCTGTTGTTTGAGAGGAATAAAGTAAATTGGAGGCTATTTTAAAAGAAAATCTTACATTGCTTTATCCCTTTAGTCAAAATGGTAGAGCTTTCATATCAGTTAAGCTCTTCATTGATAAGTTTTCTGTGTATTATCTCCAATCTTCAGTTTTGAGATAGTTGTGTAATGCAAGTGTTTAACACCCTTTTTACCGATGAGGAAACAGCTCACATGAAGAGACTTGTTCAAGGTTACGTGTACATCTAAAGAGAAGCGGTTATGAGTACATCTAATGAGTAGCAGAGTCCTGGTTCAAACCGCCAACTTTAGTCAAAAATAGTTTCTGAGTTCGACTTTTAAGGGGCACCTTTTGGATAAAGTAACGTTTGCCCACTTGGGCAATTTCCAGGCATTTGCTTCCATTATTGCTGAAATAGTTCTAGGATGTAGGTTGTTAATTTTTATTCGGGGATGGTGTCATCTTCCGGAGTGGAGCCTGATACAGCTGTTAGGAGTGGGGGTATGGCAACTTGTTACTTGCACAGAAGTTGCAGGATTTGAGGAAAGCCACAGTTGGGGTTATCTCATTAGTATTTGTTAAAAGAGTTCAGGTTGTCGAGACGTGTTGAGCCATGGACCATGCTAGAAGTTCGGCCAGATGCTCTCCTTTAATCTTAGGGTCAATCCTGTGTAGGTATTACCCCCATTTGATAGCTAAGAAACACATTCAGATATGAAGTGACTGGCTTGGGTTATACTCAGTAGTAACCATTTTTTTGTGTTACCTAGAAATTAGGATGAGAAGAGTGAACTTGAACTTTTTTTTCCTTCCCAGAAAATATTTGCCGATTTGACTGGCTGTGGACCATGAGAGTGCCTGGGCTTAAAAATCAAGAAACCAAATGTGAAAACCTGGTGAGGACATTTACAACAGCCATAATAGTTTGATCAGTGGCAGTCCTGACCTGAACTAAAAATAATCAGAGAATATAAAAATGGATTCCCTTCCCCTTAGTCCTGTCTCCAAGCCCATTTGGGAAGAGTTACTGGCGACTCTGCTTTGGCTCTTTAAATTAAAAAAAAATCAAACGGCTAAAACAGGATTTATTCCCTAAGAGAAGTACTGAGGTAGAGTGGTTCTAAGGACCTGGGTGGTTATTTCCAACTTTGCTGCTCTGCCGCTCTCAGAATGTTGTCCACCCACCTCAGCAGTCAGCTGCTCCAGACCTCAACTTGACACCAGTGTCCAGAGGCAGAAGATTGTTTCTTTTTTTCTCCTTAAGAAGAGTGAATTATGCAGGACTTCCCTGGTGATTCCTGGCTGGGGAACTGAGATCCCGCATGCTGCTTGGTGTGGTAAAAAAAAGAACAATGAGTTATTTCCCAGAAGTGCCTTAGTAGCTTGTGTCTAATTGGGCAGAAGTAGGTCACCTGCCCAGTCTTAAACCAATCGTGGCAAGAGGGATGAAACCACAGAATCTGTTTCGGATTCAGCCAGAATTATTGAAATTGAATCGGGAAGGGATAGATGATGACAGAAGAAGGGTTGAGTGGACAATCACTGCTGCACTCGGTTCCTGTGATGTCTCCAAGCCTCACCTTGCGTGGCTTGAGTGCAGTATTTGACACTGCTGAGCACAAGCCTCCCACCTTTATTTTAAGTTGAGAAATAATTCAGACACCATGAAATTCACCATGTTAAAGCCTGTAGTTCAGTGGTTTTTAGAATACTCACAAGTTGTGCAACAATTACCAGTAATTCCAGAATATTCTTAGCACTCCAGAAAGAAACCTCATACCTATTAGCAGTTGTTCCCCATTCCCTCTCCCCCCAGCCCTAGGCAACCACTAATCCACATTGTCTTTACTTTTTACTTTTTTTTTTTTTTTTTTGGCTATGTTGGGTCTTCGTTGCTGCGCACGGGCTTTCTCTAGTTGCGGTGAGCGGGGGCTACTCTTCACTGCGGTGCGCAGGCTTCTCATTTCGGTGGCTTCTCGTTGCGGAGCACAGACTCTAGAGTGCAGGCTCAGCAGTTGTGGCACACGGACTTAGTTGCGGCATGTGGGATCTTCCCAGACCAGGGCTTGAACCCGTGTCCCTTGCCTTGGCAGGCGGATTCTTAACCACTGCGCCACGAGAGAAGTATGTACTTCATTTTATTGCTAAATGTCCATTGTATGGATGATATACCATATTTTATCCATTGATGAGTTGGACGTTCAGGTTGTTTCCACCTTTTGGCTATTACGAATACTGCTATGAGTATTGTGTACAAATTTCTGTGTGAACATGTTTCCAGTTCTTTGGGGTATATACATAGGAGTGGAATTGCTGGGCCATATGCCATCTCTTAACTTTTTGAGGAACCAACAGTTTTCCAAAGCAGCTGTGCCATTTTACATTCCTACCAGTGATGTATGAGGGTTCCAGTTTCCCCACATCCTTGTCAACACATACTTTTCTGTTTTATTATAGGCATCCTGGTGGGTATGCAGTGATATTTCATTGTGGTATTGATTTGCATTTCCCTAATGACTAGGATGTTGAGCATCTTTTCAGGTGCTTATTGGCTATTTGTGGGGTTTTTTTTGCCGCATGGCATGTGGGATCCTAGTTCCCTGACCAAGGATTGAACCTGCAGTGGAAGCATGGAGTCCTAACCACCAGACCACCAGGGAATTCCTTTTTTTTTTTTTTGAGAAATGTTTATTGAAATCCTTTGCCCATTTAAAAATATTTATTTATTTGGTTGCAGCGGGTCTTAGTTGCAACATGCAGGATCTTTAGTTGCAGCATGTTGGATCTAGTTCCCTGACCAGGGATTGAACCTGGGCCCCCTGCATTGGGAGCATGGAGTCTTAGACTATTTTATTTTTGGTTGCTTGTCCTTTGGTGTCATATCTAAATCCACCATTGCCTAGTCCAAGGTCATAAAGATTTACACTTATGTCTTCTAAGAGTTTTAAGTAATTTTAGCTCTTAAATTTAGGTTTTTGAACCATTTTGAGTTAATTTTTGTATATGGTGTGAGGTCCAAGCATTCCCTCTTTTTTTTTTTTTTTTTTTTTAAATTTTCTTTTGCGGTACGCGGGCCTCTCACTCTCCCTTCGCGGAGCACAGGCTCCGGACGCGCAGGCTCAGCGGCCATGGGTAACGGGCCCAGCCGCTCCGCGGCATGCGGGATATTCCCAGACCGGGGCACAAACCCGTGTCCCCTGCATCAGCAGGTGGACTCTCAACCACTGCGCCACCAGGGAAGCCCAAATTTATATATATATATTTTTTTAATTTTTATTTTTGGTTGCGTTGGGTCTTTGTGCGGGCTTCTCATTGCAGTGGCTTCTCGTTGCAGAGCATGGGCTCTCTAGGCGCGCGGGCTTCAGTAGTTGTGGCACATGGGCTCGGTAGTTGTGACACACAAGCTCTAGAGCGCAGGCTCAGTAGTTGGGGCACATGGGCTTAGTTGCTCTGCAGCATGTGGGATCTTCCCCGACTAGGGCTTGAACCTGTGTCCCCTGCATTGGCAGGCGGATTCTTAGCCACTGTGCCACCAGGGAAGCCCCCACATCTCTCTTGAGTTTAGTGTTTCCACCAACTTCCTGTGCAATCCCACCTAGACATACCACAGGACCCCAAATTCAGCGTGACCAAAATGGAACTCATCTTGTTCTTCACAAACTGATGTCCCCTGCTGGTCCCACATCTGGTAAAAGCATTCCATCCCTCAAGCAATCATCCTGAAAGTTAGCCCAGATGCCCACCTCCCTCCCCATTATCACTCATTTCCAGTGAGTGCCTAAATCATGGTGAACTTTGGGAAAAATTTTTTTCATTTTTTTTGTCATGGAAAATTTTAAATATGTGCAAAACTAGAATAATGTAACAAACCCCCATGTACCTGTCACATAGCTTCTGTAATTATCAACTCGTGGCCAGTCTTGTTTTATTTAGTACCACTGTCTGCTTACTTCTCTTACTATAACCTGACATCATGTTTCATCCATAAATACTTCAGTATATATCTTTAAAGGTATGGACTTTTTAAAATACTATACCAGTAGCATATCAAAAACATTAATTCCTTAATATTATGAAATACTCAAGTTCTCAAATTTCTAAGTGTCTTTTTATTTAAATAAATTTACTTATTTATTTTTGGCTGTGTTGGGTCTTTGTTGCGGCAAGTAGGGGCTACTCTTTGTTGCAGTGGGCAGACTTCTCATTGCAGTCGCTTCTCTCATTGTGGAGCATGGACTCTAGGTGCGTGGGCTTCAGTAGTTGTGGCATGTGGGCTCAGTAGTTGTGGCTCACGGGCTCTAGAGCACAGGCTCCTCAGTAGTTGTGGCGCACGGGCTTAGTTGCTCCGCGGCATGTGGGATCTTCCCGGACCAGGGATCGAACCTGTGTCCCCTGCATTGGCAGGCGGATTCTCAACCACTGCGCCACCAGGGAAGCCCTTTTTTTTTTTTTTAAGTAATTTTTTTGTTTGAGAATCCAAACAGGGTCTCATATTGCAATTGGTTTTAAACTTACTTAGTATACTTCCTCCCTGTGTGGCTTGCCCCTAACTGGATACACATTTATATTATTAACCTGTTTTATTTTTACATTCTTTAAGAATTTTTTAGTTTAATTTTTTTTTTTTCCTGCACCGTGAGGCTTACAGGATCTTAGTTTCTTGACCAGGGATTGAACCCATGCCCCCTGCAGTGGAAGCACGGAGTCCTAACCACTGGACTGCCAGGGAATTACCTAGTTTAATTTTGCTTATGTGAAGTAATTATATAGTTCCAGGTCTAATCTACAAAACAAGATGTAGTCAGAGAAGTCTAGCTTCTGTTCCTTTATCATTCTCTGCCTTATGCCCTCTAACAGATAAATAATGTTATATTCCCCCTTTCTTATATAAAGATAGCATACATTTCCCCACCTTGCTTATTCACTTAACAGTATAATCTGGAGATGTGTGACAGATCCCTCACTCCTTTTACAGCAGCATTCATCATATTGTTTTGTGTTATATTTACATGTATTTCAAGTTTTTTGTATATAGTTCTTCTTATGTAGTATATATTTTTTCTCTTTTAGTTTTTTTTTTTTAGCTGTTTGGTTTTGTTGTTGAGAAAGGTGTGTGTTTTTGCTCAGTGGTTAACTTTATATTGGTGCCTTTATATAATAACCTTAGTCTCTTCCAGCCCAGCCTCCCAATTCACTGACTTTTTTCACTTTTTCTCTGCCAGTCACCTCCTCTCTTAATGTCTTCATTTCTCACCCAAGTTAGGTTGCATTGCCCAGCATTGAAGCCACACTCAGCTCCCTTCTCCCACCTCCGTCATCTCACCCAGCACTTAGCCAGTATGTGCATGCAGACAGCTGAACGCTGCAGAAAACACCCACTGCTGTGCAGCTGAACTCACTTCACAGTTAAGACCACATTTCAAATGGGCCCCAAACACTGCCAACCCCCCTGTTACATTTCCCTGAAAGATTCACCTTTCCTCTCTCAGATAACCTGTTCCACACCTTTACCTCATCTCCCCTCTGCAACACCCCATCTCCATCCTCATCGGTGACTTCCCCTCAAGTTTCATAGTCATGGAAGATGCAGTCGAGAGGAGCCCCCTCATCTTCCCACCTCCTCCCCTACCACCTGCATCCCCTCCTCTTATGGGGGTAGACCTCTCTTCTCTAAGTCCAAGCCTTCAACTTGTCATCCAGATCCATCCCTCTCAGCTCCTCTAAGACTAAACCCTTGCAGGTGTCCCCTTTTTCTCTTGCCTTATCCATTTCTCCTCTACTGGATCATTCCTGTGGGCAAACACACCAAACCTCAAAAGCATCTTCCCTTGGCCCTCTTGAGCCACCACCCCATTTTTCTGCTCTGCTTCACAGCAAAACTACTCAAGGAAGTTGTCTGTTTTCTCCATCACCACTTTCTCTCCCCGCAGTCTCTCCTCAACCCGCTCCAGTAAGGAGGATTTTGCCTCTCCCCCACCTGTTAAACAGGCCACAGTGGTGTACATATTGCCAGAGTCAAAAATTCTCCCCTATCTCCTTTTTCCTCTCAACGAACCTCTTAGGTGTCCACAACCAGTGTTCTGATTTTAAGTACCATCTACGTGACAGTGACTCAAATTCTTATCTCCAGACAGAACCTCTCCCCTCAGATCCAGACTTAGACCACTTAATAGACTTCACCAATCTAACAAAAATTTATTAATTTTCCTAACAAAGAATCTTTTCCCTCAGGCTTTCCCCATCTAAGTAAGTGGCACCATCGTCCACCAAAACCTTAATTTCTCTCTCCCAGTCCATCAGTCCATTCATGATCAATCCATTGATAAAATTCTATTGGCTCAATTTTTAAAATCTGTTTTGGACCCAACCAGTGTACATCATCCTACCTACAGTGGACGCAGACTCTATGAGGTTCCTCAGCTGCCTCTTCAGCTCTCATTTGGATCCCACCTGCACCAAGCCAGCCCTCCACTTGCAGACTTGGATGAAAGACCACTCCTGGGCCATGAGATCTGGCTTCCTAAAAGGCAGCCAAGTGGCTGGTTGATTTGGTCCAGAACTGTGGAGTCATTAGCTCCCCAGAGGCAGAAGTTGAAAGATAGCAAACAGGCGATGAAAGGGGAGGGAACTGGGCTGGTAAACACCTCTGTCTGCCTCCAAGTTTCCTCCTTTAAGCTCTTCCAGGAAAGGCTCTTGTGCCAAGCAGATACACCCTCTGAATGTCCTGCTGTGTCTCTGCAGCTTGTTGGGAAGCAGTAGCCAGTGTGTAATGCATCCCATTTCATGGCTCTGCATCTTTCCTTTTCCTCACCCTCGTCACCCTGGGCTTGCATCTCCCAAGTAAAGGATCAGCACTTTAATCCTTTCCTCAGCCTTTTCTTTCTCAAGGAAGAAGGTTAATGCCAGGGTAAGACACAACCCCAGTCCAAGCCACTATTAACACTCTCTGGGGCAGTGCCTCAGAATACCTGTGAACTTGTGAGCAGTGCAGGTCTGGAGTCCTACCCCAGACCCACAGACTCAGATTGCTGGAGAAGGGGCTCAGGACTCTGTGATTTTAAAATCTCTTCAGGTGATTCTCGTGTCCACTAAAGTTTGAGGAAGAAGGTTTCTAAAGGAGAAAAACCTGTTGCTGTCTACCCCCTGCTTACTCCCTGCTTGGGTGGTGGCCTATGGCAATGTGAATCTTGGAGTTGCAGCAACTAGTTTGTGACCATAAAGCCAAATGTTGCCAATACACAGGGGATGACAGAGCAGACAGCCTGGGACAGCACTGAGCTGGTGAGCTCATTTTAGAGCTACTCAACTCCAGATACTTCTGTGAGATAATGAGACGGTAATTTGTCAGATTTGTCAGGTAATCTGTTACTTGTAGCTGAAAACAGCCCTGATTCCATATATTGTTTCATTTTATCCTCACATTAATGAGAGGTGGGAATTAATTTCTCGACTTTATAGGTGAAGAAACTGGGTCTCAGAGAAGTTGTGGCCTTACGAGGTCACACGTGCTATAGTGGCACAGCCAGGAGCCCAGCAAGGCCCATCTGGCTCCAGAGCCCCTGTATCCCAAACCATGGCTCTGTCCTGCAAACTGGCTCAGACAACATTTAATCTGCAGTGTGAATGAACGAGTTGAGCTTGGAAATGTGAATGTAAACTGTCAGCCTGGACTGAGCTCTAGACGGGAAGGCTGAAGCATTATTGACTGACCACAGCAGAAACGTGCTCTTCGTTTTCCCACAAAAATGCAGGGAGTAGAGAACGTTTTTCTCAGTTATTCAAAAACTTTATCTTCTTCAGGGCCACAGGTAGAACTGAACAGGAGAGACGGATCTTAAATCACCTTCTAAGAAGTCTGGGTCAAACACTTCAAAGAATCAGAAAGAACCCCAAGGATCACCTTCCACTCTTAATGATGCATAAAGGAAATAGCAACAACTCTGCATCCTTACTGAGGTCTCTATAAGCCTGATACTCTCCTAAACTCTTTATCTGAATTATTTAATTCTTACAACCTAGTAACATCATTGTTCCCATTTTATGGATGGGAGAATTGAGGCACAGGAGAGTTAAAGTAACTTGCCCAAAACTGCATAATTGGCAAGTGACTAAATCTGACTTGAACTTGGGTGGTCTGAGCCAGAAGGCTGCATTAGAAATCTCCACACTATTCTGAGTCCCCGGGAGCTCTCCCTGGGCCACACTGATGGCAGAGTGAAGACCAGAATGTACACCTGCCTTCACTGGTCTAGTCTGCATGATATGCCCCAGCCCTTAAAGCTGCCAACTCCCACCCCACCACCCACCATTTTTCTACCACTGAACCTCTGAATGTATCCAGCTTCCCTGCTGGTGCTACCACCCCACACGGGGTCGCCAGTAACTCTGTCTCCTGCTGCTGCTATCAGACAAAACTGGCCCTTGGGACCCCATCTCTTACCCACTATGTTTAACAGAAAAAAACTTTACCCCCTCTCACTTCCTTTACCAGGGCTGGAGGTTTAGCTGAGCAAAGACTAGTTTCTGGGATGTTTTTATTCTTACTAAGATCACTTTGTGCTAAATGTACGACGTACATTATCTCAAACCCACACAACAGTATTTTACAAAAAAGAACACTGAAGCCCAGAGCAGTTAGTAAGTTGTCCAAACTCCTGACCTCTGTGCTGGGAGAAGGCAGTGTCCGTGGTGCCACAGGTGGGCACTGCTCCCATGCTCCTGGCATAGCCCCAGTTGAGCCCAGCAGGCACCATGCCCAAGCAAGGACCCCATTTCCACTCCCAGCACAGGGGCCCAGATCCCTCTCAGTCCCTGGGCCCAAAAGGAACCTTCTTGGCTACTCTGACCTTTGGCTGCTCTGGAGCTGGGGGAAATGGTGGGGCCCTGACAGGGCCTGCGTGGCAGGGGACCAGCCAGAGGCTGGATGCTTCCCCAGAGAGTTTTAGCAGTTGAGGACACAGTGGTCACTGCTGGGCAGCGGAGTCAACAATGACTTTTGTTTCTTATTCTTACCTGCTTGCCCATATGTTCTAAATTTTCCACACAGCCCATGTATTCCTTGAATGGGCTGGGAGGGAGGTGTGAGGGGAGTGTTTTCTTTGCCTTCTAAACATAAATGTATTGCCTGCTCACTATAAAAATATTCTTTGAAACA
Organism: Stenella coeruleoalba; assembly: GCF_951394435.1. NCBI lineage: Eukaryota > Metazoa > Chordata > Mammalia > Artiodactyla > Delphinidae > Stenella > Stenella coeruleoalba. The sequence continues at coordinate 20,514,447 of NC_137169.1, forward strand.
ATTCAAAGATTAGAAACATAGAGGAACCGTGAAAATCCCCGTCACCTCCCCAAACCCACTGTCCTCCCAGAGGCAGCCACGACCATGTTGGTGCGGACCCCTTGAGCCCCAAGAAAGGCATGGAGGAAAGAGGTGGGCCCGAATGTGTCCAGTCTCCTGTCTCCTCCGTCTCCAGCCTTGGTTCTACCCTTGCCGTCTCTTTTCTCTGACCCAGGTGAGAAGCTCAACCCCTTTCTGGATTCTACCCTGAAACTCATGCACCCAGGACATTGGTCGGTCAGCCAACTAGAATTCACAAAGGGTTCGGGGGTTCCTTGAAGGGTTCACATTGTACCCCATGCAGCAACCAATTTTAAGCATCATCTCGGGTTCAAAGTCCTTTCAGCCACCCCTGCCGATAAGAAATACCCCCTGCCTGGTCCTTTGCCCCATACATCCCACCATCTTGCCCCTCGCCCATTCTTCCCTGACTCGGGAAATTCAAATTCTCCTCCTTCCCTTACCCAAGCAGTTCAGCTCCCCAGCTCCTCGTGGAGCCAACACAAAGGCCTTCCATTGTCCTGGGCCCACCCTCCTCAGCAGGCATCTGTGGTAGTACGTTTCATTTTTTCCTGCTGCTCTCATGGACTGGGATTGGAGCTCTCATAAGGAGGCTTCTGCATACATCTGGGTTACATATTTAACATATATAGTTGGGAGGTGGGGTTTTTTTTTTGTTTGCACGAGTGAAATCATGTTGTACCCAGTGGTCGGTGACTGGCTGGTTTCACTCAACCTAAAGCACAGACATCTTCCAGATCACCAGTAATAATGGCTGAACTTCTTAAGAACTTAGCTTGTGCTGGGCACCTTATATCTTTGCTGTCCCAACCTGATAGCCACTAGCCACATGTGGCTACTCAGCTCTTGAAATGTGGCTGGTGTTACTGAGGAACTAAGTTTAAATTTTTATTTAATTTTAATTAAATTTAAAAATATTTGTTTGCTAAATACCACTTTATTTTTTGGTAGAACTATGTTTTACTTTATTACATTGCTTGAGATATTCTTGTATAGCTCAAATGTGCTATAGGTGTAAAATACCAGATTTCGAAGACTTAGTAGGAGAAAAAGAATGGAAGATATCTCATTAATAATTTTTATATTGATTTCATGTTACAATGATACTTTGGATATACAGTATTATGTTCAAATATATATTATTAAAATTAATTCTACCTGTTTCTTTTTACTTTTTTAACATGGCTACTAGAAAGCTTAAAATTATATATGTGGGTTGTATTATATTTCAGTTGGACAGTGCTCCTTTATATACAGTACCTCATTATTCCACAGATTTGTTCAACAGATACTTATTGAATAGCTTCTTTGTGCCAGCACTAGGCTAGGCACTGAGGATACAGCAATGAATAAAACAGACCAAAATCCTGCCCTTACAGAGCTTCCATTCTAGATTGCAAATTATTTACAATAACTATACCAGGTAGATACTATTGTTAGCCCATTTTATAGATGAGGAAACTGAGGCACAGAAAAGTTAAATAATTTCCCCAAAGTCACAAAGCTAATGAATGGTTGAGCTGGGATTTGAATCCAAGCATTCTGAGTCCATTGAGGTTAATTTTGAAACTGCTGTGCAATCATGGATATCCAGTATTATACAGTATTAATGTATTATAATTTATCCAACCAGGCCTCTACTGTCCTGTATAAAGGACCGAAACAATAAATGTTATGCGAACAAGTAAACTGTGGGTGAGGGCAAATATAAGATGTTGAAAAGAGACAAGCTTCAGGTCTGAGATTATAAGCAAGGCCAGAGATGAGATGAGGGACATGTTCAGAAAAATGCTCAACATCACTAATTATCAGAGAAATGCAAATCAAAACTACAATGAGCTATCACCTCCCACTGGTCAGAATGGCCATCATTAAAAATCTACAAATAACAAATCCTGGAGAGGGTGCGAAGAAAAGGGAACCCTCGTACACTGTTGGTGGGAATGTAAGTTGGTGCTGCCACTTTGGAAAACAGTATGGAGGTTCCTCAAAGAAATGAAAATAGAGTTGCCAGAGTTGCTGGATTGATCCAGCAATCCCACTCCTGGACATATATCCAGACAAAACTATAATTCAAAAAGATACATGCACCCCTATGTTCATAGCAGCACTATTCACAACAGCCAAGAAACCATGGCTGGTTTCAACCATGGAAACCATGGAAACAACCTAAGTGTCCATCGACAGATGAATGGATAAAGATGTGAGAGATATATATAATAACAGTAGCAATGTTTTCTATGTGCATCATTTAATCGCACAATAACCCTATAAGGTAAGTACTATTATCATCCCATTTTGCAGAAGTGAAAATTGAGGTATAGGAGGAGGCAGCAGAGCTGACTTGAACCCAAGCACTCTTAGATCTATGCTTCTAACCACTGTGCTCTATTGCACCTCTCCTGTTAGTACAATATGACCAACCCCAGGGCACCCAGAAGAGAGCTTTGGCTAAGAGAAGCAGCCTTGATCCCCCAGGCTCTCTGCCTGCCTGCTCGGCCTTTGGGGTGCAGTGAGGAAAGTGGGCTTGAGTCGGCAGACCCAGATTTAATTCCCTGATCATGACTGTGGGCACTTTGCCTCTGTGAGCCTCAGTTTCCCATCTTTAAAATATGGGGTACACGACCAAACATAAGGTGGTAAAGGAGAGGTCTGTAAAAGTACCCAGCACAAAAAATCCTAGAGGACTTCCTGGGGAAGCTGAAGGGAGGAAAAGAGGTTCCTGAGTGGAAAAGGAGGGCAGGCTCGGCTGGGGAGAGGCTGCATGAAGGCAAGGAGTGAGATGAGATGAGGCATGGGGCCAGCACAGCCTGGTCTCAGTGGCCTGGAACCCAGGCTAGGGTGTGCAGTGGTGGGATGGCAGGGCTGGGTGAGGGCTCTGCAGAGGCAGGAGTGAGCCTGAGACGCATGCCATACTCCGCCCCTCACCCTGGGCCCCCTCACAGGTCCCTAGCCATCCTGCAAGATCCTGGTCACTGATCAGTGTATCTAAAGCCCAAGTCCCCTGCCTCTGGCTGTGGCCCCACTCTGCAGACATTCAGCCAGGCTCAGAACCTTAGAGACCTTTGAATCACTTCCCTCCTCCTGGCCATGTCTCCCTCAGCTTTCAAAGTCCATCTCCAGGGCATCCTCCTCCAGGAAGCCTTCCCTGATGCCCTCACCAGCATAGTTCATAGCCTATCTCACCAAACCTGGAGTTACAGACATTCACATGCACCTGAGTCTGCAGAGCCCAGGGGCAGGCCCAGGCCCAGCACCAAACAAAGGCTCAGGGCTGGTTTCACTCAACTGGAGCCCAGCAGGTACTGAGACCTGTCACTTCCTCTCTCAGGACTTCTGCCCCTTGCCTGTGCTCTGGCTGTGCCCTCTCCCTCCCAAGTCACTGCCATACCTCCTCCGTGGTCTCCCCTTCAAACTCTTCTCCATCCCACCATCTCGGCGAGATGACACCTACTTTCATTTGGTTCCTTCAACAATTATTGGTACAGTAAATGACTATAGGTAACAATACTGTATTATATATTTGAAAGTTGCCAAGAGGGTAGATGGTAAAAGTCCATCACAGGGAAAAAAAAATCGTTGTAACTGTGCTGATGGATGTTAACTAAACTTATTGTGGTAATGATTTGCCAATATATACAAATATTGAATCAAATAAAACTAATACAAGGTTATATGTTGATTATATCTCAATAAAAATAAATCATTTTTTAAAATTTATCAAGCCCCCTTCTGCAGGCTAGGCTTGGTCCCAGGTGCTAGGGATACAATGGCAAATAAAACAGCCAGGTTCCATCCCTCACAACGCTCATATTCTATGGGGGATTCTGACGTTAAATCCAGAAGCCCCTCAATGGCCACACAACTGCAAACTGTGGTAAGAGGCCTGCAGAAAAAGACTATGGTTTAAGACTCAGACTGTGGGTGGGGGAGGGATAAACTGAAAGATTGGGTTGGACATATACACACTACTCTATATAAGATAGATAACTAATAAGGACCTACTGGATGGCACAGGGAACTCTACTCAGTACTCTGTAATGACCTATATGGGAAAAGAATCTAAAAAAGAGTGAAGATATGTATAACTGACTCACTTTGCTGTACACCTGAAATTAACACAACATTGTAAATTAACTATACTCCAATAAAAATTATTTAAAAAATAGAATTAAAAAACATGATTAATACAAAAAAAAAAAGAATCAGACTGCGGCCTCCTGAGGCCAGTATGGGAGTGTGGAGGGGCCAGGTGAGGGGCTGAGGCTGGGGAGAAGACATGTCAGGCACAGGAAACTGCTGGAGGGGCCAGAGTGGAGTGTGATGGATGGAAGACAGGCTGGAGGGTGAGGGGTCACGTGATACAGGTCCTGTGTGCAGGTGAAGACCCGCTCTCACCTGCTGGTCACTCCCTTACTCCCAGACCTTCTGTGGCTCCCTTTGGCCGCACACTCCACGGCCCTTAGTTGGCCTCCGAGGTCTACACTAGAGGGAGAAAGGTCATTCTCGTTTCCTCTCCCCTCTTCACCCACCCATGTCCACTCACAAACATTTATCAAATGTCTCTGGTAACCAGACAGCTGGGCATATATACACAATACGCATATCTGGGTTTATATACAGCAGGCAACAAAATGGACACGGTGCCTGCCCTTTGCAGGTTACAGTCTGTCTACGTTCTACATGGTTGCTTCCAGCTCTACAGCCATCACCTTTCCAATCCAGCCAGCATTCACCTTGATCTCCAGTGGCTTCCTCACTGTCTCCGACTCCACGAATGTTCCTCACGTGTCTTCTCTACACTGAAGCAACGTGCATATTTTATTATTTTTTTTAAAGTAGATGCAAGATATGTCTTAGTTTTCTTTTTAATATTTATTTATTTATTTTATTATTTATTTTGGCTGCGATGGGTCTTAGTTGCGGCATGCATGTGGGATCTAGTCCCCTGACCAGTGTTTGAACCTGGGCCCCCTGCAGTGGGAGCACGGAGTCTTACCCACTGGACTGCCAGGGAAGTCCCTCTACACTGAGGCAAGGTGCATATTTTAAAGATACAACTCTGCATTTCTTAAGTCTGAGTCATCTTGCCATTGTTCTTGTCTTGGCCTCATGTTTGTTTCCTCTGTAGCTCTCACAGTCTGTAATTATTAATCTGTTTACTGGTTTAGGTAAAAATGGAAGCTCTGAAAATTATGGCAAATTGAACATATGTGTCTAATTTCAGTCCCTCCCCAAACTCCACTAAAACTACAGAAAGAGGGCTTTCCTTGTGGCACAGTGGTTAAGAATCCGCCTCCCAATGCAGGGGACACGTGTTCGAGCCCCGGTCCGGGAAGACGCTCATGTCGCGGAGCAACTAAGCCCGTGCGCCACAACTACTGAGCTGGCGCTCTAGAGCCCGCGAGCCACAACTACTGAGCCCATGTGCCACAACTACTGAAGCCCACGTGCCTAGAGCTTGTGCTCCGCAACAAGAGAAGCCAGCACAATGAGAAGCCTGTGCACCACAATGAAGAGTAGCCCCCGCTCGCCGCAATTAGAGAAAGCCTGCAGGCAGCAATGAAGACCCAACGCAGCCAAAAGTAAATAAATAAAAATAAAAAATTTTAAAAAAGCACAAACCCACTGAGACGAGGAGAATGAGGGAAGCTGGAAAACAGATGGTTGGATGGTAACTACACAGCAAACCCAAGGAAACTACTGCCTAACCTGGACGTGGGGAAGGAGAGCCAACCCAATTTAGATGACAGACTCCCCCAAAAGGCTCAGGTACCTGTTTAAATGGGGGTGGGAGTATTAAATAGAAGAGGTTGGAAGATGTTCCGGGATCAGAATTGTTAGGTCCCTACGTCCCTTCCCCAATCCTGGCAGGAAACTGGAGGTTTATTCTCTAAAGAGAATTAAACAGAATCACTGGGATGGGAAACTGCAGGCACAGTGGAGGTCGGAGGTATCTCCCAAATCAGGCAATGAAGTGACCATATACACTGTGATGGCTGAGACACCCCCCAACCTGTTTCCTCCCAGAAAGCTGGCACCCATGGCTTTGCTCTCTGGGCAAGAGGATCAGAAAAATTTCTCTCAAAGCTAATCTGACCAGGCTGAGAGGAAGGACATAAGGTCACATCTTCAGAGAGATAAGAAAACATAGTGCATCCAGGATGCAAGAACAGGATGTTATTTTAAAAAGAAACTAACAAGGGACTTCCCTGGTGGTCCAGAGGTTAAGACTCCACGCTCCAAATGCAGGGGGCCTGGGTTCAATCCCTGGTCAGGGAACTGGATCCTGCATGCCACAACTAAGAGGCTGCATGCCACAGCTAAAAATCCCACACGCCGCAAGGAAGATCCCGCGTGCCGCAACTAAGACCCAGCACAGCTAAAAAAATAAAAAAAGAAAGAAGAAAAAAAAACCAAACATCAACAACAAAAAGACCTTGCAATTAAAAATTAAATGGAAGGGATTGAAGATAAATTTGAGGAAATCTTCCAGAAAGTAAAACAAAGAGAAAAAGAGAGAGAAAAGCAGAGAGAAAAAAAGAAAATTAGAGTACTGGTCCGGGATACTCAACATCTGAATAATAGATATTACAGAAAGAGAAAGCAGAACAGAGAGGAGTCATCAATTAAAAATGGAAGAAAATTCCCAGAACTGAAGGACATACGGTTCCATGTTGAAAGGCACCTCCAAGTGCTCAGTGCCATGGGTAGCAACAGACCTGTCCCAGAGGTACCATCGTGAGACATCAGAACCATGGTGGTCAGGGAGGTGTGGAGTGGGACACAAAGAGAAGACCCTGTAGCTTCCAAAGTAGAAAAGGAACTACACACAAAGCACCAGGAATCAGGATGCTTTGGACTTCTCAATAGTAACACTAAAAGAAAATAATCCCCAAAGATAGTTGTTTTTTTTCTTTTTTTTAATTTAGGCTGTGCCGGCTCTTAGTTGCGGCACGTGGGATCCTTCATTGTGACATGCGTGCAGGATCTAGTTCCCTGACCAGGGATCAAACCCAGGCCACCTGCATTGGGAGCACGGAGTCTTACCCACTGGACCACCAGGGAAGTCCCTCCAATGAGAGTTTTTTATAATAATGATGGCAAAACACCTATAGAACTTCTTATGTGCCAGGCACTGTTCTAAGAGTCTTCATATATCCTGTACCGAAGCACATTATTAAGGGGAAGGTAGAATGAAGGTATTTGCAGACTTGCAAGGTTTCAAAAATGTCACCTCACACACCCTCTTTCCCAAGAAAATGTTGGAATAGGTGCTCCACCAAAAGGAGAGAGTAAAGAAAGCAGCAGTCCCAGGGAAATCCAACACAGAAGCGAGGTGACATGCTCATGAAGACCGCAGGATCAGAGGCGGGCTCACCTAGAAGCCTAAGCTTCTGCTTCCTGCACATTCCGTGGGCCGCTGCGAGTGCTGGGAGTTGTAGAGGGTTCTCTAGGCAGATGGGAGAAACCAATCAGAGAGCACTGTTGCTAGATTGCTCAACGAGAGCTCAGAAGAAAAGGTCCTGAGTCTCTAAGGGATCTCAAGCTCCAGGAATTTATTGATTTATCAATCCAAATAAATTACAGCTAACTTTGTATTCCTTTTTTTAAAGGGCCCCCAGATTGTATAAACTTTAAACCCTACAAAGTCTGGATGTTTCCCTGCCCAGAATAATAGCCGTTCACCAGATATAAAGGTCAAACGCTCCAGACTGGAGCAGAAGAAAAGTTTCTTCAAGAAGATGGAATTGACAGGGATTTCCCTGGTGGTCCAGTGGTTGGGACTTCGCCTTCCAGTGCAGAGGGAGCTAAGATCCCACATGCCTCACGGCCAAAAAACCAAAACATAAAACAGAAGCAATATTGTAAATTCAATAAAAACTTTAAAAATGGTCCACACTAGGGACTTCCCTGGTGGCATGGTGGTTAAGAATCTTCCTGCCAATGCAGGGGACACAGGTTCTAAGCCCTGGCCTGGGAAGATCCCACATGGCCTGGCAACGAACAGTAGCTTCTGCTCGCCACAGCTAGAGAAAGCCCGCATGCAGCAGGGAAGGCCCAACACAGCCATAAATAAATAAATTAAAAAAAAAAAAAAAGGTCCACACTAAAAAAAAAAAAGATGGAATTGACAGAACACATGATGTGGTAGTCATGGAGTCTGCCTCCCAGAGTCCCCTTCAAGGAAGGGCTTGTGGCCCAGCTGTGGGGAGTTCGAGCAGCAGACCACCTCCAGCTGTCAGCTCCTTCAGGTTCGCTCTCCGATGCAGAGAGCTACCTCACCGAAGATCAGATCCTTCCTGGGGCAGCCCATAGGCAGGACTGAGCCAGGCAGGGTATAAAGCCCTGGCCATTTCAGCAGGGCTCAGGACACTCATAGGATGGGCCATACTTGCTCCAAGGCTTCCTGCCAGGTGGGCGGAGGCTTTCCAGGCCTCAGTGCAGTTCCTCTGCCTCCGCCCAATCCTGCTTCCGCCCACTTCCTCTCACAGGTGTTGATCCCTAGTAAACCTGTCTTATCTCCACCTCCGCTTCCAGAGACACCAATCTGAGACACCTGATACGTAGGAACCTCTTGAGAAGAGATTTAGATAACTGGTGGAGGGTGGAATACACAGAAACTAAGCAAGTGACACAACAGGACAATTGTTGACTCTGGGAAAAACAAAAAGTTGTACAGGAAAGGAAAAGTAATCATAGCTTACATATAATAATGTAAACAAAGACTACTGAACGAACCAAAATTATGTTGGCAATTTGAGGATGTGGGGATTATGTGTATGGTGGCGCAGGTGATGGGGAAAGACAAAACTTTATCTTCCATAGTAGAAAGTCAAGAGATAGTGTTTAAAACTGAAATGTCTAGAAATGGCGAAACAAGATTACTAGGAGACTGGTTCAAGATGGCGGAGTAGAAAGACGTGCTCTCACTCTCTCTTGCGACAGCACCAGAATCACAACTAACCGCTGAACGATCATCGACAGGAAGACACTGGAACTCACCAAAAAAGATACTCCACATCCAAAGACAAAGGAGAAGCCGCAATGAGACGGTAGGAGGGGCGCAATCACAATAAAATCAAATCCCATAACTGCGGGGTGGGTGACTCACAAACTGGAGAACAATTATACCACAGAAGTCCACCCACTGGAGTGAAGGTTCTGAGCCCCACGTCAGGCTTCCCAACCTGGGGGTCCGGCAATGGGAGGAGGAATTCCTAGAGAATCATACTTCGAAGGCTAGCGGGATTTGATTGCAGGACTTAGACAGGACTAGCGGAAACAGAGATTCCACTCTTGGAGAGCGCACACAAAGTAGTGTGTGCATCGGGACCCAGGGAAAGGAGCAGTGATCCCATAGGAGGCTGAACCAGACCTACCTGCTAGTGTTGGAGGGTCTCCTGCAGAGGCGGGGGGTGTCTGTGGCTCACCATGGGGACAAGGACACTGGCAGCAAAAGATCTGGGAAGTACTGCTTGGTGTGAGCCCTCCCAGAGTCTGCCGTTAGCCCCATCAAAGAGCCAGGTAGGCTCCAGTGCTAGGTCGCCTCAGGCCAAACAACCAACAGGGAGGGAACCCAGGCCCACCCAACAGCAGACAAGCGGATAAAAGTTTTACTGAGCTCTGACAACAGAGAAACACCCAGCTCTACCCACCACCAGTCCCTCCCATCAGGAAGCCTGCACAAGCCTCTTAGATAGCCTCATCCACCAGAGGGCAGACAGCAGAAGCAAGGAGAACTACAGTTCTGCAGCCTGTGGAACAAAAACCACATTCACAGAAAGACAGACAAAATGAAAAGGCAGAGGACTTTGTACCAGATGAAGGAACAAGATAAAACCTCAGAAAAACAACTAAATGAAGTGGAGATAGGCAACCTTCCAGAAAAAGAATTCAGAATAATGATAGTGAAGATGATCCAGGACCTCAGAAAAAGAATGGAGGCAAAGATCAAGAAGATGCAAGAAATGTTTAACAAAGACCTAGAAGAATTAAAGAACAAACATCTAGGGACTTCCCTGGTGGCACAGTGGTTAAGAATCCGCCTGCCAGTGCAGGGGACACGGGTTCGAGCCCTGGTCCAGGAAGATCCCACATGCCGCGGAGCAACTAAGCCCATGCGCCACAACTACTGAGCCTGCGCTCTAGAGCACGTGAGCCATAACTACTGAGCCCACGTGCTACAACTACTGAAGCCCGTGTGCCAGAACGAAGAGTAGCCCCCACTTGCCACAACTAGAGAAAGCCCATGCACAGAACGAAGACCCAATGCAGCCAAAGATAAATAAATTAATTAAATAAATTTAAAAAAAACACCTAGAAGAATTAAAGAACAAACAGAGATGAACAATACAATAACTGAAATAAAAAATACACTTGAAGGAATCAATAGCAGAATAACTGAGGCAGAAGAACAGATAAGTGGAAGACAGAATGGTGGAATTCACTGCCACGGAACAGAATAAAGAAAAAAGAATAAAAAGAAATGAAGACAGCCTAAGAGACCTCTGGGACAACATTAAACGCAACAACGTTTGCATTAAGGGGTCCTAGAAGGCGAAGAGAGAGAGAAAGGACCCGAGAAAATATCTGAAGACATTATAGTCGAAAACTTCCCTAACAGGGGAAAGGAAATAGTTGCCCAAGTCCAGAAAGCGCAGACAGTCCCACACAGGATAAACCCAAAGAGAAACATGCCGAGACACACAGTAATCAAACTGACAAAAATTAAAGACAAAGAAAAATTATTGAAAGCAACAAGGGAAAAATGACAAATAACATACAAGGGAACTCCCATAAGGTTAACAGCCGATTTCTCAGCAGAAACTCTACAAGCCAGAAGGGAGTGGCATGATATACTTAAAGTGATGAAAGGGAAGAACCTACAACCAAGATTACTCTACCCGGCAAGGATCTCATTCAGTTTCAGTGGAGAAATCAAAAGCTTTACAGACAAGCAAAAGCTAAGAGAATTCAGCACCACCAAACCAGCTCTACAACAAATGCTAAAGGAACTTCTCTAAGCGGGAAACACAAGAGAAGAAAAGGACCTACAAAATAAACCCATAACAATTAAGAAAATGGTAATAGGTATATACATATTGATAATCACCTTAAATGTAAATGGATTAAACGTTCCAAACAAAAGACACAGGCTTGCTGAATGGATACAAAAACAAGACCCATATATATGCTGTCTACAAGAGACCCACTTCAGACCTAGGGGCACATACAGACTGAAAGTTAGGGCATGGAAAAAGATATTCCATGCAAATGGATATCAAAAGAAAGCTGGAGTAGCAATACTCATATCAGATAAAATAGACTTTAAAATAAAGAATGTTACAAGAGACAAGGAAGGACACTACATAATGATCAAGGGATCAATCCCAGAAGAAGATATAACAATTATAAATATATATGCACCCAACATAGGAGCACCTCAATACATTAGGCAACTGCTAACAGCTACAAAAGAGGAAATCGACAGTAACACAATAATAGTGGGGGACTTTAACACCTCACTTACACCAATGGACAGATCATCCAAACAGAAAATAAGGAAACACAAGCTTTAAATGATACAATAGACCAGATAGATTTAATTGATATTTATAGGACATTCCATCCAAAAACAGCAGATTACACTTTCTTCTCAAGTGCACATGGAACATTCTCCAGGATAGATCACATCTTGGGTCACAAATCAAGCCTCGGTAAATTTAAGAAAACTGAAATCATATCAAGCATCTTTTCCGACCACAACACTGTGAGATTAGAAATCAATTACAGGGAAAAAAACGTAAAAAACACAAACACTTGGAGGCTGAACAATACGTTACTAAATAACCAAGAGATCACTGAAGAATTCAAAGAGGAAATCAAAAAATACCTAGAGACAAATTACAATGAAAACACAACGATCCAAAACCTACAGGATGTAGCAAAAGCAGTTCTAAGAGGGAAGTTTATAGCAATACAAGCCTGCCTCAAGAAAGAAGAAAAATCTTGGGCTTCCCTGGTAGCACAGTGGTTAAGAATCCACCTGCCAATGCAGGGGCAGGGGTCCAAGCCCTGGCCTGGGAAGATCCCACATGCCGCGGAGCAACTAAACCCATGTGCCACAACTACTGAGCCTGAGCTCTGGAGCCCATGAGCCACAACTGCTGAGCCCACATGCCACAACTACTGAAGCCTGCACGCCTAGAGCCCGTGCTCTGCAACAAGAGAAGCCACGACAATGAGAAGCCCACACACCACAACGAAGGGTAGCCCCTGCTCACCGCAACTAGAGAAAGCCCGTGCACAGCAATGAAGACTCAACACAGCCAAAAATAAATAAATAAATTTATTAAAAAAAAAATAAAGAAAGAAGAGAAATCTCAAATAAACAATCTAACCTTACACCTAAAGGAACTAAAGAAAGAAGAACAAACAAAACCCGAAGTAAGTAGAAGGAAGAAATCATAAAGATCAGAGAAGAAATAAATGAAATAGAAACAAAGAAAACAATAGCAAAGATCAATAAAACTAAAAGCTGGTTCTTTGAGAAGGCAAACAAAATTGATAAACCTTTAGCCAGACTCATCAAGAAAAAGAGGGAGAGGACTCAAATCAATAAAATTAGAAATGAAAAAGGAGAAGTTACCACAGACACTGCAGAAATACAAAGCATCATAAGAGAGTACTACATTGGCTTCCCTGGTGGCGCAGTGGTTAGGAACCCGCCTGCTAATGCAGGGGACACGGGTTCGAGCCCTGGTCCAGGAGGATCCCAAATGCCACAGAGCAACTAAGCCCATGAGCCACAACTACTGAGCCTGCGCTCTAGATCCCGCAAGCCACAACTACTGAAGCCCGTGTGCCTGGAACCCGTGCTCCGCAATGGGAGAGGCCACTACAATGAGAAGCCCACACACCGCAAAGAAGAGTAGCCCCTGCTCGCCGCAGCTGGAGAATGCCCACGCACAGCAACTGACCCAATGGAACCAAAAATAAATAAATAAATAATTTTTTTTAAAAAAAGAAAGACTATTACAAGCAACTCTATGCCAATAAAATGGACAACCTGGAAGAAATGGACAAATTCTTAGGAAGGTATAACCTTCCAAGACTGAACCAGGAAGAAATAGAAAATATGAACAGACCAATCACAAGTAATGAAATTGAAATTGTGATTAAAAATCTTCCAACAAACAAAAAGTCCAGGACCAGATGGCTTCACAGGTGAATTCTATCAAAATTTAGAGAAGAGCTGACACCCATCCTTCTCAAACTCTACCAAAAAATTGCAGAGGAATGAACACTCCCAAACTCATTCTATGAGGCTACCATCACCCTGATACCAAAACCAGACAAAGATACTACAAAAAAAGAAAATTACAGACCAATATCACTGATGAATATAGATGCAAAAATCCTCAACAAAATACTAGCAAACAGAATCCAACAACACATTAAAAGGATAATACACCATGATCAAGTGGGATTTATCCCAGGGGTGCAAGGATTCTTCAATATACACAAATCAATCAATGTGATACACCATATTAACACACTGAAGAATAAAAACCATATAATCATCTCAAGAGATGTAGAAAAAGCTTTTGACAAAATTCAACACCTATTTATGATAAAAACTCTCCAGAAAGTGGGCACAGAGGGAACCTACCTCAACATAATAAAGGCCATATACGACAAACTGATAGCAAACATCATTCTCAATGGTGAAAAACTGAAAGTATTTCCTCTAAGATCAAGAACAAGACAAGGATGTTCACTCTCACCACTATTATTCAACATAGTTTTGGAAGTCCTAGCCACAGCAATCAGAGAAGAAAAAAAATATGAAAGGAATACAAATTGGAAAAGAAGAAGTAAAACTGTCACTGTTTGCAGATGACATGATACTATACTAGAGAATCCTAAAGATACCACTAAAAAATTACTAGAGCTCATCAATGAATTTAGTAAAGTTGCAGGATACAAAATTAATGCACAGAAATCTCTTGCATTCCTATACACTAACAACGAAAGATCAGAAAGAGAAATTAAGGAAACAATCCCATTCACCATTGCAACAAAAAGAATAAAATACCTAGGAATAAACCTACCTAAGGAGGTAAAAGACCTGTACTCAGAAAAGTATGACACTGATGAAAGAAATCAAAGATGACACAAACAGATGGAGAGATATACCATGTTCTTGTATTGGAAGAATCAATATTGTGAAAATGACTATACTACCCAAAGCAATCTACAGATTCAATGCAATCCATATCAAATTACCAGTGCCATTTTTTACAGAACTAGAACAAAAAATCTTAAAATTTGTATGGAGACAAAAAAGACCCCAAATAGCCAAAGTCGTCTTGAGGGGAAAAAAAGGAGCCTGAGGAATCAGACTCCCTGACTCCAGACTATACTACAAAGCTACAGTAATCAAGACAATATGGTACTGGCACAAAACCAGAAATATAGATCAATGGAACAGGATAGAAAGTCCAGAGATAAACCCACGCTCCTATGGTCAACTAATCTATGACAAAGGAGGCAAGGATATACAATGGAGAAAAGACAGTCTCTTCAATAAGTGGTGCTGGGAAAACTGGACAGCTACATGTAAAAGAATGAAATTAGAACACTCCCTAACACCATATACAAAAATAAACTCAAAATGGATTAGAGACCTAAATGTAAGACTGGATACTAGAAAACTCTTAGAGGAAAACAGGAGGAACACACTTTGACATAAATCACAGCAAGATCTTTTTTGATCCACCTCCTAGAGTAATGGAAATAAAAACAAAAATAAACAAATGGGACCTAATGCAACTTAAAAGCTTTTGCAAAGCAAACTACAAACAAGACGAAAAGACAACCCTCAGAATGGGAGAATATATTTGCAAATGAATCAATGGACAAAGGATTGATCTGCAAAATATATAAGCAGCTCATGCAGCTCAATATTAAAAAAGAAAAAACCAATCAAAAAATGGGCAGAAGACCTAAACAGACATTTCTCCAAAGAAGACATACAGATGGCCAAGAAGCACATGAAAAGCTGCTCAACATCACTAATTATTAGAGAACTGCAAATCAAAACTACAATGAGTATCACCTCGCACCATTTAGAATGGGCATCATCAGATAATCTACGAACAACAAATGCTGGAGTGGGTGTGGAGAAAAGGGAACCCTCTTGCACTGTTGGTGGGAATGTAAATTGATACAGCCACTATGCAGAACAGTATGGAGGTTCCTTAGAAAACTAAAAATAGAATTACCATATGACCCAGCAATCTCACTACTGGGCATATACCCAGAGAAAACCATAATTCAAAAAGACACATGCACCCCAATGTTCACTGCAGCACTATTTACAATAGCCAGGTCATGGAAGCAACCTAAATGCCCATCGACAGACGAATGGATAAAGAAGATGTGGTACATATATACAATGGAATATTAACTTAGCCATAAAAAGGAACGAAATTGGGTCATTTGTAGAGACATGGATGGATCTAGAGACTGTCACACAGAGTGAAGTAAGTCAGAAAGAGAAAAACAAATATCATATATTAACGCATATATGTGGAACCTAGAAAAATGGTACA
This sequence comes from Stenella coeruleoalba, assembly GCF_951394435.1. Classification (NCBI taxonomy): domain Eukaryota; kingdom Metazoa; phylum Chordata; class Mammalia; order Artiodactyla; family Delphinidae; genus Stenella; species Stenella coeruleoalba. The sequence goes on from NC_137169.1 coordinate 20,530,127, forward strand.
GATGAACCGGTTTGCAGGGCAGAACTAGAGACACAGATGTAGAGAACAAACGTATGGACACCAAGGGGGGAAAGTGGCAGGGGGGTGGGGTAGTGGTGGTGGGATGAACTGGGAGATTGGGATTGACATACATACCTGCTGTATAAAAAAATAAATTAAATAAAATTCAAAAATCAGGGCTTCCCTGGTGGCGCAGTGGTTGAGGGTCCGCCTGCCGATGCAGGGGACACGGGTTCGTGCCCCGGTCCGGGAAGATCCCACGTGCCGCGGAGCGGCTGGGCCCGTGGGCCATGGCCGCTGGCAGCGGGAGAGGCCACAGTAGTAAGAAGCCCGCGTACCGCCAAAAAAACAAACAAAAAAAAAAACAAAAACAAAAAACAAACCAAGATTATTTAGAGATAATGGAGATAAATCTAAAATACAGTCAGCTAAAAAAGTTGAAAATAGATGCCTCTGCAAAAGTGGAAATGAGGGAAAAGGTAGTGGACTGCCTTCTGTTTTCATAGAAAACCTTATAATACTTGTTATTTCTTTAAACCATGCATATGTATAACTTTTGTTTGTGAAAGAATGTAAGTTTCCTGATGGCAGGGACCATGAGAGTCTTCTATTAAAATCCCCAGTGCTCCACCTGAAGCAGGTGTTCAAAAAGTATTTGTTATTCAAGTAACTGAAGTCACCGTTCTTGAGGCCCTAAACGGCTCCTTGTAAGGCACAGCATTAAGATCAGGATGCGTGTGATGCCTCCAGGGACTGCAGGCAGGGTCTGGCCCCTGCAAACTCCTCTCCCCGACTCCTCCTCTAGTGCCTCTTTCAGGTGCTCACATGCACATTGTTCCTTCCTGCCTCGGGAAATTTGCACTTGCTGTTCCTTCTACCTAAAAAAGCTCTTCACCACCATCACCTAGTTCTCTCCCATAAATCCGTTAGACTTCAGCTCAGATGTCACTTCCTCCAGGAGATCCTGTCTCCTATCTCCCTCTTCACCAGCCTGATGGGGCCATGGTGGGCCTACCCCAGGATCCCCAAGGACCTTGTAGGTTATATTAAGGCATTTACTCTTCTATCTAGAAGAGAATAAGGAGCCACCAAAGTGTTGCCAGCCAGGAAAGATAAGATCAAATATGCTGGTAGGTCTGGGGCTCAGAGAATTGTGAACAGCAGGAGGCAGCTTACCTGGGACACAGATGACCTTTGCTCAACAAACAGTGGCCTCATCCTACCTCCCCAGGGTACCTCCAGTAATTCCCTATGGTAGTGTTTTCCAGAATGGGGCATGACTATCACCGGGGGCTCTAGGGATAATTTTAGTGGCATATAACCACATATTTTTCAAAGATTAACATATTTATTTCAATGGGGATTCAAAAATATAACCTGCATTCTAAACCCATGATTTCATGGCTGTTATTGTTTAGGACAAACTTCATGAGGTCGATACTCAATTGACTAACTAAAGCTTGGGGCCTCTTGCTCAAGTCAAACTTGCCAAGTACCCTGAAAATCCCTCTACATCTTTCTCTATACAACTCTCCTGCCTGAAATGTCCTTCTTACCCCCTGCTTTGGAAAATTCTACATACCCTTCAAAGTCCCAGTTGAATCCCCCGCTCAGCAAAGTGGCCTTATAATTAGGGTAGGAGATTGATATGGTGGTTAAAAACTAAGGCTTATCAAACGTAAATTTTGGGCTTTGGGTGATAATGATGTATCAATGTAGGTTCACTAATTGTTAACAAATGCACCACTCTGGTGTTAGATGTTGATAGAGGAAGTTGTGTGTTGGCACAGGAGGCATATGGAAACACTGCATCTTTGCTCGATTTTGCTGTGAACTTAAAAATGCTCTAAAAAATAAAGTCTATTAAAAAAAAAAAAGCCAAGGGGGTTCCCTGGTGGCCTACTGGTTAGGATTCTGGGCTTTCACTGCAGGGACTGGGTTCAATCCCTGGTTGGGGAACTGAGATACTGCAAGCCCCAAGGCTCGGCCAAAAAAAAAAAAAAAAAGTCAAACCAAGGCTTAGAAATTCGATCTAGCTGTGTGACTTTAGGCAAGTTACTTAACTTCTCTGAACCTAAACTTCCTCATCTGTTGGATAGGAATAATAGTGCCTAACCTTAGAGGACTGTGGTGAGAATTTAATGTTATCACGCATATAAAAGTACTCAGTATATGTCTGGCATACAGTAAGCCTTCCTAAAAGTTACCTGTTATTTTCATGAGAGTGGGGAGCCACAAATATGAGAGGGCTTTCCCTACTTATTTTAATTATTCATCTTTCTACGCCTTTCACATAGTAGGTGCTTAGGAAAAGCTGGTTGGTTGTTGGAGGCCTTGCTGCCTTTGTGAGGGATTATTCTCATCCACATCTCCACACCTCCTTATTCAGTGAGCAACAAGATGCTGGCGGATAATGGGTGTCCACACCACAATCCCACGCTGTCCTGAGGAGGATTCAGAGCGGATGGAGGAAGGCCCGGCGACTGCTCCGCCGCCGCCATGGCAACTTCAGCCCCATTCCTGGAACCCAGCTCGGGAGGAGCAGGGTATCGAAAGTCAGTCTCCCCAAGGGCGGCTCTCCCAAGGTCTCCAGGGCCTGGTCCCCCGCCCCAGCGCTGAGTCGTCTCCGGGTCCAGGCAGGCGCTGCTCCCTGCGGCCACACGGTGGCGGCGTAGAGTCGAGCTGCGCGCCCCACCTGGGAAGCGCTAATGAGGCACAGCCCCAAAGGTTGGGCCTCCTGCTCCCCACCCTTGCCAGGACAGGTCACGGTATCCAGGCGAGAGGGCCGTTGGGCCTAATCTCACCTCACCTCAATACCTCCAACTGGACCCTCGATTCCTGATACTAGGCCGGGCACTCCCAGCTCACTTGACTCGCCCTCCACCCCCGACAATCGTTCCCAGGGCCACCCCGCCCTGCCGCCAGTCCCGCGCAGCACACCTGGCGGGTAACCGGGCCAGGCCTTGCTCAGATTCAGGCTCGAGCCCGCCGGACCCAGACCGAGCGTCTCGTCCCACTCCCATGTGCGCCGGCCCGGAGAGAAGGAGGTGGGCGTGCGCTCGAGCTTTGTGGTCCTCACTGCCCCGACCTCCGGCCCTCTCCATTCTCTGCTTCCGCTTCCGGGCCTGCATCTTCTCCAAACTTCTCTGAACGCCGCGAACCCCCTTCCCAACACTTCGAATGCAGGTCCCAAGGGCTGATAATATAGTCAGGGTTTGACCTGTAGAGGGGTCCCCTTACAGGCACTGAGAGGTAAACAAGCTAAGCGCGGGCACGTGCCAGGGCGGGGCTTTGGGCGGGGCATCAGAAGGGCGGGGCCAAGGCGCTTGAGTTGCCGCGGGCCGAGGAGGTACCCCAGGCGCGCGCGGGGTGCCGGGAGTGCAAACTAAGCGGAAATGGGGCGGGGGGAGACGCAGAGCTGGGGGCGGGGCGGGCACTGGGGGTGGTTTGAGGGAGCGCAGGGCCGACTAGACTTGGGAGCTGAATGGGCTGGCCGTGGGGTTGGGCCTGGACTGGGGACCCAAAAGCGAGAAGGGCCTGAGTGGGGAGGGGAAGAGGAGGCAGGAACCCCGCCCACTTTCTAGGTTGGGTTCTTGGAACTAGTCAGGAAATCCTGGGACTCAATCTTGGGGCTTGATCTTCTGTAGGCGATGGTTTTTATAGAGAGCGCTGATAGGGCACCCGTTTTCCCCACATTCCGGGAACTGCTCAGGCTTGTCCCCCAAGAGTTTGGGGGCTCAGCAGCTTCCTCCCTTCACGCTGCGGGGCGGGTCCCACCCTGAGAGCCCGGCAAGGCCCTTTGGTCCCTCCAGAGCCCCCCCATCTTCAGTTTCAACAAGATTGGGGGAGCGGGGAAGTCTTGGGGGCCACAGGCCACATACATCTAGAAAGATCTTTAGGCCCCAGGACCTTCTCTTGCCCCTGCCCTCTCCTCTGCTCCAGCAAACCTTACTCTCCTTAGCAGAGGTATTAGAAGGGTCCCCATGGGGAGAAAGGGAGCAATTTCTACTGGCTCCCTTCTATTGCAGTCTGCAAAACAGGACATGGGGGCAGGGGGGAGCCTTCGAGGGCTGAAGATGGGGTGCCCTGTTTACCCTTCCTGCCCAGCCTAGTGGCTGGCAGGAGCTCAGCCGGCTCAGCAATAGGACTTAGGTGTGCAGAATCTTGGGGTTCTTCGTTTGTCTGGTACTCTGTTCCGCCGTGGGCCTGGGAAACACACGGGGAAACCCTACCTGCCTGTTTTTCCCCCCCTTTCAGTTTTTTTCTTTTATGTAAAAGTAATTCATGAGTCTTTTTTTTTAAATTAAAACCTTACAAAAATATGGATTTGAAAAATGAAAAACACTCATCTTCACTGGTGAGATAGCTGCGGTTTTTCTTATTTGTAGCATACTATATATATATATATATAAAGGGGGTCACACCACATTATTGTTTTGCAACTTGCTGTATACTGTGGACATTTTTTCGTGTCATTATTTATAGAGATACCCCATTTTTAAGGCGTTCATAATATTCCAGAATATGGGTACCCCATAATTCATTTGATCTTCTACTGATAAACATTTAATCCTACGCCTGTGTTTATAATGATCTTTACGTTGTTTTATTTTTACAAGTATGTACTTACTGTAAAATTTTTAAATACTGATAAAGGCAAAAAATATGGATAAAGACAAAATAAAGTTCACCATATTCCTCCTATCTACAGGTAACTAACTCCTTTATTTTGTAAGCTACACTTTATGGAACGCTTGCTATATGCCAGATACCATGCTAAGTCATTCACGGAACAGCAGTCTGAGGTTTGGAGAAATGTCTCCAGTGAGGCTTGCCCAAGGTCACACAGCTAGAAAGTGGCAGAGCCAGGACCTGGACCCAACTTTATCTGATTCCGAAGCTTTGCTGGCATCTTCCTGTTAACATGCGGGTGTCTTTCCTTCCAATTTTTTTTTTTTTAATTTCCAGGCCACGGGACAAAAATACTCACATGTAAATATGCACTGCTTTTCCTCCTTCCCAGGCTTAGGAGCCTTTGTAAGGAGGGCAGAGGGAGAGAAATAGACCTATAAGCAAAAGAGTGGAGAGACCTGGAGGAATTTCCGCCCAGTCCCAATCAGGAAAAGCTGCTTCTGAGAGAAGGGAGGGGAGTGAGGGAGCTGGCAGAGTTTGGGTGGTCAGGAATTTGGAAAAAGAGAAAGAAGGAAGAGGTTTGGGGAGCTGTTGTAATGGTGTGGAACTTTGAGGAAGAGAGATTTAGGAGGATTCTGAAAGGATGTCTTGCCCTGAGCTGTGCCGTGTAATCCCTTTGCAGTGTCCTCCAGAGACCTTTGGTAAAGACTTTTGTTTCCTGTCAGTGCTTTTTGGAGTTGGATCGATTTCTTTTGGCAAAGAGGGAGCAAATAAAAGACCAGCTTTCTTCAGGTTCACATGCATTTTTTGTATTTCTTCTTTTATGAAAATGAAATAGCCTGTCTGCCTTTGCTCACTCAGTACCCTCCCCCTAGAATGCCCTGCCTTTCCCATGTCCTTCTCCATTTCCCTCATCCTCCAAGGTCCACCTCTCTCCACCTCTTTCCCCTCCTTCTGTTGGCCCTAGCTCTTTGCAAGTCCTTCATTATACCCCAAATCAGGGCAGATGACTGGCCCCCTACTGATAGGCCATATTGAGTAGGAATTTTGCCAGCACCAGAATCTCTTTGATTACAAGAAACTGTGCTGGTTTGTTGATTTTAGAAATCTCCTTGTGTCAAGTGGAGTACCCTTGCACCAGTTATCATTCCCCGGGGAAGACTCTAAACACTTCTACCCATTTCCTCTTGGTATCTGAGTAGTCAAGGAAGACACAATGCAGTCAAGCACCGGATGGAACCACGCTTTGCTCACATAGAGAAGAGACAGCAGGATCAGCTTCAGTAGTGGGTGTTGGTCCCTCATTGCCGGGGGATCTCTCCCAGTGATCAACACAGGGCACTTCACCTATGCTCACCCTTCTTGTGCCATAGTGGAAGGACCCTATCCCCTCCAAGAGGAGGACAGATAATAACCATGGGGTTGGCTAGATGCCATACGACCGACATGCTTTAAGCAGAGACAAAAGAGTACTCATGACACCTGAAACAAGGAAAGATACTCCCACACAAGGTGATAAATCCAGCTGGCTGTGTGGGCTCTTTATCTCTTGGTTAGGAAGTGTTCCAGGCTCAGGGCCCATTCTTACATAATTGAGTAAGGGTCAAAAAACTGCAGGCATGAGACTGTCTTTCTCAACAGTTGGCCATCGTGACTCGTTTCCCTCTTTGTTTTGGCTGCTAAGAAGCTCAGAACTATTCTATTTCTGGATCTGTATTTTCTCTTTGTCCCAATTTTCTTAATTATTTACTTTAAGGCTTAAAAAATGTTTTATTATGGAATATTTCAAACACATGAAAGTAGAGAGAATGTAATAAACTGTTATGCACCTGTAACCCATCCTCAATAATTACCAACATTTTGCCAATCTTGTTTCATTTACCTCCCCACTTTTCCCTCCCTCTGAAGTATTATGAAGCAAATCCCAGATATCATATCATTTCACTGGAATTATTTCAGCATATATCTTTAAAAGATAGGGCTTTTTCAAATATAACTACAATGCCACTATCATACCTAACAAAATTAATACAAATTCCCTAAAATCATTTAATACCTAGTTCATGTTCAAATTTCTTTAATAGTTGGTTTTTTCCAATAAGAACTCAAATAAGGCTCACACATTTCATTTGGTTGATATGCGTCATAAGTAACTTTTCATCTATAACATTTTCACTTTTCTTTTCTTCTTTTTTCATGCTATTTATTTGTAAAGGAAACCAGAGCATTTGCCCTGTAAAGGTTCCCACATCCCAGAAGATTTGGCTGATTGCTTCCTGATGGTGTAGTTTAACTTGTTCTTCTGTCTCTTGTATTTCCATTAAACTGAAAGTTAGATCTAGAGCTTGATTAGATTCAGGTTTAATGTCTTTAGCAAGAATACCTTATTGGCGATGGTGCTGTCTACTTATTATTATGTCTCATCTAGCGGCACATATTTAGTTTAAATATTTTTATTGATTGATCCATGGTTTCAGGGCTCTTGGCCTGCTCTTTTCATTATAGAATTCCCCATCAACCTTTTATCTGTTGGTTTTAGCATCTGCTGATGATCCGTTATTTCATTAGGTGTTGCAAAATGGGAACCGGGCCCTGGCAGTGAAAGCGCCAAGTCCTGGACTGCCAGGGAATCCCCCATGACTTTCTAATTCTGTCATTCTTTTTTTTTTTTTTTTGGCCACGCCCAGCAGCATGTGGGATCTTAGTTCCCTGACCAGGGATAGAACCCGAGCCCCCTGCAGTGGAAGCACGGAGTCATAACCATTGGACCACTAGGGAAGTCCCTCTGGCATTCTTTTTGCATTCATTAGCTGGAATTCTTCCATAAAGAACAACGTTTCAATAAAAATTATTTTTAAAAATAAATTACAAAAATAATTTAAAAATAAAACTTAAATGAGTGCTTCCCTGGTGGCGCAGTGGTTGAGAGTCCGCCTGCCGATGCAGGGGACACGGGTTCGTGCCCCGGTCTGGGAAGATGCCACGTGCCGCGGAGCGGCTGGGCCCGTGAGCCATGGCCGCTGGGCCTGAGAATCTGGAGCCTGTGCTCCACGGTGGGAGAGGCCACAACAGTGAGAGGCCCGCGTACCGCAAAAAAAAAAAAAAAAAAAAAAAAAACTTAAATGAAAAAATAAAAGAATAACTTTTCCTCATTCATTATTTGATTTTCCTGAAATAGTTTGTACAAAGAAAGACAGGATAAATGCTTGATTCCTTTAATGTATTTTTATAAGTTGCCTGAACTCCTTTGTGGAACAAGGTGTTAGAAAAAAAAAGGGCAAGCAGAGTAGTGGAATGGAAAGAGCACAGGCCTCGGACTCAGACAGAATCCTGATTCCATCACTTCTTACCTGTGTAACCTTGGGCCATCCATCTGAGCCTCAGTTTCCTTAACTGCAAGTTGGGGACCAATATCCTCAACTTCTCCAAACTTTCAGTAGAATCATTTCCAGGCCTAGATCAAGCAATTCCTCGTACAGGAAGTAAAATACAGTCACTGTGGAAAATTCAGATGCAGATAAACAGAAAGAATATAGAAGCTTTGTGAAAAGCATCTAGCATATGCTTGGCCTATAGTCGGTATTTCTGACAACTCCAGCTTGGCTCTCGGGCTGCCCTGTGTTAGAATCCTTCCGGAAGAGAGTAAATTTAGCCAGCAGAGACTCCAGCCTCAGTCCAAGAAAATCCTAGTAAGAGTCAGAGAGGGTGTTTTGGGGAGAGAGCAGGAGGTCTTATGTCAAGAGCTAGTGAACTGAAGTTAGACCTACCACAAGCTTGCAGTGAGATCTTGGGAGAGCCACTTAACCTCCCAAGCAACAGTTTCTCACGTGTAAGATAGAGGTTGTCAAGGCTGACCTGCCAGAGTCGTTGGGAGGGCCACCTGAGATGTTGATGTGGAGATGCCCACCTTGGAGGCAAAAATTGGGCAGTGCTCAGCAAATAGGGGTTAGCTTGATCTGTCTGGGAACTCCCTTTCTGAGCTCCCATCGAGTGTAAAGTTACAAGTGTCTCTTAGCACTGAAGGGCTGTGTAAGGGCTGGCTTGGAGCCCAGGCTCCAAGTGCTGTGTGAATTGGGTAAACCTCTTCCTCTCTGGGGCTTGGATTCTTCCATCTGTGAGATGACCAGATTAGGGGTCCAAATCTAAATGCCCCCAGGAGCAGACAGGTAGCAAGTGAATGAAGTGGGGGAGGCAGTGAGATAGTAGTGGGTGGTGGAGACTGTGGTGACCTGATGAGCTTGCTTTATCTGAGAGAGGCTGCCACTCCATTCTGCTGATGGCCACAAAACAGGAATGTGAGCGCAGGTGGCCTTTTTTTTAAAAAAAATAAAGTTATTTATTTATTTTTGGCTGCGTTGGGTCTTCCTTGCTGCATGCGGGCTTTCTCTAGTTGTGGTGAGCGGGGGCTACTCTTCATTGCGGTGCGTGGGCTTCTCATTGTGGTGACTTCTCTTGTTGAGGAACATGGGCTCTAGGCGTGCGGGCTTCAGTAGTTGCGGCATGCGAGCTCAGTAGTTGCGGCGCACGGGCTTGGTTGCTCCGCGGCATGTGGGATCTTCCCGGACCAGAGATCAAACCTGTGTCCCCTGCATTGGCAGGCAGATTCTTAACCACTGCGCCACCAGGGAAGTCCCTTGCCTGACTTTTAAAGAGGCTGGAAAGCTGTATTTTAAATTTTTTTCTTCCTTTTTTTTTTTTTTTAATACCTTCTTTTTACAAAACGTCTGTCCAGGGCTGACTTTCAATAGATCCCAGCGAGGGAGCTGCTCTGTTATGTAGGAAACCCTGACGCAGAAGCAGGTCATCTATGAATGGTTTAGCACCAGGTTCCCCACCAACGTGTGCTGTGTGACAGGTGAAGGGGCTGCTGCCTTTCTGGCCGCGCCTTGTGTCCCAGGACCAAGGGGTCTTCCAACCCAACCCCGGTCCTGAGGGGCTGCGGAATGCACTGTGCTGTATTTTTAATTTTAAATTAAAGTGATGGCAAGTTACTTGAGATATTTAGCAGCCTGTATGGACTAAACAAAATGTAAAGTAGGGTTAAGAGCATGGATTCTAAAGTAAGAGAAGTTCATGCACCAGCTTTACCACTTAATTAACTGTATGTCCTTGAGCAAGTCATTTAGCTTCTCTGTGCCTCACTTTTCTTATCTGTAAAATGGGGGTAATTATTGCACCTACTTCACGTGATTGTTGTGAGGATCACATAAGCAAGGACAGGACTAGGGTGAGGTTAACAGAATGAGGTTAATGAGGAATCATCTTGGGTGCAAAATTTAAGGGGGTGCCAAAAACTCAACAATCAAGATATATTTTCAAAAGTTAAAAGTAATGCAAAAAAAAAAAAATCCATGATGACCAAAATAGCAACATTTTAAGTGAAGACAGGATATGACCTTGCACTTGTGTGACTTGGCCTTAACTCACCTCACCCTAATCCTGGGTCTGTGGGGTCCTGGCTTTATTCTTAAAATAGGATGGTACACAAGGAGAACACCCATCCTACCTCCAGGCCCAGTGGTTCACGGGTAAGAGAGAGAAAGCATTTGACTTTGTTCACTGCCATATCACCAGCACCTACAATGGTGCCTCACACATGGTAGGATCTTAATAAATATTTGTTGAATGGGGAAAAAGTTGGGATGATACATGTCCAACCTTAGAACAGTGCCTGGCACCAAGTAGGTGCTCAATAAAAAAATAATGATGATTAAGATTGAGAAGATGATGATGTCATTGTGGGTCCTATTCTGTCTTTTTTTTTTTTTTTTGAAGTACGCGGGCCTCTCACTGTTATGGCCTCTCCCGTTGCGGAGCACAGGCTCCGGACGCACAGGCTCAGTGGCCATGGCTCACTGGCCCAGCCGCTCCGCGGCATGTGGGATCTTCCCTGACCGGGGCACGAACCCGTGTCCCCTGCATCGGCAGGAGGACTCTCAACCAATGCGCCACCAGGGAAGCCCCCCTCTTCTGTCTGTAAGCCAATGGTGAACCTAGTATGTTTGACACCCAAAATGTGTTTTTTTTTCCAAGTTATCAAATTTTATTTTTCTTGAATTTCTTCTTAGATTTTCTGGTAATGTAAAAAAAAGTTTTTAAATTTTTATTTTTATTGGAGTATAGTTGATTTAAAATGTTGTGTTAGTTTCAGGTGTACAGCAAAGTGGTTCAGTTATACATATACATATATTACTTCTTTTTTAGATTCTTTTCTCATATAGGTTATCACAGAATATTGAGTAGAGTTCCCTACTGCTATACAGTAGGTTCTTGTTAGTTACCTATCTTATATATAGTAGTGTGTGTAGAAAAGATCATTTTTTAATCCCAACATGACAAGAATTATCTTCAATAATAATCATGAAATAAAACAAATAATAATAATGGCAGAAAAGCAACAGAGACAGTAAAAACTTGCCTTTATTGAACTTCATATATATACTCAGACCAATAAAATTTTTTAAATAAAATAAAAATTATAGTACAAATGGGAAAAAAGTAAAGGACTAATAGTTTATGGTTATATTAATGTATTTTTTAAACACACATGAAGAAATGCCTCTAAAAGAGGCAACTTGGCAGGTTCAGAGAATGACTTGCATAGAGAATGACAGAACTACAGTAACCGTTTTACAATCACTGTGCTATCACCGTTGATTTCAAATCTGCTGTTTAAATGCAGGGACATGGGGACATGAATGCTCCTGATGTGAGCTCCAATGATGCTGACCTGCTATGAGCTCTCAAACTGAAGGTATATGTTGGTGCCAGTTGTGTAACTGGGAGTTCTTCAAATTAGCTTCCATGTAGAATATGTTATTTATTAAAGGTTAGGTGATAAAATGTACTAATTTGAAGTAATATATATATATCTCATAGTAATCGCGGCAATTATTTAGAACTTAGACCAAGAAAGATCTCTTCAGGAGGGAGGATTTTATCACCAACGACATTGTTTAGAATTGCCAGGGCACAGTGATAAAAAAAGCAGACCCACCCAGTTTCATTAATGTTTTAAACTTCTCTACAGACAATGCATGCCTTATTTCTTGCACATGGAGGACTGGCTACCACCCTTAACTGATTCACCTCTGCCCCAGGCCATCAGTTTCCTATCTCTGGATGAGACAGTCCCAAAGGCCCTTCCAAAGATGACATTGCACTACTTTCTAATTGGGGCTTTGCAAGCTATTTCAAGCCATGTGACCCTGGGTAAGTCAGGTTATTTCTCCAAGTCTCAGTTTCCTCATCTGTGAAATGGGAACAGTAACCCCAAGCCATGCCTTACCCCATAAGGGCTCCATGAGGTAGTGTGGGAGAAGACTTTTTGTAAAGAAGGAGGCACTGCATACAAGTGGCAGGAACACAGCTGGCAGGCCTTGATGACAAAGGTGATGATGTTCCTCTGAAGTCATAAATAAGTTGTTCCTAGATTGAGGATCTGAGTTAGGGGAAGGGGAACCAGCGGGTGCTGGACTTTGCAAATCACTGACAGTGACTTTTTTCTTCCAGGAAAAGTCTTGATCCTCTTGGCCCAGAAGCAGGGGTCTGATCACAATGACCCCAGTTCCTCTGCTGCTGTATTACAACCCAGCTGGATGGAGCACTTCCCTTCCAGGGGAAGGTGGCTGAGGCAGAAGCAGGGTGTGAGAAACTACTGATACCAGCTGGCTCTTGTCCTCAGAAGTACTCTGAAATTAGCTTACCTGCTTGTTTAACCAAAGAGAATGTAAGTTCCTAGAGCAGGGGTTAACAAATTTTTTTTCTGAAGAGCCAGCTAGTAAACATTTTAGGCTTTCTCAGCCATATGGTCTCTGTTGCAACTACTCGACTCTGCTGTTGTAGTGTGAAAGCAGCCCTAGACCATACGTAAACGGAGCGTGGCTGTGCTCCAATAAAACTTTATTTATGGATACTGAAATCTGAATTTCATATAATTTTTGCACATTATGAAATATTCTTCAATTATTTAAAGATGTAAAAGCCACTCTTAGCTCATAGGCACATAAAAAGAGGCCAGATTTGGCCCACAGGCCGTTCATAGTTTACCCACCCTTATTCTAGAGGGCAGAGACCCTCTCTGTGTATTCCTTTGCTGTGTCCACAGTGCCCAGAACAGTGCCTGGCACATAGCTGTCCATAAGGATCTGTTGATGACCAACTGCTTTCTTCTTCTGCCCCTCTACCTCCAATTCCATTCCCATCTCTTGCTGCTACTATATCCACCTCTACTTCCAGCTCCCATTCTCTGTAACCAGCAGCAACAAGCCTCTGTTGCCCCCACCCGGTCCTGGTCTCCAGGTCAGTGGAGGAGCCCACTAGCTAGTTCTCCAGTAGCCCTGGGACTGTCCCATCTGGATGCTCCCATTTTTCCTCTTCTTCTCTGACTACCCTATCTTTGGCCTCATTCTTCTTTTTTTTTTTCAGCACCCAAAATCTTTTTAATAACAAGGCCTGTTATTAAACAAGGCTGACGGGCCTGTCAGCCTCTGGTGCGCTTGAACTTCCAGCCCTTGGAACGTAGGGTTTGGCGTTCCTGAGGTCTTGCCAAGATGCCTGTATACCTCTTGGTCTTTACCAGAGAGGAGGCCAGCGCCACAGCCCTTGGGAGTGTCCAGGGCCAGTTGGTCAAAGGTGAGGATCTTGCCCCAGGCCTTGGGGATGTGGCTCCAGGGCAGTGCCCACACCTTCAGTTCGGGTACCTACTGGGCATACACATGATCAGTTTTAGTTCCTATAACCACACCTGTTTTGCCTTCCCCTCCAGGAAGCTTCACCTTCCGGATCATCTGGGAAAGGGATAGAGGCCACCAGTTGGTGCAACTCACGAACAGCCTCTTCAGCACAACTTGACTGAAGGAGTTGGTTGGTCTGGCCAGAAACCTGTACAGCTTGACCAACAGCCTTAGGTAGCTGTCCTAGCTCTTGGCCTCATTCTTTTTTTATTTTTATTTTTGGGCCATGCCACACAGCTTGCAGGATCTTAGTCCCTGACCAGGGATCGAACCCATACCCCCCGCAGTGGAAGCACGGAGTCCTAACCACTGGACCACTAAGGAATTCCCTTGGCCTCATTTTGTTTTTTTTTTTGAGTAGGGATTTTTTTTTCTAGTATTTATTTATTTATCATTTATTTGTTTCTGGCTGAGTCGGGTCTTAGTTGCAGCATGTGGGATCTTTCATTCCGGCACACAGGATTCTCTCTAGTTTTGGTGAGCAAGCAGGCTCCAGAGCACGCGGGCTCAGTAGTTGCAGTGGGCGGTCTCTCTAGTTGTGGCGTGCAGGCTCCAGAGCACGCAGGCTTCGCAGTTGTGGCACGTGGACTCTCCAGTTGTTGTGCCGTGGGCTCAGTGGTTGCAGCACGTGGGCCTAGTTGCCCTGTGGCATGTGGGATCTTAATTCCCCGATCAGGCATCGAACCCGCGTTCCCTGCATTGGAAGGCGGATTTTTTAACCACTGGACCACCAGGGAAGTCCCCACACAAGCATATTTTGAAGGCTTGCCACATGTCAGCTGTAGCCAGCGAGACAGCAGTAAACAAAATAAAGTCCTACCTCATGGAGCTTTGTTCTAGTGGGAGAAACAATAAACAAACAGGTAAATATACAATATGATCCCTGGTAGAGAGGCATGCCATGAAAAAAAGATAACATAAGATGATACCGTCGATGGGGAGCTATCTTAGGTAGGGTCAGTCCTCTCCGAAGAGGTGACATTTGAGCAGAGGTGCGAATGAAGTGAGGGAGCAAACTCTGAGAGCTAAAGAAAGAAATGTTCCAGGTGGAGGGCACAGCAGGAGCAAAGCCTGAGGTGGGAGTGTATGTGGCATGTCAGTGAGCAGGCAGCAAGACTGGTGGCAGGGGGGCAGTGAGTGAGTGGTGGGGGGGGGCAGGGGGAGTAGGGGGCCAGGTCCTGCGGGACTTTGCAGGCCCAGCAAAGTCCTTGGATTTTGTTTGAAGTGTGATGGGGGAGCTACAGGAGGGTTTCAAGCACCTCCATCCCTCAGACCTGGATGGGGCAGACAAGAGAATCCACCCCCTTACTTGTTCACCACTACGCACCTCTGCATACTGAGTACCCGTGAAGCCCCTTCTGGGCTGACAGTGTAGTGAAGTGAATAAGAGCACTGGATTTTGAGTCTGAGAGAATTGGGTTCCCAGCCTAGCTGTAATACTTACTAGCTGTTGGACCATGGGCGATTGCATCACTCCTGAGCCTCAGTTTTCTCATCTGGAAAATGGAGACAATAATTTCTGTCTCATGGTGTTGTTGGGGTGACTGGATGAGCTCTTGCCTCTAAAACACTCACAGTGCCAGGCAGGTCACATAGTTCTCTCTCAATCAGCTGTCATAGTTGATGATGATGATTACTATTTAAATGCTGAGCCAAGTTCTGGCATTTTGTAATCACTTGTTAAAGGGAACTACCATTATGATTGTTCCCCTTATGCTGTTCCACCTGCTGCCAGGAGACACGTGTGCCAAGACCCTCCTCTACTGAATGGCCAAGAAAGAGTAATGACAGGCTCTCTTCCTGTGGGGCAGGGCCCATCCAGAACCTGTGCTCTTGAACATTATAGCAAGCACATGCCCAGGTTGCGGTAGAAGGACCTAAAACCCAGCGCTCAGCCTGTCAGCTCAGCCCCCTGCTTCATGCTAGAATAACCTCTTCCATAAGGTACAGAATAAGAACCTCACTGTGTCCAGCAGAGCCCTTTCACACTTATGAGTCATTCACTTAACAAACACCGCAAGTGACTGCCCCGAACAGCCTGTTCTCACCCCATTATGAATAATAATAATAGCTATCATTTATCCACGACTCAGAGTGTAGCATTTCAGAGCATGAGTCCTAGATGTACTGTACTGTAGCTAGATGATGTTGTACATATCACTTAGCCTCTTTGAGCATCTATGTGCCAGGTAGTGTGTCAGGTGCCAGGAAGACAAGAGCCTAGAAGACCCGACTACTGCCCTCTCACAGCTTCCTGTCTAATTGGAGAGCTAGATGTTAATCAGGTAATCACAAAAACAAATGTAAAAGTACACCTTGAGGAGCACTAAGGAGAAGTATCCATTGCCACGAGTGTATATAACAGGCAGGTAAGGGAAGATGTCCTGGAGGAAGTGATTGTGGAGATAAACTGGCTTGAGGAAGACAGACAGTTTCAAGAACAAGGAGCAAGGCCCTGGGGCAGCAGAACTGAAGGAAAGTCAGTGTGGCTGCAGCCTAGAGAGAAACAGAAAACTGTGAGCTGAGGCTGCAGCAGGATCAGCACATTGTAGGCTATGGATTGGTCTCTACAGCTCTCTGCTGAGTGACTGTAACATCCCTTCAACAATCATGGGCAAGCTGACCTGCCCAAGCTCCCAGGCAGGGCCCAGGTGTCCTCTGGGCACCCCCCTTTTCCAGCATAACCCAATACTCTTGGGAGAGAGGACACAGGAAGTGAAACATTCATAGGAAAGCAGAGTCACTACTGGGTCCTTAAATTGAGATGATGCACTTGATATGGAATCCTTTCCTGTAAAAAGGGGAAGGAAGAGGCCAGGAGCCCCAGGAAGGGGGCAGATTGAAGGTAGAATCACTCCAGTTTTCCCCTCACCCATGCCCCTCCCACGCATCCACCTCATTTTCCTCGCCCAGCAGTCCTTTGCCCTCATTCTCTAGATCTCAATGTCTCTTCCCAAGTTTAACTTAAACCGGCTTGCAGCCAGATATTTGGCACCTGGGTGCAATCTGTTCTGAGCCCTGAGTAGGATGACTAGATTTAGCAAATCAACAGGACACCCAGTTAAATTTGAATTCAGATAAACAACAAGCATTTTTTCAATTTTGAGTCTAAACATTACAACACTAGCCCTGAGCAGCAGGGGTTGGGGCATCGGAAACTGGCTCCAGGCAACTGATACTAACACTGATGTCTATAACAGCTGCCAACTTTGGCGCAGGTTGCCTCCAGTTTAGCCCTCATTAAGGAGGTAATAGAGTGAGTGAACAAAAGAATGAACTCTAGGGACTTCCCTGGTGGTGCACTGGTTAAGAATCCACCTGCCAGTGCAGGGGACACAGGTTCGATCCCTGACCTGGGAAGATCTCACATGCCATGGGGCAACCACGGGCCGTGGAGCAACTAAGCCCATGCGCCACAACTACTGAACCTGTGCTCTAGAGCCCGTGCACCACAACTACTGAAGCCCGTGCACTGCAACTACTGAGCCCTGCAAGTACTGAAGCCTGCACACCTAGAGTCCGTGCTCCACAAGAGAAGCCACCGCAATGAGAAGCCGGCGCATCGCAATGAAGAGTAGCTCCCACTCGCCACAACTAGAGAAAGCCCGTGCGCAAAGCCCGTGCGCAGCAATGAAGACCCAACGCAGCCAAAAATAAAAAATAAAAGGAATGAACACTGGGCCTAGACTACCAGGGTTGTCTTTCAGCTCTGCCATTTTCCAGCTGTGTGACCTTGGAGGGACCCAGAAAATGAAACGCTTAACTTCTCTGTCCTTGGTTTCCTCATCTATACACTGGAGATAATAACAGCACCTAACTCATAAGGTTGTTGTGAGGATTAAATGAGTTTACAGGTAAAGTGCTTAGAATAGTGCCTGGTCCATAGTAAGTGCTATGTTAATGTTAGCTCTAATAATTTATCTAATCACACCAGACCGAATGTAAACTCCATGAGAACAGGGACTTTCTTTTGTTCATTGCTATATCCACAGGAATGAGGAGCAGGGCTGGTTTATAATGCATGCTCGAGAAGAGGGCCTGGCTTGTAATATATAGCCAAAAATATTTATTGAATTAAATCTAGTCCTCAGGATCTACCTGAAAGATTGGAATTATATTAATGATTCCCCTTTCACAGATAAGGAAACAGGTTTAGAGGCATGAAATGAGTTTTCCAATGTTAAGGAGGTGGCAGAGCTAGGATTCAAATCCAGATTTGTTCGGTTCCAAAGTCTTTTCCACTCAAAACTCAATTCACTTTAACAGCTGAGGTGCTACCCTTGGAAAGTGATGGAATAACAGGAGCATCTGGATTTAGGAGAAATCCTCATGGACTTTGATTTTTTAAAGTCCTAATCTGTTCCCCATCTGCTGTGTACCCTTGGGTAAGTCACCTCATCTTTTTGAGGCTGTTTTATGATGTGTAAACTAGGTGGTGGTGAGGATCCAAGGAGATCATATATTGGTGAAGCCTGACTGGAAGAAGGCTTCTGATAAACAATCCTGCTTTAGAACGGCTTTGCAAATGGACATTCTTCCCCACCCATGAAACACGCAAGCCCATCTCTCCACTCCCCCACGTGTGAATAAATCTCATCACACCTGAACCCCTAACACCTCTTTAGACGGAGGCTGAATCTCTCCGGGGGAAATCTCTCTCCTTGGCCTCCCTGCACCCCAAGCACAGCCCAAGTGTCGGTCAATCCTGGAACGTGGTCCCTGGTCTCCTCAGAGGGGGCACAAGCCCAAATGAGCCCAGAGCTGGGCCTGCAGTTGGGAGAGATTCGGGGAGACGGCTTGAAAAGAGCAAAACATGCGTATTAAGACATCACTTTGGAGGCACTGTGGGTCCTGATGGTGGTGAAAGACTTGTACCCTACCTGGAGCCAGGGCGCAGGAGATTCCAGTGTCGCCTTCCGGGGCGGGGTTAGGGGGTCCTAGAGCCTTGTAATGGGGGGAGTAGGGCCCAGGCTCCTTTCTAGCCTTTGCCGGGGTCAGGCCCGGACATTCAGAGTGTGTGGGGGGGGGCAGGGGGAAACAGCCCCCGCTGGGGGGGTAGAAAGAACATCTGGGGAGCTATTCCAAACGAGGTGAGTGGGGGAGATGGGTAGCCCTGGCATGGTCCCCTCCGGGGACCAGGTTTGGGAGGGAGGAGCCAAGAGGGCCTCTTCTGGGCTGAGCAGAGCGCGGGCCCAGGGCTCGCGGTGAAGGCGGGGCCCGCACTCTCTTCGCGGCGGGGGCTGGGGGTCTGTGCTGGGAATGCCGCGCCGCGGGGGCCGGGGCGGGGCTTCATTGGCCCCGCCCTTCGCGCAGGTAGCCAATGGGCGCGGCGGCGCCGGGTGACGGAGGGAGCCGAAGTGCGAGTGCCGCGGCGGCGGCGGCGGCGCGGACGGCCCAGCGAGAGCGAGAGGGTCTCGGCGGGCGCGAGGGGGTTAGGGGGCGCGGGGACGAGGGGACGCGGCAGCGCGGAGCCTGGGACCTCAGGACCTGGGAGGCGAGGCGGCCCGGACCGCCGGTGGAGCGCGGGCCGCCCAGCGGCGGCGCGATGCCGCTCGCCCAGCTCAAGGAGCCCTGGCCGCTCATGGAGCTGGTGCCGCTGGACCCGGAGGTGAGTGAGCTGGGCGGGGGACGGGCGCTGGCGGCCGGCGAGCCCGAGTCCCCACAGGGGCGGGGCGGCCCGCGGCGCCTCTGTAGCCTGGCGGGCGCCCGCGCGGACGCGAGTGCCCTCCGATCTCTTGCCCCCTCTCCGGCTCCACCCCCTTCTGCCCCGGGTGTGTGTGCGCGAGGGACAGTTCCGCCACAGCGCCGAGAAACCCCTTAGCCCGGAGAGGGTATGCCGTGGTGCGCTGAGATCTGACCCCCGCCTCACCCCACACACCTAGGACCTGTACCGGGAGCTGTCGGAGTTTCCTTCGTTAGGGCAGACGGCCAGGGCTGGGGTGTCAGATGTCTCGGATTCTACAAGAGACAAGGATCATGGGACCCCCCCCTCACTTCTCCTTGATGTCTCCCAGCGCCCTACCCCAAGAGCTCCCGCTACTCGGCTGCTGACCCTAGAAGAATTGTCCCTCTTGACCCTAGCAGTTGTGGAATTTGGGGTGACACCGTCCGTCTGGGGCTGAAACTCTTGGTTTTCTTTGCCCCAGCCTAGGGTCAGAGGACACCTGTGTCACCTGCTCCAGGCTGGGGGGAAGAGAATGGGGGAAAGCCCTTAGACATTGTGAAAATTATTCCTGGAGATGAGGAGAACGTTGGTTCCTGCCCCCTCCCATAGGAAGGACTGGGCCCCTGGGGAGTTTGGCCTCTGCCTGCCTAGCCTCTCCCAGAAGCACCTCCTGCCCTCTGAGGTTTCTATGGTGCTAGGCCCTAAGCTTGCAGAAGGCCAGCTCTTCCTGTGCCCTTTGACCCCCAGGGTCAAGGTCAAGCCCATCTGCCAGCAGATGGAGAAAAAAACCTTTTCCCTTAGCCTCATTCTGGGAAGGAGGTAGGTGATACTGCCTTTCCAGAGGGGATGTGGGGATATGCAGGGAGGGTATGGAAACCTCAGTGAGCCTGGGAGCCAAGGTGATTTTCTTCTGGCTTGGGCTCAGAGCCCCTGCTTAGATCCCCTCCTCTGCCCTCTCTTAACTGGGGCAACCACCAAGTGCCCTGCCTCTCAGGGTCACAGGTTGAGATCAGAGTGAGGATCCCTGGTCCCCAGAACCCAGGGTGTGCTGCCCCTTTAAAGGGATGGTCATGGCTGACACTGGCTATTGGAGGGTGGGCGCATGGCAGGATTAGGTAGCCAACCTGAAGGCGCAATTTGGAGTAAATTGCTTTGGGATCCCTGCCATGGGGTTTTTACTGGCCCTGCTCAGTTCAGAAGTTCTCTCGCTGACTCACCCTCTGAGGTGAGGAACACTGCCCTCTGCAGCCCCTATCCACCACAGCCCACCCCCCAAGGACTGGGGCACAGGGGGTTGGGGAGGTGCTCAGAGGTGGATTCCTTTGCCTTGGCATACCGTTGAGACCTAGGCCTCCCTAGAGGAAGGTGGACTGGGAGGGGCCAGGGAGAGACTTAATCTGAGGACTTACCATGGGTTATACTAGTAGGGAAGAAAGACACCCAGGAGCTCAATTCCCGGTCCAGGGCACTACTTCCTGTTTCTCTTTGGGGAATCCTGGGGCAGGGGCCAGGTTTAAACAGGAAACTCAACTCAGTTTTAGTACTGCTGCAGCTGAACTCTGAGAGGAAGAGACTGGCTTATTTCCTAGGATTAAGGGGGCTGTGATTTCTCTAGGAGCTTCACCTTGGAAACACTGTGTGACCCCCAATCAGTCTTTAGCCTCTCTGGGCCTCTGTTTCTCCAATGGCCAGGGCTGGGTTCTGGCCTCTGCTTTCTGGGCCTGAGAGGGTACAGAGTCCCGAGTACCACTGCCCATTTTCCTCCTCCCCACTCCATGGAGGTGCCAGGCGACTGGGTGTTATTGTTTGGGTAACAGGAGCCATGGGGCAGCCAGGGCGCGGGTTGGGCTGTTTTCACTGGAGAACAGGGCCTCGCTGTTCTTAGCCCAGGTGACATGTAAGTGATACAGCAGCCTGACCTGCAGGTATAGGCGCTGCTGCTGGCTCCTGGCCAGGAAGGAGGCAGGCAGAGGGGCTGGTGGGGGCATTTGGCAGAGGCCTGGGATCTGGACTGCCCTGCCCTCCCATGACGCTGCCGAAAATGGGCTGCTGGGAGGCGGGGCCTTGTCTGGGGTGTGGCCCAGGTGGAGTAAACCCATTGGAAGTGTGGTTGACGATTCTGCCTGGGCCTTCCCTGGCCTTGCTGAAAGCAGTAACCTTGACCCCAGGCCCAGCCTCGCTGTGTACAGAGCTTCATTATGTGCCACCCACCCCACTTCACCACTGTTACCTTATTAAAATAAAACAACTCTCAAAACAACTTCTCAAGGTAGGGATTATTACCCCCATTTTCATATGGAACAGCTGAACTCAGAGAGGAGAACTGGCCTGTGAATTAATGTCAGAGTCAGAATTGGAACCCAGATCTCTTGTTGTCTCCAGCCTAGTTGGGGGAGGCTTAAGGACAGGGAAGAGCTGGGATCAAACTGGCCCAGGTGGAAGGTACTCCAAGAGAGGCTCCGGATGTTGGCAGACTCTCCTGTCCAGCCTTTGCTGAGGGCTGGTGGTACCAGCCGGCCCTGGCACCTGGCCCCCAGCTTCCAGCAGCGCGCAGGGCTGCCAGTGCTGGGCTCTGAACCCAACTCCTGGGGCTGCTTCCTGCCTGTGGGGCACGTGCTGTCTTTGTCCATCTGCTGCCCGGCCTCTCCAGACGCTGCCCTGGCCCCTCTTCCCGAGACAGAGCTGGTTGGGTGGGAAGGAAGGATGCTTGGTGAAACCCATCTCTGACCTCTGGGGAGGGGGGACAGTGGTCTGGAGGCCCTCCGCAGCTGTCCCCATGAGTAGTGCTCTCTGAGGAAGAGGGAGGAGAGTGGGTCTCCATCCTCCAAGAGGCCAAAAGCCCTTTCCTATACCAGACTTTTTAGACAAGGTCTTCCATTCAGTATTCTGCAAGGTCAGTATCATTGTCCTCTTTCGTTCATTCATTCGTTCATTCAGCAAATATTTATTGAGCACTTATCATGTGACAAGTACTAACCCAAGCAGCAGGGTACAGCTGTGAACAAGATGGACCTGCCCTCGTAGTACAGATGAGGAAACCGAGGCTCAGAGAAGTAATGTGACAGACACAAGGTCAGAATGAGAGGCTGGCAGACCTAGCATTAGCAGCTGTGTCTTTGTGGCTGCAAACCTGTGTTCTTTCCACCATCTGTGCAGCAGTCAGACCAGAGGGGCAAATGAGCCCTGTCTTCCCAGGACCCTGGCTCTAAGCGGGGAAGCTCACCTGTGGTCCTCTTTGCACTTACAGTTCTTTCTCCAGGGCTGCCCACTCCCCTCTAGAGACCTTGTGCAACAGCTCTTACAGGCATGGGGCCTCATGAGGATGGCATCCAAGCTAGAGACCCCTGGACTGGAGGCAACCAAATAGGGCCTGTGGAGCCCCCTGAATCCTCCAAGATACTGCTCTGTAAGCACACACCTCTGGGTACACCCACCACCTCCTCCCCTCCCTCATCAGGGATTCAGGCTTGCAGCCACATGACTCTGGGTCATGGCCCGATGTCTTAGGGACCACAGGTAAGTCCCTCAACCCTCTGAACCTTGTCTGAAAAATGGGAGTAATAGAACTTTCTCTGGGGAATTCCCTGGCGGTCCAGTGGTTAGGACTCTGCACTTCCACTGCCGGGGGCATGGGTTTGATCCCTGGTCGGGGAAGTAAGATACCGCATGCCGCATGGCATGGCAAACAAATAAACAGAACTTGCTCTGGCCTCCTTGCTCTCTTTGCTGGGTTGAGCTTTCATTTGACAGGCTACATGCTGGACCCTGATCTGGGTGCCAAGGAGATGATGCTGGACAAGTCATGGCTCCTCCCTGAGTTAATCTGCAGTTTGCTCGGTGCTTTGAGGCCCAGGGGAGGGAGGAAAGGGCTTGAGACTGTGTGGACAGAGGAGATGACATTAGAACTGAGTCCTGAAAGAAGACCAGGGGTTTGCCAAAGTGACCAGGCAGGAAAGGTTTTCTTGGTAGGAGGAGCCACCGTGCAGATGCATGGGGATGTGAAACAAGCTGGTCTGTTCAGGGTCTCAGGTTGTTCAGTTTAGCTCCGTAATAGGGCCTGATAGTCCACTGTTTGTGGACCAGTTACGTGCCAGGCATATGTACTTTACAGACACTATTTTGCTTGCTTCTTACAGCCACCCAATGAGGTACATCACTTTTATCCCCATTTCACAGATGAGGAAACTGAGACCTTGAGAAATGAAGTAACCTCAGGGTCATGCAGGTGGTAGAAGCCAGAATTTGAACCCACATGGTCAGGTTCCAGAACCCACATTAATCACCTGTGTTGGGCAGTTCGTGATGACGGCTTTGAACGCCATGCCAAGGAGCTGGGACTTTATCCTGCAGGCAGTGGGAAGCCATGGAAGGGTTTGGGGCCTGGTACGTAGGAGGTTCTCAATAAGGAGTGAGTGAGTGACCAAGGGAGTCGATCACTCAAGTGTAACGATTACAGTTGAGTTTTAGGAAGGGTGAGGATTTGGAATGGGGGAGGCTGGTGTATAGGCCGTTGTTACCATCTGGGGGAATTATGTCAAGAGTCTAGAATGCTGGGTGAAGTGGAACTCCATCTACAAATGCACCGTGCCTCCCCCTCCCCCCAGCCCTGGTCGACCGGGTCCTTCTCCCCAGGCTTCTGAGAGATGACAGGTATGTGTATGCGTGCGTGGTGGGGCCTGTAGAACACTGGCCCCTGGGGAGGATTAGGGGCATTAAAGGGGCTCAGGGGGCAGGATGTCCGAGGAGCGACAAGGGGAGGGCTGCTCCAGGGGCAGGGAGATTATGTAATGGGCAGAGCACAGCTATGCCTGCTGCGGCCGGGCAAAGCCGCAGCTGCCCTGTGGACACGGCCCCTGGCTCCAAAGTCCTGGGTCTTCCTGGCCTCTGCACACTCTCGCTGTGCGGGAGGGGTGGGGACAGCTTCTTTCAGCTTCCCAAGGCCCAGATGGGGTAGGTTACTCACCTAATATCACACAGGAAAGGGACGGTGTACCCCAGGGTGAGTAGCACCCACCTGAGGGTGAGGTCTGGGGGCTGGAGGACTGCCCAGGGGCGGGCTCCAGCGCCTGCCTCTCTGCAGGTAGTTCCCCTAGCTGGGCAGTGGGCTGCTTTTCCTCAGTCCTCTTTTGAGCACCTCCTGGTGTCAGAGACCGGATTTTGAATCCCCACTTACCAGCGGTGTAACCTTATGCGCCATCACTAGGCCCCTCTGCGCCTCAGTTTCTTCCTTTGCCAAGTGGGACCAGGGCCTGCCTCCCAGGTCAGGAGGGTTTAATGGTGCCACAGGTGTGAGGCACTGAGCCCAGTGCCGGGCATGTGGCAGGGGCTCGGAAGAGAAAAGCTGTTAGCACCAAGCCCTAATCTCTGCCCTCCCAGGGCTCCCCGTTTTTTAGGAGGGGCAGGCCCGTGTGTAAATAGTCCCTGCGTTGTGATAAGTGGTAAAATGAAGGATCGCAGGACCGTAGTGGAGCAGCAGTGATTCTGCAAGGATAGGGAGGGGTCCCAGAGCTGGCAGGGCCAGGGTAGCCACCATCACTGGGCTGGACACTCTTCCAGACTTTGTTGCCTTCAGCCCTTGCATCAACCCTGGGAGGTGATGTAAATACCCTCCTGCTACAGATCAGGAAACTGAGGCCTCTTGAGTTGGTTAGCTGGCATGCACAGTTTGTCTGTGGCAAAGCTGGGAGTCCTTTCCTTCTCACTGGGAGAAGGTGACATTTGAGCTGAGCCTTCAAAGATGAGGTATTTGTCAGGCAGAGAGCCCGAGGGAGAGATGCCGGGAAATGGTCCGCCTGAGTTGTGAGGGGCTGTTGCAGGAGCCTTGATGCCTGTGGAGGTAGAGAGGACACAGCCAGAACTCCCACCCTCACCTCCTTGGCCCCCTAGCTACTGGGAGCAGCCGAGGGTGGGGGTGCCTCATGGGGTCTCTCTTTGCTTTGTGCCACTCTGGTAAGTTTTGACAGTGTTTCCTCATCTCCCTTCTCTTTTCCAGAATGGACAAGCCTCAGGGGAAGAAGCTGGACTTCAGCCGTCCAAGGTAAGGACCAGGGCTAGCACCAGAGCTAGGGACTGTCAGGGGTGGGGGGACCGTTTGCATGGAGTGGAAGAGGAGGGAGACCTGCCCTTGTCCCCCCCGGGCATGAGGCCCTTTGGCCCAGCTCAGCCTTCCTTCTCTGGTCCCACCTAATCCTCGAGGCAGCCCTGTGTGTCAGGATTACTTGCTCCAACCTTCCTATTTCTCAGGTGAGGGGACTGTGGCCCAGACAGGGTCAGAATCCAGGCTAGAACTCTGGTTACCCATCACCCAGACCAGGACACTTCCTCAGTTTATTTACTCGTGGCAGCTTGGCCGACTGTATTGAGAAGGTGAAGGGGTGCTGAGAGAGGCTCAGGTCTGCTGGGCCTGACGTGGGCCTGGAATCATCTGGGCACCTGGCGCTGGAGGGAACCTGGTGGCCTCAAATCTAACCAGGGCCCAGTGCCTGGCATGTGGCGCACAGGCCATTTCTCAGGGACCCCACCCCTCAGCCCCAGGCTGGCTCCCTCTCCTCTGCTCTCTCTGCTTCCCCTGGGTTCCTCCCTTCAGCCCCTCAGCTCCTGTTGCTGGTTTTGTGTGTTGACAGAAGTGCCAGGGCTGGGTGACAGTTGTGTGACCTTGGGTGGGTCGTTGGTTTCCTCTGGGCCTGGGCTTTCTCATCTCCACGTTGAGCTCCTCCAGTTCTCGAGGAGCTGTGAGGTCACAGAGCTGCTGGCTGTGGAGGGGCTTTGGAAGCCACCAGGCAGGACAAAGTATGGGTTCTGGCAGCAGAGCCAACCTGAGTTCGAGTCCTGGCTCCACCATCACCATTTGACCAGAAACTTCTCAAAAGTTTCCTCAGCTGTACCTTGGGACTAATAGTAACCTACTTCTCAGGAGTGACGTGAAGGACAAGTGAGGTAGCAACCGCCTGCCAC
Source organism: Stenella coeruleoalba (assembly GCF_951394435.1). Lineage (NCBI taxonomy): Eukaryota > Metazoa > Chordata > Mammalia > Artiodactyla > Delphinidae > Stenella > Stenella coeruleoalba. Next base: position 20,556,113 of record NC_137169.1, read on the forward strand.
ACAGTGCCTTCAGCAGCAGCAGCGTGGACGCCCTGCTGTATCGCTCAGCGCCACTGCCTGTTAGTGGCCACACCCTCCTGGCCTGGGTCTGCCTGGGCACCAGACCACGAGCTCGACCTTTGAGATAGACCCAGAGCTGGTCCTGATGTTTGCCTTGACTCAGCCTCCTAGGATAAGGGAGCTGAGCTACCCGGGGTGGGGCAGGCTGACAGAAGTAGGCTCCCACCCCCTCCTTTTTTTGGTACTGTGGCAACCTTGGACCACCAAAAGCAATCCACGTGGTGTGGACTGGGCCCCTTGGCTTATCTCAGCCCCATGTCTGGAGAATCTCTTCCCACAAAGGAGCTGCCACTGGTTGCCTAGGAACAGAATGAAGGGCTGTAGGTCTCCAGTGCAGACCCAGAATGTTCAGATCTTGGGGCTGTGGTTCTGGGAGTTGCAGAAGTGCTTGCAGCTTTGAGGGAGCTGGTGGTGAGTGCAGCTTCTCACCTCAGTGCTGGAGAGGCTGGTTGGGAAAGGGCAGGAACTTACCCAGGCGGGCGCCCTATATTTGATCCCAAGCCTGGGACTCCTTCTTGCTCTAGAGCAGATCCTGGGCCGGGAAGGGAGATGTGGCTGGACACGATGGGTCAGGGAGAACCTCCAATGCCACATTAAGGGAGAGAAAGCGCCATATCAGGAGCTTTGCATTTGGTTTTCATAACACCCCTGGAGGTTAACTCTCCCCATTTTACAGATGAGAAAATTGAGGCCCAAGGTCAAATAGCTGGTGGGCGATAGGGTCAGGTCTTGCTTGACCAGAGAGCCCACCCTCCTCCCAGCCCAGGAACCCACTGAGTGCTGAAGAGGAGGAGCATTGGGTCCCCGTGACCCCAAGTTCCATCATTCCTCGGCACCTGCTCATTCACCTTCTCCATTGCTCCAGGACCTCCTAGCATCCCCAGTGCCCACTTCTGGGCTCAGCACACCAGGGAGCGCTCAGCCTGTGGTCAGGACCTCATCCCTTTGTTTAGTGGAACAAACTGGCAGCAAGCTGGTTTATGTTTTGCAACATCAGACTTTCAGTGCACCCTGCTGTAGCACTGGGGACCCCAAAATGAATTCAACACCCACCCTCAGGGAGTTCCCAGTGTTGGGGGAACGGTAGTAACAGGAAAGCTGTGTGGAGGGCGCTGTGATGGGGAAGAACAGGCTGTGGGCACCTAAGACCTCCATTCTGCGCCAGGCCTCATAGTGGGCAGTGAAATATACCACCTTCCTACATGTCTCTTGGGGGCATGATGAGATGAGCGCATCCCGGGGAACCCAGCCAGTGGCATCTGAACTCAGGGCTGAGCGTGGACCAGAAGGACAGTCACTGCTGTGTGTGGCAGAAGAGGAAGAGTTGGGATGGACCGTGGGGCACCAGGTCACCTTCCCTGCAGAGCTGGCATTTGGCTGGGCCTCGAAAGGCAGGATTTGGGCAGCTGGAGAGAAAAGTGGGCCTTCCAGGTGGAGGAGAGGCCTGACTTGGAGGGGGACTTGGGAGGCAGGGGCTCTGAGTTCAGAATCCTGCCCCTCTTTCTTGTTTGCTGTGTAACCTGGGGCAAGTGATTGCCCCTCTGAGGCTCAGATGTCTTTTCTGTAAAAGAATAGGGTCCACCCCACAGGGCCACCCAGAGGAGGGAATGTGATGTGTATAAAGTGAAGAATCCAACAGGGTTTGAGGCATACTATTGGTGTTTAATGCTTGTTTATTTTATCCATTTCAGGCAGAAGGGGAGATTGGGGTTTTAGCAGCTATAGTGAGGACTGCAGTCTAGGGTGAGAGCTCCTGGAGTGCACCTGGTGCCCTCAGGCATGCTGGGGCTCCATTCACCCTCCCTCCCTTCCTGGGGGTGGACTGGGTGCCCCAGGCCCCCTCCCCCGGCTATCTCCGGAGCTGGACCCCTTTGAAGCTCCTGCAGGTCTATTTTGAGAGCTGAGCGTCTCCCCCCTCCCCTCCTCTCTTCCTGTTTATGAAACCCTGATCCCTCCCGGATCCCTCATGCTCCCCCTGGCTGGAGCTCAGGCAGGATGTGACTGTGGACTTCGGGGAGCCTTGGGAGCTTCAGGTGTTGAGGGGAACTTCCCTGGGACTAGCCAGGGCAGGCTAGCCCACCTTCCCAGCACCTGAGACCTGCTGGGCTCTGTCCCTTCAGCCTGCCCAGAGGAGACCCTGCGGCAGTAAGAGTGCCCGTGTAATCCAGGGAGTTCTGTTTACCACATCCCTTTGTTTCTGTGGCCCATTTTGCTTCTAGAAACAACCTTTTGGGGGTAGAACAATCTAGTTTTGACCTCTATTTTATAGAAGAAGAAACTGAGGCTCAGACAGGGAAAGAGATTTGCCTGGGAACACTCAGCTAGTGAGTAGACGGTTCTTAACTTCCCACACTGTACTCCTGGCCTCAAGCCTCTTTTCCACGCTGGTCTCTTCCTACATGGAGTGTCTATATTTTTCCTCCTTTCTGCCTGGCCAACTTCTGTTCATCTTCAGGGTCCAGCTGGACTGCCCTGTCTTCCTGGACCTCACCCCAGGCAGATAGTTAGAGCCTCTGGGCACCTACAGCACCTTGACTGCACTGTGTCCCAGGATAGTTGTGTTTTGTTAGTGTGTATTTATTTTGGGGACAGGTCTGCCTTAACATGTGCGCCTCCTAGTGTCTGGTTCCTGGCCTGAGGACAGAGCAGCGGGCCAGTAGCTGTGAGTGATTTCCAGAGGGGAGGCAGGCTGGCAGGGCTTGCAAGGAAGGTGATAATGAAATGCTTAGAGTGTAGGCTTTGGAAGTAAACAGGTTGATTTTGCCCTGAGCTCTCCCCCTTTCTGGCCATGTGGCCTTGGGCAAGTCACTTTCTATCTGAGTCTAGTTTTCTCCTTTCTGAAATGGGATCAGTACTTCCTTGGAGCTAGGACACAGGGCCTGGCAGAATCCACACCAACAAAAGTTGAGGGAAAGAATGACTTCATGCAATAAATGTTCAATTAATAGGCACAATTCTCATTGTCATTCCATGCCAGTCCTGGCCTCGGGCCCAAAGCCACCTCCCCTATCAAGGATGCCTGGGAAATGTAGATCCCTCCTCACCTGCCCAGAGGCATGCTGGGAGAGGCGTCTGGGGACATCTGTCCCACCAGAGGGGGCAGTCCTGGGAGGCCCTGCAGATGATGCCAGCTGGGGGAGGGGCTGTTGGTGTCCATTAGGGCCAGAGATTAGCAGGTGGGCTTGGGTTGCAGCTGCTGGAGGGAGGCCCAGTGTGGGGACCCTACGGGCCAGGGATCAGGTGGGGGGGATCTGGGCTTCTCTCCAGCTGCCTTGTGGGAGGAAGTAAATAAGAGGAAGTATCTCTAGGGGGAAATGGGGGCAGGGACCAGGGGGTGGGGTCTGGTGCTGTCCTCCCTACTCCTGCCACCAGCGACCTCACAGGCCCTGCACATTCCCTTCAGTGAAGGCAGTTCCGAGACCGTTTCCTTCCTGTTGCCCCTTCCGTAGCCTGCTAGCCATGGCGAGTCTTCCTTTGCTTCCGAGGGATGCAAGGGTTGGGGGGCCCCAGCCGGCACTGGACCAGAGAGCTTTGGGGCTCTCAGGACTGCCCCAGCCTCCAGACCCCAGACGCTCCAGAAGAAGCTGGAGTACAATGAGAGGCCTCGGTCTAAGGAAGCGTCTTTCACAACACCCAGCAGGCCGTCATCAGGCAGTTATCGGAGGCCCTGTGGGGACTGGAAGGGGAAGTTCGGTGTACGTGGGAGCGTTTCCACATAGGGGATGTCTGTGGAAATGGTTTCCGATCATCGGACTGTGTGCATTTGCGTGTGTCACTTTCTGTGGGTGTACTGGTGTCAGGGATGTGGTGAGGCCATGTGGCAAAGGGCTGGGCCTGGTCAACCCCTGCCCCATGGCTACCTGCTCCTCCTCTCAGGCCTCTGTGAGTCCATGCTAGGGCCTTCTGCCCCCTTGCCCGTGCCAGGGCCCTGGGCTGGCAGGCTTCTTAGGGCAGGGTGGTGTCCGCTCTGTAGGGCTGCCATTTTGGGTGGGCCCAGCCATGGGGAGGTCATTACGGGGGAAGGATTTCCCATGCTCTGGACCGGGACAGTCAGAGATGGTGGCCTTGGTGACCTCTGCCCCCCATTCTCTCCAGGGGATGTTTGCAGGTGTGGGGTACCCACTGTGTCACTGCCTCATCTCCTTGTAACTTCTGTCTGTGTTCTAGTCTCCTTTCCTTAGGATCAGAGGAGATGAGGGGTGTCTCTCTGGGCCCACCTTGGAGCCCTGGTTTGGGGTCTGCATTGTCCCCTCCTTAGCAGGGGAGCCTAAGCCGTCTTCTGTCCTCCTCCCTGCAGAGGGGGAAG
>NC_137169.1:20560678-20591416 GCF_951394435.1 Stenella coeruleoalba
GAGGGTTTGGCCTGCCTCCAGCGGGGTCTGTCCATGACTCTGGGCAAGGAATGGGTTTTGGGGGTGGCTGTGTCCCCCTGGGGTTTCCGGGTGGACTGCCTGTGTCCCCAGGGAGTGTTCTCAGTCAGAGGCAGACAGGACAGGTGGGAGATTCAGGACCTCAGGATGGGGTGGGTAGGGGTTTGCTGTGTGGTCTTGGCCCTCCCCAGCCCCTCTCTGAGCTGGGCTTTCTGCCTGTCCCACCCACTGGGTTACACTCAGGGGCCTGATTAGCCTGCAGCTTTTGTGGCTGTTCAGGATCCCCTGAAGATGGGGCTGTGTCTCTGAGGGTCAGCATCTAGAATGGGAAGTCCCCAGACTGTCCTGGTGCTAAGGGAGGGGGCAGGATTGGAAAGGCAGGACGTGGCTCTGGCTGACTTACCTGCTCACGCTTTCCTGGTACTTGAGGTCTGCTGACCCCAGGCCAGGCAGTAACCAGGGGAAGAACTTGGGTTTGAGCTGGCTCTGCCACCTGTTCACATTGAGCCTGGGTGAGTCACTGTCCTGTGGGCCTCAGTTTCTTGTTCCTGAAGTGGGGGATGACAGCTTTGGGATATTTGGATCAAAGCCATCAGTTTGCACTCAGGAGACATCCATCTCGGTCTCCAGTGTCTTGATCCTGGGCCCCTCAGGCCATAGCATGGGAAGGAAACTCCAGAGAAATGGAATTCCTCAGAGATGAGTCTGCCACGAATACCAGACTGCTCTCCCAAGTGCTGGGAGTTTGCAGGTGATGTCCCATCGCTTTCCTGCCCCCAGGCAGACCAGCAGGAACCTGGAGGTCTTCCCTTAAGTCCAGAGTCTGACTCTCGGGGTGTCTTTGTGTCTTTCCTGCCTGTATGTGTGCCCTGGGTATCTGTCAGTCTCTTTGGGCCTCACTGATGCTGACTGCTGCCCACCTGCCTCTGTTGTTGAGCTCCTGTCTCTGTCTCCACTTCATGAGTGTCTGTCTTCACCTGTTGGGTACATGTCACGTACTGGGTGCCTGTTGGGTCGTGTCCCCTTCTGTCTCTGCCTGTTGAGTACATGTCCCCATCTGTCTCCACCTGTTGGGTGCAGGCCCCCATCTGCCTCTGCCTGTTGGATCCCCATCTGTCTCTGCCTGTTGGGTACATGTCCCCATCTATCTTTGTCTGTTGGATATGTGTCCCCATCTGCCTCTGCGTGTTAGGTATGAGTCTCTGTCCACTTCTGCCTATTAGGTATGAGTCCCTTCCTGCCTCCGCTTGTTGGGTACATGTCCCCATCTGTCTCTGCCTATTGGATGTGTGTTCTTCCTACGTCTGCCTGTTGGGCACATGCCCCTATCCATCCCTGCCTGTTGGGCATGTGGACTCTCCTACCCATCTGTTGGATGCCCACCTTCATCTGTCTTCACCTGTAGGATGCCTGCCTCTGCCTGTTGGGTGTCCCTCTTTATTTGCCTCTACATGTTAGTTGCCTGTCTCTCCCTGTTGGGTACCTATCTACTCCTCAGTAGCTGGGTTGGCATGGGGCTTTCCCTTTGAAGGCCCACAGGGAGGGTGGGGAGGAGGGCCCGAGGGCAGCCCTCAGGCAATGGGGAGGGGGAAGAGAGAGGAAGGGAGCGTGGTAAGGGAGCTGGGAAACCACAGGCCCTGAGTGATTGGCGGTCCTGGGCTCGGCCCAGCCCCCGCCTTCACCCTGCACATCCGCCTTGGGCCTGGCCACCTCCGCAGCAGCCCCGGACGCTGCCTGCTCCTGCCATGGTGCCTCTGCCCAGCCCAGGCGGATGGAGCGGGATCCCAAGCTGCCCCGTCTGCGGCTCTGGGCCCTGCTCCCCTGGCTGCCCAGGAAGCAGCGGCCCAGGATCAGCCAGACTTCTCTGCCTGCCCCTGGCCCTGGCCCTGGCCCCAGGCGGGATTCGGTGAGTGTGCCCAGATGTCTGGGCCTGGCCTGACTGTGGCCCTTGGAGCAGGTGCCTTGGAAGCCAGTTTAGCCTCAGCTGGCTGTGGGCTCTCCTTGCCCACGCCTGTCCCTGCTGGGTGATTGGACCCTGCCCAGAGTTGCTTCCTGGGGAAGTGAGGAGGCACTTCAGGGCTCCAGGGCCATATGGACAGATTGGAGGGAGGGCAGAGGGGTCCTAGAACAACTGGGACGTGGCAAGGGCTTTCTAGTAGACTTGTATGAAGGAAGTTTCAGAGGGTGGAGCATAGAGTCTCTGGCCTTAGCTCCTACCCACCCCAGACTGGCACTTACCCGGTTGGTGGGGGAGTCTGAGGTGACTCATGGGTTCTTGTGTATCTCAGCCCTGTCCTTCTAGCCAGAGACAGCCCATCTTCCATCTTGACCAGGAACAAAAGCCCAGTTGTGCCTTCCCAGTATGAGAACAAACCCTACTTCCTATTGTGGCAAAACCAAAACCTTTGCAGCAGGGGGAGGGGAGCCGCACAGGGAGGACCTGGGGCAGGTTCGTGGGCCTCAGCCAGAGCCTGGGCTTGCCTCCACCTGGCCGTGCCTGGGCATCCCTCTGGGCCTGAACAGGCTGGAGCAGCAGGAGGTACAGGAGCTCACCTGACCTGGCACCTTGGTAATTTTCCCCTCCCCGGCTTTTGCTATTGATGAACTGGGAGGCCCTGTCAGGGTAGCTGGCTGGTTGGGCCTGTAGGACCCTGTCTGCTGAGATCCGGTGGGAGTAGACTTGGATGGGGGGACATGCCCTGTGCTGACCTGAATGGGGCCCACCGTGCTCACCCGCTCTGTTCCTCCATCAGGATGAAGACGTCCTCAAGGAGATCTCCATCACGCACCATGTCAAGGCTGGCTCCGAGAAGGCCGACCCATCCCACTTTGAGCTCCTCAAGGTTCTGGGCCAGGGGTCCTTTGGCAAAGTGAGTCCTGAGCCCACAGCTGGAAGGGCAGCGCTGGTCATATCAGAGGGCAGGTGGGAGGGTCGCCTTGGAGCTTAAAAGATCAGAGGGCAAGGGTTGATGGGTCTAAGGGGAGGAGGAGAGAGGTCACCGTGGTACCCAGTGGGGACACAAGGTCAACTTGGTGCTTAGGGAAGTTGGAGGTCAGCCTGGGACCTGGAGCGTGTGGGAGCTGATGTGTTCGACCCCTGCCCAGCTCCTCCCCTGGTTTCCCCCCCGCTGCCTTCTCAGGTCTTCCTGGTGCGGAAGGTCACCCGGCCTGACAGTGGGCACCTGTATGCCATGAAGGTACTAAAGAAGGCGACACTGAAAGGTGAGTGGGGGGTACCTCCCCATGCAGAGCCCAGGCTGGGCACAGATTGAAGGAGACAGCCCAGCTCTCAAGGGCCTTGGGTCTGATGCAGGAGATAGCTCTGTCACCAGGAGTACCTGGTCTGAAGGTAGAGAAACAGGCCTATTCTCAGCCGCTCCTTATCCCCCACCTCAGCTGATAGCAAAGACAGGGTCCATTCAGAAGCACAGACTTCCGGGGATTAACCCCACCCCTTCCTGCTCCCCTTAAGCCAAGTGCTGACTGTGGCTGAAGGTGCCTGGAAGGAGGCAGGGTGAGTGCGCTGTGTTTGCGGGGGGCCTTGTGCTGTCAACAGAGTTGCTTCGCAATGTTAGGAGAGTCAGCGGGAGACGTCTCGGGGTGGAGAAGGGCGTGAGAGGAGAGGAGGGAACCCGGGAAAGGAGGCAGCTGGGTGGGTAGGAGAGGGTGGGTCAAGGCAAGGCCGCAGAGATGGATGGGCTCAGAGAAGGGAGCTGAGCCCAGGTCGAGAATCCCTGGACTTGCAGAGGGCGTGAGGGTGGTTGGAAGTGGGCTTTGGGCCCGGTAGTGTCTCTTTGACCAGCCTGGGAACCAGTGTGGCCACTGACCAAGTGAAGCGGGCCCCGGCTGGGCCGGGGGGCAACGGATAATAGGAGGTATTGGCCTTGGGGTCATGGAGCCACAGAGGGCTGTCTGTGGGGTGATGCAGCTGTGGTGCCCCAAGGCCATCCTGGTAGGGATGGGAGTCCTTCCCCAGGAGGGATGGTGGGAGGAGAAGAATGCTGCGAAGGGCTCCCAGGCTGGGGCAGGAGAGGCTGAGCAGACTATGCAGCGCGGTGCAGTTGGTGCTGTGACCAGGGAGCTCGGGAGAGCGTGGGTTGTAGCCTCAAAGGGTGTGGGCTCACATGGGAGTAGCCTTTTTTTTTTTTTAATTTATTTATTTTATTTATTTATTTTTCACTGTGTTGGGTCTTTGTTGCTCGCGCAGGCTTTCTCTAGTTGCGGCGAGCGGGGGCTGCTCTTCATTGTGGTGCACGGGCTTCTCATTGCAGTGGCTTCTCTTGTTGCGGAGCACAGGCTCTAGGCGCGTGGGCTTCAGTAGTTGCGGCGTGTGGACTCAGTAGTTGTGGCTTGAGGACTCTAGAGCACAGGCTCAGTAGTTGTAGCGCACGGGCTTAGTTGTTCCACGGCATGTGGGATCTTCCCGGACCAGGGCTTGAACCCGTGCCCCCTGCATTGGCAGGCGGATTCTTAACCACTGGAACGCCAGGGAAGTCCCGGGACTTTTACTCCTTAAAAAAAAAAAGGGGGCTTCCCTGGTGGCGCAGTGGTTGAGAGTCCGCCTGCCGATGCAGGGGACGCGGGTTTGTGCCCCGGTCCGGGAAGATCCCACATGCTGCGGCGCGGCTGGGCTCGTGAGCCATGGCTGCTGAGCCTGCGCATCGGAGTCTGTGCTCCGCAATGGGAGAGGCCACAACAGTGAGAGGCCCACGTACCGCAAAAAAAAAAAAAAAAAAAGAGTGTTTGTGGGATGTCTGCTGAGACCTATGAGTCTGAATTTCAGGCCCAGAGAATCTGCCCTAGACTGGAATTAGGGATTTTTATGCCAGATGGAGAGGGGGCTGATGAAGGCATCCCAGGGGGAGCCACGGGGGCAGAGGCTAAGGGCACACAAGGAACAGGATGCTTAGACTGGCTGGATTGAATGGCCTTCTTGGGGCATGGCAAGAGACAGGGCTAGAGAGATGGGCAGGGCCAAGGGCCAGCCCTGGGCACTGCCGAGAGATGTGAGGAACAAGTAGAAAAGAGAGTCCTTCTTAGCCAGGGCTGGGCGTAGCTGTGTTGGGTGGCCAGACCCTTGGTAACCGCCTTCTTCCTCTGACCAGTGCGTGACCGCGTTCGGACCAAGATGGAGAGAGACATCCTGGCTGATGTAAACCATCCGTTTGTGGTGAAGCTGCACTATGGTGAGACCGCAGACCCTACTTGAGCTCCTACCCTACCTGCCAGCCTTTGCCCTTGCTGGTGGGCTGTTGCCTCCCCTGTATGTTGCCCTGTCTGCCACCCAGCAGGCTAAGGAAGCTGGGATCAGAGGGGCAGGGCCCAGGGCCCAGCTGGTTCCACCACGGCCTTTTCCCGTCTCCCCAGCCTTCCAGACTGAGGGCAAGCTCTACCTTATTCTGGACTTCCTGCGTGGCGGAGACCTCTTCACACGGCTCTCTAAAGAGGTGAGCTGACACCCCACTGCCAGGGCACCAGGATGGAGCTGGCACGGCAGTGAGACCTCAGCCTGAGACTCCCCAGACCTGCCCAGCAGTCCCTGACCCACCCTGGGACAGAGCCCATTCCCTGGCAAAGCCTCTGAGAGTTTCCCCCAAGATGGTCTGAGGAGAATCAGGCTCTGGATCTGATGCTGCCCTGATTCCAGAAGCTAAGGGTGGCTCTCACCTCTTTCACCTCCATTCTTTCAGGGCTTCTCTGCGCAGGGCTGTGAAGGATGCAGAGAAGCCCAAATCACCTAGAAAGCTAGATGCTTTAACATTATGTCCCGTTAACCAAAAGGATTTTGAACTCACATAAAAGAATTTGAGGACTTCCCTGGTGGCGCAGTGGTTAAAAATCCGCCTGCCAATGCAGGGGACACGGGTTCGAGCGCTGGTCTGGGAAGATCCCACGTGCCGTGGAGCAACTAAGCCCGGGCGCCACAACTACTGAACCTGTGCTCTAGAGCCCGCGAGCCACAACTACTGAGCCCACATGCCACAACTATTGAAGCCCGTGCGCCTAGAGCCCGTGCTCTGCGACAAGAGAAGCCACCGCAATAAGCCCGTGCAATGCAACGAGGAGCAGCCCCTGCTCGCCACATTTAGAGAAAGCCCGCGCGCAGCAACAAAGACCCAATGCAGCCAAAAATAAATAAATAAATTTATTTGGGGAAAAAAAAAGAATTTGAGCCAAATATAAAAATGGGGCCATTAATACAACTTAAACTTTAGAAGAGAACCAAACTTTTTAAATTTTTAAAATGTTATTTTAACATTTAAATAGATAATACATGATTGAAAAGAAAAATATTCATTGAGAAGTCTTCCTCCCACTCCAGCCCCCTCTACCACTCCCCCACAGATAAACATTTTATTGGTTTTTATCTAAGCTTCCCGCGTTTCTTTGGAAATACAAACCAATTCATTGTGTGTTCTGAATCCTGACCCCTACTTTCTTACATACAAAGTACTGTTCTGTAGGCACCGTTCTTTATCTTGCTTTTTTCACAGCAGTGTATCTTGGAGAGGGACCGTATCAGAGCATGGAGGGATCCTCGTTCTAGTTTATGGCTGCCCAGCACTCCGTCATGTGGGGGAGAGAGTTTATTCTAGCCCACTGCTTGACCCTTGGGTTGTTTCCAGCCTTTCGCTGTTTGCATTTCAGTGCTACCGTGAGTGACTTGGACGCTAGTCATTTTATTCTTCGGACCCCTTCATACAGAGAAGGGTGTGTGGCACTGGAATCTCTAAGGAGGACTGGGAAGCTACTGCCTGCCCAGTGACCCAGCTCCTGAGGAAGAAGCCATCCCAGCTGAAGCCCTCTCCCGCCTGTTGCAGGTTATGTTCACGGAGGAGGATGTGAAATTTTACCTGGCTGAGCTGGCTTTGGGCCTGGACCACCTGCACAGCCTGGGCATCATTTACAGAGACCTGAAGCCTGAGAAGTGAGTGAAGGCCCAGCCGCGCCCGGCCTCCCTAGGGTGTACAGAGGCAGGCCCTGGGGCCTCTTCTAGGACAGAACCAGCCTGCTGGGGTACGGAGCCAGCCTGATGGGCTGCCCCATGAACGGGTGGGTGGAGCAGAGTGGTGGAGGCAGCAGGCTCACCCGAGGGGCTGCCTGATCTCTAGTAATGCCATTACCAAGGGCCAGATACCTCTGTGCCTGGGTGTTGCCTACTTTTTTTGCTAATCCAGTGTGACATCTGAGATGCCACCATTGAAGGTCATTCCTTGATATGGCCCTTTCTAGAATTTTCCTTAACATCTGAATATCCTCAAGTGGTAACTTGGGAGCCAGGGGCAGGTGCTGAGGTGGAATGAGATGTGGCTTTAGAGTCAGGCAGACCCGAATTCAAATCTTGTCTCTACCACCTACTAGCTCTGTAACCGGGGGAGTTATTTAACCTCCCTGAGCCTTAGCTTCCCCATTGTTAAAATGGGGCCATAAAAATACCTACCTCACACAGTTGTTTCAAGAATTAGCAAGAAGGTAGGCAACACACCTACAGGGCACCACCAACACCCACTCCACCTGCCCATTCATCAGATGAGCGGCCCTGGGTGGATCACCTTCTCTGGGCTGGACCTGACCCCCGCAGGCCCCATGGTGTCCCCTGAACCCACCGAGGGCCCACAGCTGGGGCGCCCTGACTCCCATCTCTCCATTGCAGCATCCTTCTGGATGAGGAAGGCCACATCAAACTCACTGGTGAGTGGAGGGCACCTGACCCCTCGGTTTCAGGGGAGGGCAGGAGGGGCTCTTGACGGGCCTGGGCTGAGTGCCAGGGGATCCGCTTTTTCTGAGAGGCTGTGCCAGGCACTTGGAAGCGGTCAAAAGCCCAGGCCCCAGACCTGGAAGGGCCTGGGTTTGAATCCCAGCTCCCCACTGTGTAACCTTGTACAGGTCACCTAACCTCCCTGGGCCTCAGCTTCCTCCTGAGTGTGATGGGGGTGATGCCCTCAGGCCTCTGGGCAGGAGGGATAGGTGTGCAGGGAATGGCAGCAAGGAAGGCAGGGGGTCCTGAAGATGTGTCTTCTTGCCCTCCTTGCCACAGACTTCGGCTTGAGCAAGGAGGCCATTGACCACGAGAAGAAGGCCTATTCCTTCTGTGGGACGGTGGAGTACATGGCCCCCGAGGTCGTCAACCGCCAGGGCCACACCCACAGTGCAGACTGGTGGTCCTATGGGGTGCTGATGGTGAGTGCCCAGGCCCTGGGCCTCAGTTTCCCCATCTGTGTAAGGGGGTGGTTGATGGTCTCTAAGGCTCTCCTCTTGTCCTCTCACAGCTAAGCTGGCCTCACCCTCCACCCAGCTGCAGTTTCCTTCCTTGGAAGGATTCCAGGCTCAGCCCCCAGCCCTGTGCTGGGCGTCTCCCCAGCTTTGGACCCCTAGCACTGTTCCTCATGGTCTGACTGACAGAGTGGGGAGGGGCAGATGCAGTTCTTGATCCAGGCGGAACTCCTAGGCCTGGAGCTGAGTGGCTGGGGTGGGAGGAGGTGGGGGGCATGGGAGATGGGACCAGAGCCTGAACAGACCCTTGTCCTCTGCAGTTTGAGATGCTGACGGGCTCCCTGCCCTTCCAGGGGAAGGACCGGAAGGAGACCATGACACTGATTCTGAAGTAAGCTTCAGCCCCTCTCTGACGCCTCAGGGTCTCCTCCACGCCTGGCCCCAGTTTGGGGGCCAGAGTAACACCCCGCACCTGCCTCAGATTCCCCATTAATGACACGCTCCTCTGGGCTGGGCATTGTGCTTTCCAGGGCTCCCTTTTCATCCACAGGGGCCTGTGGGAGGGGAATCCCTGCGTCATTGGGAGGGGAGTTTGAGGATGGCTTGTCTGGACTGAGCTGGAAACTAGACGTGGACAGAGGTGGGAGGTGAGATGGGGCCTCTGGGGCGGAGCTCAGCCCTGACGAGACCCGGGGGCCATTTCAGGGCAAAGCTAGGCATGCCCCAGTTTCTGAGCACGGAAGCGCAGAGCCTCCTGCGGTCCCTGTTCAAGCGGAATCCTGCCAACCGGCTCGGTAAGCAGCCCCAGCTCAGGGGAGGGGAGCGGGGTACAGCTGCGGCCTAGGCCACGGGGCCACATCTGGGGCTGAAAGGGGCCGTTGTCCTTTGTGTGGGGAGACAATGCCTCTGGCCACCCTGCTTTCTGGCTCCATGTGTGGCGTTTGGGGCAGTGGGGTGACCTGTGTGTAGGGGGAAGGCAGGAACTGAGTCATCTGTACTCCCCCTGGGGATGAGGACAGAGGCCCCGCACGGAAGGAGCACGAGCTCAGGCGTCAGAGGCTCAGGCCCCAGTCCCAGCCCCATGACGGGACCCCACTGCCTTGGTACACAGTGGTCCCTCCACAAATATGTGTTGATCGAGTGAGTACCATTTGTGAGCGAAGTGACCCAAGGCAGTTGACTTCTCCCCCCAGAGCCCTAGGTCCTCGTCTCCATGGAGGACAATGATCTCAAGCTCTGTTGATTAAGTGAAGTCAGCGAATGTGTCTGTAGCAGCTGCTCAGTATGTGTTGACTCCTTGGCTCCTGGGTTCACCTGGATCATGACCAGCTTTGTAAGGTCCCGTCCAGGTCCCTGGGCTTGAATGGAGTGAGAGCCTGTCTGGTGGCTGACAAGGGCAATGGGATAAGAGCAGCAGAGATGAGGCTGGAGCTGGGAGGGAGGTGGGGGCCCCCTGCAGATCTCGGAACAGGTTCGGCCTGTCCTGACTTCGGCCTTGGGCGCGTTGCCTGGCCTCTCCTCTCTGGGCTTTCCTTCTCCTGTCAGTACATTGGAGCTTGTTCATAGAGGGGCTCCAGACAGTGGAAAACGCTGAGTGGGCAGTAGGCCTCGGGGTGATGGCTGGATGGATTTGGGGCGGCGTGAGCCCAGCCACTGGTCCCAGGCCACAGTGAGGCGAGGCTGCTCGGAGGACAGGGCGGGCGTCTGCGGGTTGGAGCGTCCCAAGGCAGACCTCTCATCTGGGCTTTTTCAGGCTCCGGCCCTGATGGGGCAGAGGAAATCAAGCGGCATGTCTTCTACTCCACCATTGACTGGAATGTGAGTGTGTCTGTCCACCCCAGAGCCCCAGTCAGGGATTCAGCTGTGGTCGGAGGGGGCTTCTACTGCCTAGGGCCTCCCATAAGAAGCAGAGGTGACACCATGGCCTTGGAGGCATGGGCTCGCCTCCCAAGGGCAAGCGGTCATGCCCTGTCTGCATAGCCTGTGCTCTGTCCAGGCCATTGACTCCTGCACGGGGCCGCTGGCAGGCTGTGGAGGTGCCAAGGTGACCACTGTGCCCGCCCCGCCTTGCAGAAGCTGTACCGGCGTGAGATCAAGCCACCCTTCAAGCCGGCTGTGGCACAACCCGATGACACCTTCTACTTTGACACTGAGTTCACATCCCGCACGCCCAAGGGTGCGCCCTTTGTCCGGTTTGTCTTGGACTGGTACAGGAGGGAAGCAGGGAGTCAGGGGCCTCTTGGGGCACAGGGGTGTTCAGGGCTGCGGCAGGCCCAGGTGTGTGGGCAGACAGGTGGATGGGTCTCTGACTCCTTGTCTCCATCTCATTCTGCCTGGTCGTCCCACTCCGGGATTCTGTGGGCCTCTGTGCCTGGGTGAGGTGGTGGGGGTGGCCTTCAGGCCACAATAGAGAAGTCGGGACTCCTGCCCCAGGCATCTTCAGCCCACTGGGAAGACCAGACGCATCAGGCTCACACTCACGTCAGGGCTGAAGTATCTGACCCGGCAAACACGTGAGGTGGAGACGGTCTGGCAGCAGAGGTGACAGTGCCCACAGGTCAGGGGCAAGCGTGGGAATCGGCTTTGGCTACTCTGACCACTGGGCTTCAGTGACTCATCTGAAACGTGGGCTCAGCCATAGACCCACTCAGTCTCTGGGGTTACTGCTAGAAGCCAAGTAGGGGGCTTCTGGGAGGGAACTTGGTAAATCCTAACATTTTGGCTAGATATTGGGGAAGAGTGTTCGTTCTGGAAGTTCTCCTGGAGGGGCAGGTTTAGCAGAGGGGGTGCTTTTCTCACTGTGGCTTGCACATCTCTGATGTCAGGGAGCTTAGCACTTCTCCAAGCAGTCTGTCCCATCTTTATTTGTTGATCTGACAAATACGTACCAAGTCCCTACTGTGTGCCAGCCATGGGAGCATTGATGGTGAACAGGACAGACCCAGGCCCTGCCTTCATATGGCTCAGGCTGTAGTGGGGGAAGAGACATGAGGACAGCTCTGGGCAGCACGACAAGTGCAGCTTAATGAGGCGAGGGCCTGGAGGAGCGGCATGAGGCCAGGTTTCTCAGAGGACAGTGTGTAAGCTGAGCCTCGAAGGATGGACGAGGAGTGGATTGTAGTTAGCAGGAACAGCATGTGCAGGGGCTCGGAGTCTTCCTTAAGGACCTGAGAAGCTTGGCGTGGCTGAGCTGTGGAATGGGGAGAGAGGAGGCTAAGCTCACAAGCACCTTATTGCCAGGCTGAGGAGCTGGGCTTTCCTGAGGGCAGAGGGGAGCATTTGAAGGGTACAGGCAGGGGGTAGACTTGTGGTTGGAACTATCCCTCTGGCTGCTGCACAGAAGATGGACCTGAAGGGGCAGACCAGAGGCAGGGAGGCCTCCAGAAAGGGATAAAGTGCCTTGGCCTGGGCGGGTGGCGGAGGTGAGGGTCTTTCTGTTCCTTGCGTGTAAGGGCTGGGCTGCTCTAAACACACATGGGCAGATGGGCTGAGGCCGGGGATGAGGGGCCCTGCCCAGGCTGCCACAACGACCAGCTGCTGAGGCAGGCCTGGAAGCCCCTGTGGTCCACTTTGCTGGGCTGCCTCGGGTCAAGGGTACCTCCTCTGGCTCACATCCCTCTCCTGCCCCTGCAGACTCCCCAGGCATCCCCCCCAGCGCTGGTGCCCATCAGCTGTTCCGTGGCTTCAGCTTCGTGGCCACTGGCCTGATGGAGGACGACGGCAAGCCTCGGGCTACGCAGGCGCCCCTGCACTCGGTGGTACAGGTGAGGGGCAGGAGGCTGCTGCTCAGTTGTCCTTTTCCACCTAGAAGCCACAAGGCAGATGGCTGAGAACACAGGCTCTGGACTTGGATAGGTTTGGGTTCAAACCCTGACGCCACTGTGGAGCCCATTGGGCCTCCAGCCTCCTTGAGCCTCAGTTTCCCCATTTATAAAACAGGGATAACAGCACGGTTATGAGGTTCCTGACACAGCCAGGACATTGTAGGGCCTGGGTAAATGCCAGGGAGTGCCCAGGGTGGTGCTGCTGGGCAGTGGCTGGTCCTGACGGGGGTGGGTGGCGTGGCACTCGGGTCTCCTTCCACTTGTCCCCCATTTGCACACTTTCCCGGCTCTGTAGGAAATTTAGAGTCGAGAGGCAAGAAGGTGGACTTCGGGAACTTCCCTGGTGGTCCAGGGGTTGAGACTCCATGCTTCCACTGCAGGGGTTTGTGGGTTCAATCCCTGGTCAGGGAACTAGAATCCTGCATGCTGCGCAGTGCGGCCGCAGAACGACAGCAACAACAACAACAAACAAACAAAATAAAAAAAAATGTAGACTTTGGAGCTCCCTGCCTGGGTCAGAGCTTCCAAGGTCAGGGACTGTGGAGGGGACATTCACCTTCCCAGTACCTCAGTTTCCTCATCTGTAAATGGGGTTGATGATAAAACCTTTCTCCGAGGATTGTTTCGAGGATTATGTGAGTTGACGTGTGTAAAGTTAAGGTGACTATGTGATTTATTATCCACCTGGGATATGTTGGTCGCGGACAAACGTTAAACCAGACTGGATGTGAGGACAACAGACATGAACCAGGGCCGTCCACGGGCCGTGGGTCACCTGGTGAAAAGTGCTCGGAATAGTGCCTGCCGCACTCTCAGCACCATAGCAGCATCTGATACTGTTAATGTCTCAGAGCCTCGAGACACCCTTGAGGTGGGCTGTGTCACCCAGAAAGGGGAGGCAGCTCACTGGAGGCCACGTAAGTGGCAGAGCTGGGACCTGGCTCAGGACTCCTTCATCCCTCTCAGTCCTGCCTGGGCTTCTCGGAGCTTCAAACCGCTCCATGTGTCTTGTGGCCTATTGCCTGCCCCCTCCAGCACCCACTAACCACAGACTGCAGCCAGGCACCCTGGAGAGAGTGAGTGTGCCCGTCATATAGTGTAGAAAACAGGCCCAGAGAGGGGCAGGTTCTTGCCTGAGGTCACACAGCCAACATTCTACCCCGGGCCTCCAGCCTCTTGCCCAGTGCCATCTCCACAGTGCCAAGGCCTCGGGTTCTGGGGGGATGACCTCTGCATCCTAGAGCTCAGGGTCAGTCCTACCTGTTGGTCTCCTGCAGCAACTACACGGAAAGAACCTGGTTTTTAGCGACGGCTATGTGGTAAAAGAGACGATCGGTGTGGGCTCCTACTCCGAGTGCAAGCGCTGTGTCCACAAGGCCACCACCATGGAGTATGCTGTCAAGGTAGGCCTCTCGACCTTGTCTCGGCCGAGGCCACTCGGCGGGGTGCAGGTGGGGGGCCACGTAGCCCTGGCCCGTTGGTGGGGGAGAGTTGGTGCCTGAGGCTCTGTGGATGGGTGAAAGGTGTGCGGCTGAGACTCCACGCCCTGCAGCGTGGGCTCTGTGGCGGGAAGGGAGTCTGGAGTCGGTCCCTCGGACACCACCACACGCACCCCTCTCCTCAGGTCATCGACAAGAGCAAGCGAGATCCCTCGGAAGAGATTGAGATTCTTCTGCGGTACGGGCAGCACCCCAACATCATCACTCTGAAAGATGTAAGTGGGGGTCCTCGAGAGTGGGCTGGGGACGGGGGCCCTCGACTCTAGGACCGTCTCGGGGCTGCCATTCCTTGGGCTTCTGATCCTCCTGTGCTTACGGATGGGGAGGCCCCTTAGTGACGCTGATCTGGCTGCACCCAAGTGCCCTCCACTTCAGACCCAGGCAGTTTCTGAGAGCTTTCCTGCCCATCAGGACAGAGCCAGCACCCTGTCCAGGGGCCCAGATAGGTGAAGGCCCTGCCAGGGTGACTGAAGAGCAGAACACACGCCCAAGCCTCATGTCATTCCTTCCTTCCTGTCCTGGTGAGCTGGTGGCCAAGGGGCCCAGGCCTGGCATCAAGGGGAGGGGCCTGATGGTGAGGTCTCTGGCAGGTGTACGATGATGGCAAACACGTGTACCTGGTGACAGAGCTGATGCGGGGAGGGGAGCTGCTGGATAAGATCCTACGGCAGAAATTCTTCTCAGAGCGTGAGGCCAGCTTCGTCCTGCATACCATCGGCAAGACCGTGGAGTATCTGCACTCCCAGGGGGTAAGTCTTGGGTCTGGGGCACCAAGTGGGTGTGGGGGGCGGCCAAGGGTCGTACCGTAAACAGTGTATGAACCATGACTGGCCCAGGCAGTCTTCAACCAGCCAGACAGAGGGGAGACTTGGGATGAATGAGGGGGCGAGTGGATGGACATAAGGAAGGGAGGGAGGGAGAGATGAGGCCAAACTGTGAAAATGAACATTTGTTCAGGACCTAGGCAGGCGTCACGTTGACTTCTTTCCTTACATTATCTCAATTGATTTTCACAACAACCCTGTTAGGTAGGTGCTGTTATTGGCCGCACTTTACAGGTAAGAAGGCTGAGGCTCAGAGATGTGAGCTAACTTGCCCAGGGTCACACAGTCCAGGAAGAATGGAGCCAGAATGTCTGACTGAGGAATTTGGGTGGAGAGCTACAGATGGGGAGTGAGGCTTTAAGTTAGGAACGAGCAGGATCACTGTGGGAGCTGCAAGGCTTCAGGGTGGTGAATCCGGCCATGGGTTCGGCTGTTAGGACAGAGGAAGTGGATGCAAGAGGAAATGCTGCTGGAGACACTGCAGGTGCTACAGGAGAGTGTGTGTCCGAACCGTAGGACTTGTCCTTATCATTGCACAAGGCAGAGCTAGAAAAGGTCCTTATAGGGTATCAAAGCTGAAAACAGAGTCAGCGTGAGTTCCTCTCTGGACGAGATGATGTTTTAGGGTGTTTCTGGTCAGGCAGTATGGGGGTTAAGGACGCAGACTCTGGAATGAGACTGGCTGTGTCCAGTTCTGCGTGTTAGGTTGGGAAAACCTCCCACCTCTCTGAGCCATTTCCTCATCTGCAAACTCATGACAGTAAGAGCTGCCCCTTCACAGGTTGGATGAGGCATGAAGTGAGGTGCTGTGCCAGGGAAGTACCATGGTCCAGCACAGGCCCCTGGAAAAGGCCACATAAACATTACGGGGAAATAGGACCAGATCATTGCTATGCCTTTTTTTTTTTAACATTAACTTCTTATTATTTTTATTTATTTATTTATTTGTTTGTTTGTTTGTTTGTTTATTTTGCGGTACGCGGGCCTCTCACTGTTGTGGCCTCTCCCTTTGCGGAGCACAGGCTCCGGACGTGCAGGCTCAGCGTCCATGGCTCACGGGCCCAGCCGCTCCACAGCACGTGGGATCTTCCTAGACTGGGGCACGAACCCATGTCCCCTGCATCGGCAGGCGGACTCTCAACCACTGCGCCACCAGGGAAGCCCAACATTAACTTTTTAGTATGAAAAATTTCAAACGTATACAAATTGTACAAGAATAGAAAAATGAACCCCCTGTAACCAGATTCAAGAATTGTCAAGATTTTTACCCCACTCCCTCCCTCTTTTCTTCCTTCCCTCTCCTTCTCCCTCCTTCTCCCTCTTTCAATTTCTTACTTTCTTTTTTGTTGTTGCTGGAGTATTTTCCCCCACTTTTTATTGAGGAAAAAGTTCAAACCTATATAAAAGTTAAAAGAATAGTACAAGGGATGTACACAGCACTATATTGAAAATGGATAACCAACAAGGACCTACTGTATAGCACAGGGAACTCTGCTCAATATAATGTAAAAACCTAAATGGGAAAAGAATTTGAAAAAGAATAGATACATGTATATGTATAACTGAATCACTTTGCTGAACACCCAAAGCTAACACACTGTTAATCAACTATACGCCAATATGAAATAAAAAGTTTTTAAAAAAAGAAGAGAATAGTACAAGGAAAAACGTTTCCCTTTAAGATTCACCAAATCTTTTTTGGGTTTTTTTTGGCCGAGCCATGGCATGAGGGATCTTAGTTCCCTGACCAGGGATTGAACCTGCGCCCCCTGCAGTGGAAGCGCGGAGTCTTAACCACTGGACTGCAAGGGAAGTCCCAAGATTCACCAAATCTTTTTTGATTTTTTTTCTGGCTGTGCCGCATGGCATGCGGGATCTCAGTTCCCCGAGAAGGGATCGAAACTGGGCCCTTGACAGTGAGAGCGTGGAGTCCTAATTACTGGACCGCCAGGGAATTCCCTATCCCACATTCTGAATGTGTCTGTTTGCTTCCTCATGGCATCATTTTAATTGTTCCTCTGTTGTCTATATTTCCTGTAAACTGCAAGGTGCTCCAAAGTCTTAATTAGGTTTAGCTTCAACTTCTTTTTGGGATCAAGGAGTCAATAAACACTCCATGGGAGGCACAGTGTACTTCACAAAGCATCACGTCCCTGAGCCAACATCTCGTTGCCCCCGTTAGTCATCAGTCGTGTCGGTGGTCACAGTCTGGGGATGCGTGAGTGGGTGGCGGGCAGTGGGTGGGCCTGAGGTGTATCATAAAGGTCCTCACCAACCCTTCATGCAGTGGTTTCACCCTTTCAGGACCTTGGCCTGAATCAATCCTTTCATTAGGGTTTGTAAAAATAAAGTAAAAGTTTTGTGAAAAAGATCTTTACCTCATAACCAGAGCTTCAGTTTGCTTACCACATGTACTGTTAATGGTCACGTTTGAAGTGGTTTAGTTTTTTGAAAAGGCCAGTGCAAACAGACTGATATGGAAACGTGTCAGGTCAGACAGTAAATGTACTTCCTTTTCCTGTTTTGTTCTCACGTGAGTACTAGCTCATGTTACCCACAGAAGGTTTAGAAGACAGAGCTGAAGCAGTGCGTTTCCAGTGGGCCCCCTGAACTCAGAGCAGGGAAGGGCTTTGTAGAGTGGGAGCTGCCTCCAAAAGGAGTGAGCCCCCCATGAGGGGCAGTGAGCTCCAGGACAGACAGCTGCTCGGTGGGGTGTCATGGGAGAATGTTGTTTCTTGCCCAGAGAAAATCTTTGGGATTTTGGAATCTATGGGCTTCTAAAGTTTCTGGCCCTTTCCAAATACCAGGGGTAGATGATGAGGAAATGGGAAGCTCTCTTGGAGGTATTTGGAGGGAGATTCTCGGGGCTGATTATACCTTGGCAGCATCTGTGGTCTAGAAGCTGGGAATCTCATAACAGCCGAGGAATGGGAAGGGGCTGACCAGGAGCAGGGTCCACTGGGACCTCCTGTTTGTTTTAACGTTACCTTCCTATTGAAATATCACATAAACAAATCATCATGTATAATTCAATAAATCTTCAAAAAGTGAATACACCCATGTAACTGAGCCCCCAGATCAAGAACTGAAGGATTTCCAGTTCCCCCCCAACCCCCTCGAGCCCCTTCCAGTCCCTGCACCCTCCCCAAGGATAACCATTCTAAGTGAACTTCTAATTTGTGTGTGTGTGTGTGTGTGGTACGCGGGCCTCTCACTGTCATGGCCTCTCCCGTTGTGGAGCGCAGGCTCGGGACGCGCAGGCTCAGCCGCTCCGTGGCACGTGGGATCCTCCCGGACCGGGGCACGAACCCGTGTCCCCTGCATCGGCAGGCGGACCCTCAACCACTGCGCCACCAGGGAAGCCTGTGAACTTCTAATTTTATATAAACGTACTCTTTCATATCTCACTTCTGTCACTCAGCACTCTCAGATTCATCTGCGATGTTGTGTGACTGCAGTTCACTCCTTCTCGTTGCCGTGTGGTTTCTACTGTATGAATAGACCACAATTTAACTGTTCTTTCTACCGTTAATGGACATGGAGTTGTTACCAGTTTTTTGACTGTGACAAATAATGCTGCCGTGACATTCTTACCCTTGTCTTTCGTGAACACGTGCCCATTTTAACGCTGGGTGTAAACCTAACTGTGGAATTGCTGGGTCATAGTGCAGTGTATATTCATCATTAGTAGATGTTGCCAGTTTTTCAAAGTTGTTTTACCTACTTACACTCCTCCCAGAAGCGTGTGAGAGTTCTGGTACTCTCCAACACTTGGTATTTTCCATCTTTTTAATCACAGCCATCCTAGGAGATGAGGAATGGTATCTCATAGTGGTTTTAATTTGCATTTTCCTGACGACTGAGGAAGTTGAGCACCTCTTCGTGGGGTTATTGCCATTTGGACAGCCTCTTTTATGGAATGTCTGTTCAAGTCTTTTGTCCGTTTGAAGAAATTGGGTTGTCTGCCTTTTTCATCTATTTTGCAAGAGTCCTTTGTTTAATACGTGGGCCCTTTCAGGTCTCTTGCTTCCCTCATATTGTTTCTGTAAGGGCCCCAGCATGCCGGGGACAGCTTGTCTGAGAACTCAGCAGGGCTTCACACTTTGGCTTCTCTGTTTAGCCAGATGATTCATGTAGAAGAACTTCACCCTTTTGTGTGTGTGTGGCTGGTCACAGGCGCCCTAACGCACATCCTCCGACGGTGCTGGTGATGACAGAGGTGCCGCCGCTTCACACAGCACTTTCCACAGGCCAGACAGGTTCTAAGCACTTTGCACATCAACTCATTTAACTGTTCCAACGAACCTATGAAGAAAGTATTAGTATTATTCTGCCCATTTTATAAGTGAGGGAGCTGAGGCTCTGGGAGCTTAAGTAAAGGCCTCATCGCTAAGCTGTCCCTAGAGTCTGTGCCCCTAACTTGTGTGTGATCGGATGCTGCTTTGGACAGCCTCTGTCCCTTCATTTTCCTCCCCTTCTTGTCTTCTAATTCTTAAGGGCTTCTTAACAAGCACTCACTGTATCTTAATGTCCAGCATGATGGTGGGGCTCAGCCCCAGGGAGTGCTGGCGTTACTATGGCAGCAGCTGCCACTTTCCAAGCCCTGTGCTAAGTATTCCTGGTACATAACTCATATGCTCCTTCCCGTAACCCTGGGGGCCGAGCACTCTCATCAGCCCCATTTTACAGGTGAGAAAACCAAGGACTAAAGAGGTTAAGTGACACATCAAGACCACACAGCTACTGCTGGTAAAGCCAGGATTCACACTCTGGCCCATCTGCCTCCTGACTGAAATCACAACTCCGCCCGAGCCACAGCCTGTTGACTCAGTGGCTGCATTTGGCCTCCACAGGGCGGGTGTTTTCTTGTTTGGGATTTGGTTTGGTTTGGTAATTTGGCCGCTTTTGAAACCGGGGCCCGAGTTGCTGTATGGTGCCTGTCAGCTGGAGTGCGCAGCGGCTGCCCCTTGAGCCTGTTGGCCTGGCTCTACGGGGAATATGCAAGGACCATCTCGTGAAGCCAACTAACCTGCGAGACTCAGCTGATCTAACCTGCAAGGTCTCTGTGTGTTTCAGAGGGGTGAGTCATTCATTCATTGCACAGCGTTCACGTAGCACTTGCTCTGTGCGAGTCCCTGTGCTTGGTGCTGGGGGTGAGCCGGTGTTCCACAGAGAGATACGGCTATTTATGGCTGAAGGAACCCCCACTGGCCTGAGCTCAGGGCGCTTGAGGGATGTGGTGGACAAAGGCTGGAACGGACAGCTGAACCTTCCACACCAGGATGGGGACTTCAGGCTTTATCTTGCAAGTAGTAGGGAGCCATTGAAGGTCTTTGACGGTGCTCAAGGCGTACCATGAGCTCATGGGAGGAGGAGAAGGAGGGTGAGAATGAGTTTAGTCTGGGATGTGTTGGGTTTGAGGGCCTATGGGACATTCAGTGGTTGCCGTCTGGTAAGCAGCTGTATGAGCCTGGACTCAGGAAAGCTCTGGGTTAGTGTCAGAGATCTGAGAGTTGTCGATAATTAGGTAATAGTTAGAGGAATGACTATGAATAGAACCATGCCAAGGGAGAGGGGGTGGTTGAAAAGTAAGTGGAGTGGTTCAGCCCCCTCAGGTTACAGATGAGCAAATGGGGCCAGAGGAAAGTCATTTGCTTAAGGCCTCACTAGTTAAGTGTCATTCATCCATTCATTCAGCAGTTATTTATTGAATACCTACCTTGTGCTGGGAACTATTCTAAATGCTGGGATGCAGCAGTGAGCGAAACACCCGTGGAGCTTACATTCCAGTGGGTGGGTTCAGAAGACAATTAAGTAAATATCCAATGGTGGTAAATGCTGTGGATAAAGATAAAGCAGGGTGAGGAGACTAAGGAGTACAGGTCCGTGATTGCTATTTTATATGGAATGGTCTAGGGAAGGCCTCACTGATAAGGTGACATTTGAGCTGAAACCTGAAAGAAATGAGAATGAGCCAGGCCGATGCTTAAGGGAAGAGTATTCCAGAAAGAGGGAACAGCAAGTGCGAAGGCTCTGGGGCAGGAGTGTGCTTGGCATGTTGAAGGAAGAGCAAAGAGGCTGGTGTGGCCAAAGCCAACTGAGCAAGGAGGAGAGTGCTAGAGGACCAGAGAGCGCAAGCGACGTGGGTAGGGGGCAGGGGAGAGATGAGGTGGGGCCATCAGGCCATCGTAAAGACATTTCCTCTTGAGAGCAGAACCCTTGGAGAGGACACGATCTGGCTTACATTTAATAGGATCGCTCTGGCTGCTCTGTTTAGAACAGGCTGTAGGGGGTGAGGTCAGAAGCAGGAAGACCAGTTAGGAGGTTGCTGCCGTAACCCCGGGGGAGGGATGATAGTGGCTGGGATCAGCGTGCTGCCAGGAGAGGGGCTGAGAAGTGCTTGGGCTCTGGGTGTGTTTTAATGGTAGAGCCAGCAGAGTTTGCTAATGGATTGATTGAGGAATACGAGAAAAAAAGAGGAATTGAGAATGACTCTTAAGATTTCAATCCAAGCAATGGGAAGGATGGAGTTGCCATTAGGTAAGATTGTGTGATGGCGGATTTGAGGAGTTCTGTGTGGACAAGTTAGAGCTGCCTCACAGACATTGACCTAGAAGTTTCAAGTCGGCAATACCAGCAGCACTAAGGCCCCTTTGTAGCCCCTTCCCCTCTCAGATTCTGGGTCCTTCTGCCCCCTCTCTGGGCCCGTCTTCTAACTGTCCCATCCCTGGCAGTGGACCTGGGCCACCGGCAGCCTGCCCACATGGAGAACTGACCCGGGCCCTCTTCCCCCAGGTTGTGCACAGGGACCTCAAGCCCAGCAACATCCTGTATGTGGACGAGTCTGGGAACCCTGAGTGCCTGCGCATCTGCGACTTTGGCTTTGCCAAGCAGCTGCGGGCTGAGAACGGGCTTCTCATGACACCTTGCTACACCGCCAACTTCGTGGCGCCAGAGGTGAGTGGCCTGGCCTCCTCAGCTGCAAGAGTGAGGGGACCTAGCACGGGGAGCCTCGTGTCCCTTCCAGAGGCCCCACGCTGTCCAGAGCCCGTCTCTGCGGCCTTGGCCCGGGGACCAAGGGAGGATCAGCCCAGGCCTGGGACCCTTGTCCTACCCTTTGGGGAGGAGCAGGCAAGCATATGGGGCCACTTGTCATTGCCCCTCAGACAGACCCTCCCCTGCCTCCCTTCCTGCCAGGTACTGAAGCGCCAGGGCTATGACGAGGGCTGTGACATCTGGAGCCTGGGCATTCTGCTGTACACCATGCTGGCGGGGTGAGTACCCCACTGGCCTGCCCCCCTCAGCCCCCCGCCCCTTCCTCCAGCCCTAGTGTAGCTGGGGTGGTGCTTGTCTGATGGGAGAGACTCAGCCCTGCCTCAGGAAGGCTGAAGACAGGGACATGGCCCTGCCTTTGGGAGCTCTACCTGCAGGAGGAAGTCCCACACTTGGGAGCACCCCATCTGAAGGGGGAGACACAGCCCCCCGCCCCTCCCCACCCCTGGCCCCAGGATGGAGGCCAGAGGCTATACCCAGACTGGGTGGACTTTTCCCCAGATACACTCCATTTGCCAATGGACCCAGTGACACACCAGAGGAAATCCTGACCCGGATCGGCAGTGGGAAGTTCACCCTCAGCGGGGGAAATTGGAACACGGTTTCAGACACAGCCAAGGTGAGGCTGTAAAGCCTGGACCCTGCTCATTTGTGGGGGGGGGGGGGTGGGGAGGCAGGGTCCCATCCCAGGGCTTTTCAGCACTTCACGAACAGGTGACCTGCAGCCTCATTTCTCCAAGTGGAATGTCCCACAAATCTCTGTTGCCCTATTTCTCCAAGTGAAAGATTCCCAGGCAGACTGCCCCCCACACCTTGTTTGAAAACAACTTGGTGATCATTTACTGGCCCTTCCCGTGTTCTGGGCCCTGTAGGGGAACAGAGGGCTGCATCATCACAGCCCCTGCCGTGGGAAAACTTAGTGTGAGGTGAGAGACAGGCTTGCACACAAGGAACAGAGATGCCAGGTGCGGAGAGGCAGGTCCTCCTGGTCAGGGGTACAGGCAGTGGAGACACGAGGAGAGCCCCAGGCTACCGGGCAGAGAGGCCTTCTCAGAGGAGGGGACGTTTGAGCTTTCACTGTTAGCAATGGGTTCCAGTCATGGGAACCTCTGTGTCAGACAGAGGTTGAGCCCTTAATGAACAGTGCCACCTTGCATTAACCTTATGAGTCAGGTATTTTTGTTATCCCGTTTCTCAGAGGCGAAACTGGGGCTCAGAGAGTTAAAGTAACTTGCCCAGGAGATGCAGTTGATGAGCAGGGGAGTCGGGTTTTGAAGCTGCCCAACCCCAGCCTTAGGTTCCCACCTTCCTGCATGGCTCCTAGAAGGTGAAAGAGAAAGGAAACGGCCTTCCAGGAAGAAGTCCTGAAGAAGGGCATGTGCTCGGGGAGGCCGTGGTGTGGAGAGTGGATCGAAGGGGCCACTGCAAGGGTCCCGGCGGGAGATGGCAGGAGATGGCTGCCTTACAGACACAGCTGTGTGCGCCCCTGCTAGCCCTTCCCACCAACCCCTTCCTGCTGTTCCCCCAGGACCTGGTATCCAAGATGCTGCATGTGGACCCGCACCAGCGCCTCACAGCTAAGCAGGTCCTGCAGCACCCGTGGATCACCCAGAAAGACAAGCTCCCCCAGAGCCAGCTATCCCACCAGGACCTGCAGACTGTGAAGGTACAGACACCCAGGCTGCCAGGTCAAGGTTCCATGGGCAGGGACTTGGGGTGGCAGAGCCAGGAGATGCCATGTGTGTCTCTTCCCAGGGAGCCCCAGTCTGACATGCAGGGGTGTCTACAGTGCACTCGTGGCCCCCCTGGTCCTCTAGGGGGCCCAGCCCCTGAGCTCTGAAGCCTCCAGTCTGAGGGATGAGGCAGGACTGATGACCATGAAGAACCACCAAGGCGGGATTAACAGGGGCCTGTGGGGGCTGTGGAACACTGGGAGGGGCTGGCCTGGCCCTGGAGCACATGCGCCTCCCACCCGGGAACTGACTCCCACCTCCTCCCCCAGGGAGCCATGGCAGCGACATACTCTGCGCTCAACAGCTCCAAGCCCACCCCTCAGCTGAAGCCCATCGAGTCGTCCATCCTGGCCCAGCGGCGGGTGAGGAAGCTGCCATCGACCACCCTGTGAGGGGCCAGAGCGTCCGGGCCGCAGGGCAGTGCTAGCTCGACGGAGGCAGCGTACTTCCCAGAGGGAGCGGGCCCCAGTCACAGGGCCAGAGGGAGCGGAGCCCCGAGGGGGCCCAGATCACCCCGGGGAGGACGTAAGAAGTGCCTTCTCCTCCCCCAGGACGCACTCTTCTCGGTTCAGGCTCTGCTGGTTGAAATCGATTCACTGTACAAACTCTTGTCTTCTTTTAAGACAGAAATGGCACCAACCACCATGGGTTTTTACAAGATCCATTTGCCTTTCTGGGAGCAGAAGTAGCCAGTGCAGCCCCAGGAGGGGCACTGAGTCGCACTAGGGCTGTCTGTAGCTGAGACTCCTTAGAGCAGCTTCGGGGTCCCCCTGGGGGGACCCCTACAACTGGCCATGTGTAGCCGTCTGCACCCACCTCCAAGGCGGCCCAGCGCCGCCTTCCAGAGCCCTTGGCTCTTCGGCAGAACTTGCTCTATCCCCATCGGCTCCTTTTCTCTTCTGTTCTGTTGGGGCTTCTGGAACCACTTTCTGCTAGAGGAGAGGACCAAGGCCCCGCGGCTCCCAGCTCCAGGCACCAGCATCCACATTGGCCGTACCACTGGGTCCTCTGCAGTCAGGTCGGGCAGCCCCTGAAGGAGCATCTGGAAAGCACTTTTTGGCTGACTTCTGTTGGAGTCTGCCACAGGACAGAGTCCACAGGAGGCCTGTGGGGCAGGCCAAGAGGGGCAGGGGCTTTTTTCATTCCTTCCTCAGCTGGTAACTCAGGGTTCATCTGTCCACGGCCTTTCTAATAAACTTACAGTTGAGTTGAAGCTCGCTTGTCTCCGCTTGTCATCCCTGGATTTGCCCTCCCTCTGCTATTGGGTGTTGAGGACTTTGGCAGTGACAAGTAGTGGGCCAGGGCCAATTGACCCAGCTGCTTGGAGCTCAGTTGGGGAGCATGTGGGAGTCCCGCTGGCTCTGCCCACACATTCCTGTCAGGGATTCCAATATGGTATTGATCGTAGTAATGGGATTACTAGCCACTAGTGACCAAGTGCCAGGACCTTACACGTATTTCTCACTTAATCTTAACAACCCTGTGAGGAAGATGCTATTATATTATTATCCCTGTTTAATAGATGGGGAAACTGAGGCCCAGAGGGGGAATGACATTTCCTAACACAATTTTTTTCTGAGTACCTATGCTGGCCCTGTTCCAGATGCTGGTGAACCAAGTGGAAAACAAGGTCATTGTTTTCCTGGGTCTTACTTCCAGTGGGGAAGCAGACAAGTAAACAAAGGTCAGCTACTGATGAGACATGCGGAGTTAAATTGGGATGAGAGATGAGGTGATCAGGGAAGGCCTCTCAGGGGAGGTGACCCACAAGCTGAGATCTGAATGATGAGAAGGGCCCAGCCAGGACCAGGAAGCAGAGGGCAGAGTCAGGACAAAGGCTCCAAGGAGGAAACAGGCTGGCCATGCTCAGGGACTGGAGAGAAGCTGACAGGGCTGTGGTGTCAGGGCCAGGGCCAGGCATGCTGGGCTATGTAGGCCAGAGTAAGGAGTTAGGATTTAATTCTAGATGAGATGCTAGCTCCTAAAAGAATTTAATTAAGCAGGAGAGTGACATGATTTGATTTATATTTTAAAAAGACGACTCTAACATGTAGAGAAATGATGCGGGGAGAGGGCAGGCAAGAAGCAGGGCGGCCAGGTCGGTGGCTTCTGCAGTAGCTCACACGAGAGAGGAGGTCGCCTGGACTAGGGTGGTGGGAGTGGAGATGGGGAGGGAGAAGACAGGGTCCGGATATGCTTCGGAGGTAAAGTAGACCGCACTTGCTTGCTGTCAGTTTGGATGTAGAGGCTAAGAGAAAAAGGAGACGCACAGATACCTTGTAGGTTTTTGACTCGAGCAGTTGAGTACTGAAGGAGAAGTTGGGGGGAAGCAGGTTTGAGAACTCTGGGAGATGCCTTAAGGTATCCAAATGGAGGTGTCAACCAAGAGTTGTAATTAGAAGTCGGAGTTCTGGAGAGAGGTCTGGATTGGAAGTATAAATTTGGGAGTCATTAGTTTGGAGAAAGTTTGTAGAGCCAGGAAGCTGGACTTTCATCGTGTGGTCCATGGACCGGCAGCATCCGCATCACCTGGGAGCTTGTTAGAAGTGCAGAATCTCGGGCCCATCCCCAGACCTGCTCAGTCAGAGTCTAATTTCAATGAGATCTGCATGTGATTTGTGTGCACGTTAGAGCTGAGAAGTGCTGTTGTAGGGACTGAGCAGAGGAGGAGACTGATTGAGCCCCAGCACATGCTAGCATTTAGAGGTGACCTGGAGTGGGGAGAACCAGCAAAAGAAACTGTGAGATAACAGTCAGTGAGTGGGGACCTGCCAGTCCGGCAAGATTCAAAGCTTTATGAACCAGGGTCTTCTGCTTCTGGTATTTCTCAACCTCCTCACTTTATAGATTAGAAAGTAAGGGCCCAAGAGGTAAGTCTTCTTATGATGGAAGGAGATTGTGACACTAGCAGCTCAGCTTCTGAGCTGGCCTTGGCTTGCAGGTTCTGAGCTAGCAGCCTCCCCACAGGAGCAGGGAAGGCTGCACTGGAGCTCTGGTGAACACCACTGACACACATAGTACTGAGTCCCTGACCTGGGTGTGTTCCGCTTCTCTGTGCAGTGAAACCAACATTTTCTGTCCCACCCACCACCCTAGGTTGTCCACCCTGGACCCCATCATCACAGCTGGAATCCTGAGCACCATCCCTGACCCCTTCCCCCACTTCCTACATCCAGTCTTCCTCCTGGTCCCATCAATATCGTTCCCTAAATATTTGTGGGATCCATCCCATCCTTTCCATTCTCCCTGTTTACCGCATTTTTTCTTTGCCACAGGCTACTAATTCCCTTCAGTCTTTTTTTTTTTTTTTTTTTAATTATTTAGTTTTGGCTGCGCTGGGTCTTTGTTGCTGCGCGCAGGCTTTCTCTAGTTGCAGTGAGCGGGGGCTACTCTTCGTTGCGGTGCGCGGGCTTCTCATTGCAGTGGCTTCTCTTGTTGCAGAGTACGGGCTCTAGGTGCGCAGGCTTCAGTAGTTGTGCGCGCAGGCTCAGTAGTTGTGGCGCATGGGCTTAGTTGCTCCGCGGCATGTGGGATCTTCCTGGACCAGGGATTGAACCCATGTCCCCTGCATTGGCAGGTGGATTCTTAACCACTGCGCCACCAGGGAAGTCCCCCATTCAGTCTTTTGTGTCCGCAGCATACTCCATTATAATCACAAATCTGACCCAGCATCTATCCTGGAGTGGCTCCTCTCTGCCCACAGAGAGAGCCCAGACATCCTAGCCTGACAGCCAGTGTCCTGTCTGATCTGGTCCCCGCTGAGCCCCAGCATCAGCTCTCATAACTTATCCCCATACTGCTCACAAGACCTGAACATGTTCCTGCCTCCACTGGATTCTGCCTGGCTAACTTCTACTCATCCTTTAGGAAAATTCAAATGACACCTCCAGGAAGCCAAAAAGGACATCCCAGACAGGGTTTGGCAGTCGTCCTTTGGGATCCCCAGACGCTCTCACTCCATCTCTTTGTATATCACACAGCTTTGGAGTTAGCTGATGATGTGTTTTCTCCCTACCCAGTCTGTGAACTCGAAGGTATGGGCTGTGTTTTGTTCATTTCTATCCCAAGCACCTAGCACCAGGCCTGGCACACAGTATATTGGTCCTCAGCTAGTGTTTGTTGAAAGGGTGAGCAAGAGAGAATGCAGGAACAGTGGACTTGGTAGTGCTGGAGGAAGTATAGAAACTTCACCCACAGAGTTGCAGGAGCCTGGAAAGGCATCTAGGGAGGAGGAAAGGAAGCTGATGCTCTGAGACACCAAGCAGTGTCTTGCCCCAGGCACCAGAGGGAAGATTCAAGAACTAGGAAATGGTGATGGGTAGAGTGGGAGTCCACAACCGCTTTCTCAGCAGCTAAACCCCAAAACTCAAATATTACTTCCCTTCTCTGAGCCTCAGTTTTCTCACTTGCTAAATGAGGATCAAAATCTGTGCTCATCTCACAGCATAACCTGAAGATCAAATGAGCAAGTGAGTGTGAACATGTTTTGGAAGGTAAAAAGTGTGGCTTGTACAGTTAAGCTTGTTCTAACTTTCATAAGGTCGGGACGGCCCCCCAGGAACTCGGTGGACTCCAGAAACACAGTTCCAAGCCACCAACATCTCAACCAGGAACTTTCCTGAGTGCTGACTCTTTGGGCAAAACCCACTAATAGAAATTACCTGGCTTGGGGAAACAAATTGTCAGTCCAGATGTCCCCAAGTTCCAGAGTCACTCTTCCCTTCAACACTTGAATAAGAATGCCTGAGCTCCCACCCTGTAGGATGCCCCTTCCCATGAAATATCCGCTCCAGTCTATTTTTTTTAATATATATATTTTTTAATTAATTTATTTTTGGCTGCGTTGGGTCTTCATTGCTGCGCCTGGGCTTTTTCTAGTTGTGGGGACCGGGGGTGGCTCTTCATTGAGGTGCACAGGCTTCTCATTGCGGTGGCTCCTCTTGTTGCAGAGCACGGGCTCTAGGCGTGCAGGCTTCAGTAGTTCTGGCACACAGGCTCAGTAGTTGTGGCTCGCGGGCTCTAGAGCACAGGCTCAGTAATTGTGGCACACGGGCTTAGTTGCTCCGCGGCATGTGGGATCTTCCCGGACCAGGGCTCGAACCCATGTCCCCTGCATTGGCAGGCGGATTCTTAACCACTGTGCCACCAGGAAGTCCCCGTTCCAGTCTATTAAACAAATACTATGTGGAGATGCTGGATGCCAGGTGTTTTCCAGGCTTTATTTCATTTGATCCTCATGTGAAGGAGATATGCTTTTTTTTTTTTTGGCTCACCGCGTGTCTTGCAGGATCTTAATTTCCCGACCAGGGATCGAACCCATGCCCCCTTCAGTGGAAGAGCAGAGTCCTAACCACTGGATCACCAGGAATTCCCAGAGATATGATTAATTCCATTCCACACATGAGAAAGTTGAGGCTAAGAGGTTAAGTGATTTGCCCAAGGACACAGCTAAGTGGCAGAGCAGAACTCAAATCGAGGTTTGTGTGGTTCTGAAACTCACCCTTTTTTTTTTTTTAAGTTTATTTAATCTATTTATTTTGGCTGTGCCAGGTCTTAGTTGCAGAATGCGGGATCTTTAGTTGTGGCATGCAGACTCAGTTGCGGCATGCATGCAGGATATAGTTCCCTGACCAGGGATCAAACCTGGGCCCCCTGCATTGGGAGCACGGAGTGTTAACCACTGGACAGACTACCAGGGAAGTCCCTGAAACTCACTCTTAACAGGGTGTTGTCCCACCTCTCTGCTTCCAAGATGCCCAAGATCTACTTACATGTTCCACAGACCTGTCTGGTTATCACTTTTCCCCTCAGCCAGCCATGTGGTCATAAAGGTTCCTATAATATTGGGGTCTGGTCTCAATTAGAAGATGTAGTTGTTAGAAAATTACATTTACCAGCTGGCAAACAGCAGGAAACACCTTAGGGAATTTGAGGAGTTTCCTATGGACAGTCTCAGAAGGTAGTGAGTTCCCCATCACATGGGCTGCACATGCAGAGAACTAACGGGACTTGTCAAGGTCTTAGAGAATATTCCTGTTCCCAGTCGGGGACTCTTTAGATGATTTTACACACCCCGTCGGAGTCAGAGACGCCAATTCTCAGTTGTTGGCACAGGCATTGAAGTCCCTAGTTGTTTCCTGTTTTCACCCACTTACATTTTGTGTTTTTGATGATTATTTCTGAGACAGGCACCGTCAGAGAAAAATCTGGTTTCCCCCAAATGTTATGCATCCAAACGTTTGGTACTTTGGTTAACACATGGCTTTAATCCTTGATTTGGCCATTCATTTAATGGCTATGATAGTAGGCATGATTGAGTTCCCACTTTTTACGGGGCACAATATATACATCACCCCTAATACTCAAAGCAATCTCATGAGGTAGGTATGATCATTTCCATCTTATAACAAGGAAACTGAAGCTAAGAGAGGAAGCTTGCCCACGGGTCTCCAGCAACACACGAGGTGGCTGAGCCAGGTTTTGAGCCCATGTCTAATTTGGCCCCAAAGCTCATACTAAGCCACCTTGCTGCATGGGCTAAATTTCACCTTACAGTGACTCATAAAATCTCACAGTTAGAAGGGTTCTAAAGGCCTAGACCCAGTCTCTGCCCATGACAGGAATCTCCCATAGATGGTTATCCGGTTTCTGCTCAAATACCGCCAACCACTACAGAGACCCCACCACATCACAAGGCAGTCCCCCGTACGGCTGGAAAGTTCCTCCACTTTGAACTGAGGTCTTCTGAGTAGCTTCCATTTCTTGGGGGGGGTTCCCGCTAACTCCAAGGACTCGAGGGAGAAATGACTCAGCAGTAGCAGGAGGGAAATCTAAATGACACTCCCACCCCCACCCCCAGTGAAGGCAGCTGCAGCCACAGGCCAAGGGTTGCCTTTAAGGCTGTGCTGTCAAGAGAGAAAGACGTGGAGGTGAGCAGGCGGGCTTTGTGGGCCATCCCCGTCCCTCGGGCTGTGCAGTGGACCCCACCTACTCGCTCCCGCCCAGCTCTCTGTGAAGGCAGGAGTGGTGGTGGGAACAGTGCTGGACCTGCAGTCAGACGGACCTGCAATCACTCCCCAGCCCCAGCGCTGACCTGCTGTGTGAACTTGGGAGAGTCATTTCACTGCCCTGAGGTTTCCCCAACTGTCAAATGGGGCTGCTGTGAGCATCAAAGGAGAGGGTATGTCTACAGAGCCATTTGCTTATAAGCAAATGGCAACCAGGACATAGGAAGAAGTCTAGAGCTGTGGTTAGGCACAGACTGTGGGGTCAGGGCTGTCCTGGTTTTGCTGTTTAACTTTTTTCTTGAAGTATAAGCATTTCTGGGTTAGAATCCAATTTGGACCCCTTGTCTGTATGACCTTGGGCAAGTCACTTAAACTTTCTGCCTCAATTTCCCTATCTTAAAAATGGGAATTAACTGAAGAACATAGGGGCAGGACAGGAATAAAGACGCAGATGTAGAGAATAGACTTGAGGACACGGGGAGGGGGAAGGGTAAGCTGAGACGAAGTGAGAGAGTGGCACGGACATATATACACTACCAAACGTAAAATAGATAGCTGGTGGGAAG